>NC_089584.1:108906177-109237890 GCF_019320115.1 Miscanthus floridulus
TATCAATAACCCAATGACTTCCACCGGTCTTGTAGTTCACCTATACACAATAGATTCAAGCTTTAGGGATCCAAGCTTGTTGAGGGCCCTTCACCTTCTCAACAAGTGACTTAGCCACCCAAACTTTCTTAGGCCTACTCTTGTTGGGGGGACCTAAGAACATGACTTTCATCTTTCCCTTCGAATCTTTTCTAAGCATGTAGTGAGCATTGAAAGCAAAGGGTCTAGCATGCTTGGGCAAGGGTTGTGGTAGTGGAGTTTGACACTCATGAGCAAAGTGACCTTCTTGTCCACACTCAAAACATCTCTTTGGTTTTGGCTTTGGCTTTGATTGTTGGTGTTGAGCTTGAGCCTTCTTCTTCTCTACACTTGCCATATATCCAATGCCACTTCTATCCATCTTCATGACGGTATTCATGAGTAGCTCCCGTCCCTAACTTAGGTTGTTTTTTCTCTGGCTCGACCTTATTTCATTTTCCGTGGTGCAGAGTCAGAGGCGGAGGTCGTTCGGGCCACCGAGGCTTCCAGCGCGGTGTAGACGGTGCTCGAGACCGAGATCGGGGAGCACGAGGCGCTAAAGCGTGCTGCCCTTTCCGCCTGCGAGGCCCTGGAAGTCGAGGGGGTTCAGTCGGGCAGCTCCCTGGGGAGCCGCTTGATTGCGCTGAGCAGCCAGATGCGCGAGCGGCTCCGAGGAGCGCTGCACACGGGTGTCAAGCGGGCAATGGCCGTCATTTCCTCTCACTACCTTGGCGTCGACCTCCTGGCCATCAGTGATGGCTACGTTCTGCCTGATGATGACGAGGAGGCCCACGCGGCGGTCGCGAAGCTGCTGGAGGCGGCGGAAGGCCCTGGCACGGCGCTGGCGACGCTCTTTGAAGATGAGGTGGTTCCTCCCCTACCCTCTGCCGGTGCTGGGGGCCTGAGCCTTAATCTGGGCCCCAGGGGCTATGTAAAGATAGAATAGGGGTTATTTTTGTATCATAACGTTTGTGGCCGTCGAGGCTTTTATTTCTGACGTATTTGTGTTTCTTAGTTGTTTTTCTCATGTTTCCGAGCCTTTGCCCTCTGTTGCTCCTGATCCTCAGCTGGTGGCGATGTCGAGGAGCGCGGCAGCAGAGCGCGGGACGTTGCGACCTAACTCTCGGACCAAGTCCCGACAAGTGGTGCCGGAGAGGAAAGCCTGGACAATCTCCGATTTGCCGACGCTGGGTAGCTCGGTGCATTGTTTGGAGAAGCGCCGGATGAAGTCTCGGAGAGACTCGTCCGGCTTCTGGCGACAGCTCTTAAGATCCCAGGAATTCCCAGGGCGCACGTACGTGCCCTGGAAGTTCCCGACGAAGATCCTAACCAAATCGCGCCAGTCGTGGATTTGCGAGGGAGGGAGATGCTCGAGCCAGGCTCGTGCCGAGTCCGACAAGAGCAAAGGGAGATTGCGGATGATGAGCAGGTCATCGTCCGCGCCACCTAGCTGGCAGGCCAGGCGGTAATCGGCGAGCCAGAGCTCCGGGTTGGTCTCGCCGCTGTACTTCGCGAGATTGGCCGGCTGTCGGAACCGAGCGTGGAAAGGAGCAGCGCGGATGGCCCTGCTAAAGACCCGAGGGCCTGGCGGCTCAGGGGAAGGACTGCGGTCCTCACCGCTGTCGTAGCGACCGCCTCGGTGTGGGCGGTAGCCCCGAGCGGGCCCCTCGTTGTCGTGGCGTCGTCGCCTGCTGACCACCTCATGGTCTCCCTGCACCTCGCGTCGACTGCCGAGGCGGTCCAGAAGCACGGGGACCCTGTGGGCTATCGGCGCTCGGTCGGGGTCGGGACGAGCCGGGGCTTCCCTGTCCTGCCGAGGCGGTGCCGTGAGAAGGTTCGAGACGCCCCCGCGCCGTCGGGAGGCGGAACTCTCGGCCTGCTGAACCGCAGCGGTCTCTAGGAGATCGCGGAGCTCGCCGCGGACCCGCCGCCCCTCCGTGGTAGAAGGCTCGGGCATTGCGCGAACCAGCATTGCCGCAGCCGCAACGTTCTGGCTGGCGCGATTGAAGACTGGGGGTTGCTCGCTCCCTTCGTCGTCATGGATGCGGTGATACACATCGCGAGCTCTTCGTCGGGCTCCCCCACCTTCGCCGCGGCCTCGCTGTTCCTGTTCGAGAGAGTCTCGAAGCTGCTGCAGAAGGAGTTGGTCTTGCTCGACCTTGGCCTGGAGCTCATGGAGTTGCTCTAGGTCTGGGCGCTGAGGTCGTGCAAGAGCGACGTTCTCATTTCGTGCGGTCGGCAGGGCATTGCGTGGGGGCGTGACGGCGCCCGCCCCTGGACGAAGTGGGGAGCGGCTACCTGCCCCCTCATCCTCTTCGCCTGCCCTCGGCATCCCGAGCCCGACGTGAAAACACTCGCGAGTGGAGTCGTAAGTGCCTTCGTCGTCGGAGTCGGAGTAACCGAAGCAGTAGTCGCTTGCGGCCAAGAACTGGCGCAAAGTCCCAGGGTCGTGGAGCCCGGAGAAATCCACTCCGGGCCATGCCTCGTCCTCATCCGAGGAGTCAGCGTGGGTGCTTAGGTCGAGACCGAAGCGCTGGCAGCGTTCTGAGGGACCCTCATGAGCAGCAGCGTATGCGTAGGTGTAAGAAGCGGCGGCATTTTTCAACCCAAAGGGGCATGGGGATGATGTCGTTGCCAGATTCTGCTCCGCCGGGGTCGGTTCTTCAGGGAGTGGTGGAGCGGAGCTTGACGACTGGGCATCATCGCGAGCCACCGGCGATTTTCCTTTGTCCAAGCTCAGGCCAGACAGGTCCCCAGCCAGGTACCCCGTACCAACAGCTGGTCGTAGGATATCGGCGGGGAGTGGCGTGCCGCCCCGGGTTCGCGTAACGTCGGGGTGGTCTTGCTCGTGTCGTGCCTGGCGAGCGCGGCGAGAGCGGCCGCCCGGGCGCCGCCTGCGCCTGGGCTGCCGGTGCGTAACTTCATCGTCGGGCGGAGGGGCTCGAGGAGCGAGGAGTACCATGTCGTACTCATGCCCTAGAGACATGAACTCTAGGCTCCCGAACCAAACTACGGTGCCGAGACGCAATGGTCGCACGGGGTCTGCCATCCGGAACCTGCTGGGATGACGAAACTGACACGCAGACGCCCCCTACCTGGCGCGCCAACTGTCGGTGTTTCGGACCGGGGGGTCCTCAACCAACTAGTGAATTTGTTCTGCGTGCTCCCGATTCCGGATGGTGATGCAAAGAGACACAAGGTTTATACTGGTTCAGGCAATCGGCGCCCTACGTCCAGTCTGAGGGATAGAACTTGTATTCCTTGCACCGAAGTGCTCGTAGTAGGGGGTTACAAGCTAAGGGAGAGAGGGAACTTGTCCCAGGTCTCGGCAGGGTGTCGTGGGGCCGTCTGAGACGTTGTTCTCAAGCGGCTGGAAGGTGTGCGTGTGTGTGTGTTCTCCGGGCCTTTTTTCTAAGTGGCCCAAGTCCTCTCCTTTTATAGTTGAAGGGGGGACAAGGGCAGTACATGTATTACTATGCGGCGTCGTGCCGCCAGGGACGGCATGTCCAAGCCCTGTGGCCTGTTCCTGTGGCGGCGTGGTCGTCGGAGTGGCCCATCCTTGGAGTACTGGGACGGCGTGGTCGTCCCATCAGATCCTGTGCGTCGTGGGAGCCCCAGGAATGCCTCGGAGTGGACGTGGCGGCGACCATAAGCCGCTGGGGACGGACTATGCACGAGGCCGAAACTTGGTCGGGGCCGAGGCTGGTACTGCGGTGGGGGGTCTCGGCAGGCGCGGACCCCAATATTGCCGAGGCCCTGATGTACAGTGCCGAGGCCTTGGTGTACAGCGCCGAGGCCTTGAGCGGGCGGCTGATCGTGGACACAGTGGCCAGTAACCCCCGCCATATCCTGTCCCAGGCGCTGACGGCGGCTGATCGTGGTCACAGTGTTTGGACACAGTGGCCGGTAATCCCCGCCATATCCTGTCCCAGGCGCTGACGGCGGCTGATCGTGGTCACAGTGTTTGGACACAGTGGCCGGTAATCCCCGCCGTGCCCTGTCCTGGCCGGTATGGTGCTGATGCGACTTCGGGTCGCGTCGGTCTTTCTGTGACGTTGAGCCGCTGTCCGGCTGAGATCACGGGAGTGGTTGAAAGCATTAATGGGACGTGACCGGCTGTCGGGAGGGTCGGCCGAGGCGGGGGGCGACGGACCATGGGCGAGCCGGCCTCGAGCGACACGGAGAATGGGGCCTCGCGCGAGACGGGGATCAGGCTCCTTGCCGAGGCTTCGCGCGAGAGGCCTCGCGCGATACGGAGAACGCGCCTCCTGCCGAGGCCTTCTGAGGAGAGCCTCGGGCGAGGCGGAGACGGCGTTCCCTGCCGAGGCCTTCCCTGGGGAGCCTCGCCAGGATGTCGAGACCTCCTCGGGGCTCGAGGCGAGGAGGAGGAGAACCCAGTGGGCCTGGTCGCAACGGGGAGGGGCCCACGACTTACCTTTTTGCTTTTATCATCGTTATATTTTAGATGGGACTGGGGCAACCCATTTGATGTTTTGCTTGGGGTACCCCATTCTAAGGTACCCGACAAGGCGCGTGGTGGCGCTCCTGGCGGCATCGACGGCGAGCGCAAGGCTACCCGCGATGACACATGCAACAATTGCGGGAGGACCGGGCACTGGGCCACGGACTGCCGGTAGGCGAAGCGCGGCGGTCAGGTACACGTCGCGCAAGCGCAGGAGGGTGACGAGCCGGCTCTGTTCTTCGTACACGTGAGTATCAAGCCGCACTCCTCTCCCGTGCCGGCCGCCGCCTCGACGAGCCGCGGCCTCACGTCTTCCTCGGCAACGGGTCCGGCGGCAACAAGATCGACGGGTGGTACCTCGACACCGGCACCACCCACCACATGACCGGGCGGCAGGAGTTCTTCTTCGAGCTCGACTTCGGCGTTCGAGGCTCCGTCAAGTTCGGGGACGCCTCTGCCGTGGAGATCAAGGGCGTCGGCTCCGTTGTCTTCACCGCCAAGACCGGCGAGCACCGACTGCTCACTGGTGTCTACTACATCCCCGCGCTGAGGAACTCCATCATCAGCCTGGGATAGCTGGATGAGAACGGCTCGCGCGTGGAGATAGAGCACGGGGTCTTGCGTATCTGGGATCGCCATCGTCGCCCTCTCGTCAAGGTGAACAGAGGCCCAAACCGCCTTTACGTCCTCCACGTGCAGGTGGCGCAGCCCGTGTGTCTTGCAGCCTGCCGCGACGACGACTCCTGGCGGTGGCACGAGCGCTTTGGGCACCTCAACTTTGAGGCCCTGAAGTAGTTCAGCAACAAGGAGATGGTGCAGGGCATGCTGCGAGTCGAGCACGTGGAGTAGTTCTGCGACACCTGCGTCCTCACCAAGCAGCGACGGCTCCCCTTCCCCCGCCAGGCGAGCTTCCGCGCCAAGGAGAAGCTGGAGCTCGTGCACAGTGACCTCTGCGGCCCCGTGACACCGGCCACACCTGGAGGCCGGCGCTTCTTCCTGCTCCTCGTCGACGACGTGTCCCGCTACATGTGGGCGGTCCTGCTCGACACCAAGGCGGCGGTTGCGGACGCCATCAAGCGCCATCAAGCTGCTGCGGAGAAGGAGTGCTGCCGCAAGCTTCGGGTGCTAGCACTGACAACGACGGCGAGTTCACGGCGTACTGCGCCGACGAGGGGATCCAGCGCCACTTCTCCGCGCCGTACACCCCGTAGCAGAACGGCGTCGTTGAGCGTCGCAACCAGACGGTGGTGGTCACCGCCGCGCCCTCCTCAAGAAGAGAGGGATGCCGACAATCTACTGGGGGGAGGCGGTGATGACTGTCGTCCATCTCCTCAACCGCTCGCCCACCAAGGCCCTTGACGGCAAAACGCCGTACGAGGCCTGGCATGGGCGTAAGCCGGTGGTGAGCCACCTCCGCGTCTTCGGCTGTCTCACCTTCGCCAAGGAGCTCAACCACGTTGGCAAGCTCGACGACCGGAGCACGCCAGGGGTCTTCATCGGCTACGCGGAGGGCGTCAAGGCCTACCTCATCCTCGACCCTGCAACACAGCGCGTCCGCATCTCCCGGGACGTCGTGTTCGACGAAGGGCGAGGCTGGGCCTGGGACAAGGCGGTGGATGACAGCTCGACTTCGACTCTCAGGGACTTCGTCGTCGACTACGTCCACTTCGAGGGAGCCGAGGGAGCTAGCAGCTCATCTTCACCGAGCTCGTCTACCTCAGCACCCGGCTCGCCATTAGCTCCGACGAGTACTCCACCGCCTACACCACCAGCAAGTCCACCACCTGTACCACCGGTTACGCCCTGCTCTCCTACACCGGCTCCCCAATCTCCTGCATCGGCACCCACACCTCCGAGATCGTCACCAGCAGCCTTGGTCCGTGACGAGCAGTGCACGGTGGAGTTCGCCACTCCGCTGTCCGACGACGAGGATCGCGTCGATGCCTACCACGACGACGAGCCTCTGCGCTACCGCACCTTGGACAACATCTTCGGTGATAAGCCCATCCCTGGACTGGCGGTGCACGACTTCGAGGTGGAGCTGCACCTGGCACACGAGGACGGCCAGCCCCGCTCCTTCGCTGAGGCGAAGGGAGACGCGGCATGGCACGCCGCGATACAGCAGGAGATGGACGTGGTCGAGCGGAACCGGACGTGGGAGCTGGCGGATCTTCCTGCCGGCCACCGCGCCATCACCCTTAAGTGGGTCTACAAGCTCAAGAAGGATGAGGCCGGGGCGGTGATCAGGCACAAGTGAAAGCTCTAGTTTGGTTTTGGTGAATTGATGAAACCCTAAGTGCTAACCTAATTTATCAAGTGATCATGAGATAGGTAGCACACTTCAAGTGGAGAAGCTAATGAAGATCATAGCATGACAATGGTGATGGCATGACGATGATCAAGGCTTAAACTTGAAAAGAAGAAAGAGAAAAACAAAAGCTCAAGGCAAAGGTATAACTTGTAGGAGCTATTTTGTTTTGGTGATCAAGACACTTAGAGAGTGTGATCACATTTAGGTTTGATAGCCGTATTATTAAGAGGGGTGAAACTCGTGTCGGAATGCGGTTATCAAAGTGCCACTAGATGCTCTAACTTATTGCATATGCATTTAGGATCTAGTGGAGAACTAACACCCTTGAAAATGTTTGTGAAAATATGCTAACACATGTGCACAAGGTGATACACTTGGTGGTTAGCACATTTGAGCAAGGGTGAAGAAGACGGAGGAGATGCCAGCGTCGGTCAAGTGACCGGACGCTGGATCTGAATGCACCGGACGCTGACTGCCTGCGTCCAGTCGCGCTGACTCGGCGATACAGTGGCTAGGGTTTACCACCGGACGCTGGGCTGTGTCCGGTCGAGGTGGACCGGACGCGTCCGGTCGAGGAGAAACGGTTTTTGACCCTTACTGTACTCGACCGGACGCTGGGGCTTCAACGTCCGGTCAGTTTTGCCGGATCGTCCGGTCAGCTTCGTAGCCGTTGGAATCTGACGAACAGCGTTTGAAGCTGGTGACGCGTGGCGTCCATCGGACGACCGGACGCTGAGGGCTGGCGTCCGGTTAGTTGGACCGGAGCGTCCGGTCAGAGCGCAGTGTGCCCAGTGAAGGGGTACAACGGCTCTATTCCGTGGGGGTTTCTATTTAAGCCCTATGGCTGACTGTAGCTCACATCTTTGGTCATTTTCTTTGACATAGCAACCTTGTGAGCCTAGCCAAAGTCCACCCACTCATCTCCATCATTGATTCATCATCATAGTGAGATTGGGAGTGAATCCAAGTGCATTGCTTGAGTGATTGCATCTAGAGGCACTTGTTGTTCATGTTTCGCTGCGGATTTCGCTTGTTACTCTTGGTGGTTGCCGCCACCTAGATGGCTTGGAGCAGCGAGGATCGTTGAGCGGAGGGTGGTGATTATCTCCGGCTCCGATCGTGGTGATTGTGAGGGGTTCTTGACATTTCTCCGGCGGAGCGCCAAAAGGTACTTTAGTGAATTGCTCGTGGCTTGTGTGATCCTCATCTTGTGTTGGTTGTGCGGCACCCTATTGAGGGTTTGGCGTGTGAAGCCAATTAGCGCGTGAACCTCCAAGTGAGTGAATCGCCACAACGAGGAGTAGCTTGCCGGCAAGCAAGTGAACCTCGGTAAAAATCATTATGTTCATCCTTTGATTACGAGGTGATTGATCTTCATTGTTATTCATCCTTGTGATTGATTGGTTCACTCCTCTACACGGCGGTATAACTATCTTGATCACTCTCTTTATATTATCGTAAGCTAGTTGACAAGCTCTTTAGTGTAACTAGTTGTGAGAGCTTGCTTGCTTGGTTGGTGTGGCTCTTTAGTTAGCCATTGAGAGCACACTAACTTAGGGTAGTGCCATACCTTTTGTGTGAATCGACACTATCTAAACTAGAATTGTGGTAGGTGGTTTGCATTTTGAGTAGGCTAGCGCAACACTTGCTTTGCCTCATAATTGTCTAACATTTTGTTAAGTGTTGTTGTAGAAATTTTTATTAGGCTATTCACTCCCCTCTAGCCATTAGGACCTTTCAACAAGGCGCGTCTGGTGGCGCGCGGGTTCATCCAGCAGGAGGGAGTCGACTTCGACGATGCCTTCGCGCCCGTTGCGCAGATGGAGTCCGTTCGTCTCCTCGCACTAGCGGCCCAGGAGGGTTGGTGTGCACCACATGGACGTCAAGTCCGCCTTCCTCAACGGTGACCTGAAGGAGGACGTCTACGTCCACCAGCTGCCGGGATTCGTCATCCCCGGCAAGGAGAACAAGGTTCTTCGCCTACGCAAGGCCCTCTAAGGCTTGCGGCAGGCACCCTGAGTTTGGAATGCCAAGCTGGACTCCACTCTCAAGCAAATGGGGTTCCATCAAAGTCCTCACGAGGCTGCAGTCTACCGACGGGGCAAGGGAGGCAGTGCCCTGTTGGTAGGCGTCTATGTCGACGATTTGGTGATCACCGGCACCAAGGAGGCCGGGGTGGAGTCATTCAAGGAGGAGATGAAGGCGACCTTCCAGATGAGCGACTTGGGCCTTCTCTCCTTCTACCTGGGGATCGATGTCCACCAGGACAGCTCCAGCATCTCTCTTCGCCAGACCGTCTACGCCAAGCGCATCGTCGAGTTGGGCGGGCTCACCGGCTGCAACCCAGCACACACTCCCATGGAGGAGAGGCTGAAGCTGAGCCGCGACAGCACGACGAAGGAGGTCGACGCCACGTGGTACCGGCGCATTGTGGGCAGCCTTCGCTACCTTGTCCACACACGGCCGGACTTGACGTTCGCCGTTGGCTACGTTAGTTGGTTCATGCAGCGACCGACGACGGAGCACGAGCAGGCCATCAAGAGGATCCTCCGCTACGTCGCGGGCACTTCCGACTACGGCTTGCACTACCTGAGGTGTCCCGGTGCGGAGCACTTCATCGGGTACAGCGACAGCGACCTTGCCGACGACATCGACACAAGCAAGAGCACCAGCGGGACGCTATTCTTCCTCGGCAAGTGTCTAATCAGCCGGTAGTTGGTCAAGCAGCAAGTGATGGCTCTGTCCAGTTGCGAGGCGGAGTACATCGCTGCCACAACTGCTTCGACTCAAGCTCTCTGGTTGGCTCGGTTGCTAGGCGATCTCCTGGGCAGAGACGCAGAAGCAGTGGAGCTCAGGGTGGACAACAAGTCCGCCTTGGCCTTGGTGAAGAACCCCGTCTTCCAAGAACTTCGCGCCAGGATTGGGATGGTTCCAATTCCCTAGAGGGTGCCACACAAGACTTAGGGGGAGAATGAGAGCCATAAGTCTTGTCCTTATCTACTTAGGATAATTATCTAGAGTCGTTGGTGGCTATGTCAGCCCTTATCTTTATCCCTAGCATTTACTTTAGCATCTCTAGAATATGTTGTAGCTTTCTTAAGGCTCAAGCAATCTATCTTATATGTATCCCCAACCTGTCATAGTTGTGGCATGGCTAATAAATCTAAAATTCAGCCCCAAACCTGTGTTTTGGTTCTAACACAATCTGCATGATGGAGAAGATCTGAGATGTTTTATGCCTGAGTTTGGGCTAAATCTGTGCTTGGTTGCTTTGGTCTGCTTGTTGCAAACCGATCTAATTACCGTCCTTATCCGATGGGAGTTTTTCTACAGGTGGGGAAAGTTGGTGTTTCATGCACTCAGATTCCTTTGCTTGCTCTAGAATATGAACCGCCAAGGTGAACTCATGTTCTCATACCTTTATATAAACTTTGAACTTGTTTTTTTCAAAATTTTATGTTGTAAAAACCCGGCACAAGTGACTCAATTTTTCCTCTAAACTGCAGGACCAGTTCATTTAAAACTGTAGAATCATCGCTCAGGGTTGATGCCCTTGCCAGTGCAGGATTTAAAATCTCACGCACGAAGCTTGCTAGCTTGATAAGGTATGAATTTTGAGGTGTCAATTGTCAACTTAACAGCAGAAAAACATACTTTTATCTTAGCACAGTTGTTTTGTTTGAACTTTGTTCTATTCTAATACGAATTGTGTTGTCAGTGCCTATGAATGTTAATTATTTTTCTGGATTCATGCTCTTTTGCTTGCTCAGTTCTGGTGATGTTCGTGTGAATTGGACACCAACAACGAAAAATGGAGTTACCCTCAAATCTGGAGATGTTGTTTCTGTCAGTGGGATGGGAAGGTTAAAGGTAATTAGAAAAAAAAACAAGAAAAGATGCGATGATTTTCTCTTAAAATGTTAAAAGCTTGTACGCGTTTAGAATTTAATTGTTATTCTCACTTCAATCTGATACTGCTACTTTCTTGCTATTGCTTGAGAGGCCTTTCCTCTATGTTGTTTCATAAATGTGTTGAAATCTGCTTCTTATATATACTAGCAACATGCCCCATGCATTGCAACAGAATGTACAAATTGTTATGCGATCATTTGGACCTTCCCATGCTAAGTATAATGAGCTACCTATCTTTGTTAGATTTAATTGGGCTTGGCCCAACATCAATTGAATCAAATAAATTCCGAGCCCATAATATAGGCTAGGTGCAATAAAGGGTTAATCCCATAAGGTTAATTGACTAGAGATTGTTTCACCTTAAATAGGTTAAGAAAAGTCGAAGGTGAGCCACATGCCCACGTGTGCCAAGTCGCGACACGCACGGGCTTGGGCTCGGGCTCAAGCGGCCAAGTCACGCCATGAGTCGTGCGGTGCCATTGAAGGTTTTGCATCTTCAAACTGAAACCGATGCTGTGTTGGGCCTTGGTCCTCAGACTCCTATTGTGGGTTGGTGGCATTGATGGACGACGGGCTGAGTCTCGGAAGAAGGGTGGGATTGGGGGACGGGTGGATGGGCAGACGATGGAGACATTGAAGGGTGGACAAAAAAAATTCTCCCATTAATTTAATATTAGGTATAGATATAGATTAAGGTATAGCCTATATGTTGCTTATATCATTGCAGTTTGGTATTGATTTGACCCTAAATAATAATGGAGTTAAGCCTGCCGTTGCGGAGGGTACCAGGCATCCATGTCCACACCCACATGTTGCCTGTATCCGTGCGTCCTAAAATTACCCATACCCAAATGAAGTGGATAATCCCCGATGGATTATGAATACCCAATGGATAAAAGAGGGAAATGACAGAGAAAACTGCAGCAGCTAGCACGAGGAGGGGGAGGAGCCGGACCTCGCGCCGCTGCCTGGGATTGGGGAGCAGCGGCCGGAAGGGGAGGAGCAGGACCTCGCGCGGCCAGCCATGGGGCCTCACGTGGCCGGACCTAGGAGCTTGCGCGGCCGAGCTCTTGCCTGCAGCTGGGAGGGGGGAGGCACGCCGGGGCTGGGGAGGGCCCGCGCCGCCACTGGGGATGGGCAGAGCCCGCGCGCTGCCTGGGATAGGAGAGGTCAGACGCACCGCCAGGCAGAGCCCGCGCCGTCGCTGGCCATGGAGACCGCCATCATGCGCGACTATGCGCTTCGCGGAAGAAGACGAAGAGAAACTGAGCGGGTAAATGAATATTTAATGGGTAATGCGGGTATTACGTTATCCATACCCAAATCTAAATGGATAATTTATTTCTACCCATACCCTACCCAATTATCATGGGTGTGGATTTGAATTCGGGGATCGAATATCCAGCCGCAGGCTTAAATGGTGTGCAACAAGTACTTGTTTCGTAAATGAACAAAGCAATGAGTCCTTAGGGACATGGTTAGCTGCTTTTCTTATTTTTTAGCTATACAATTGCAACGGGAAATCCCTATGAGCTGCTTGTTGTGCAATGTGTAGTCTAGCAGTCGGTGTCTTTAAGCCTTCGCTTGTCTATCCATGCATGAGGTAGTGTAGAGGTTTTTGGCTTAACTTTCATGCATGACCCCCTAGGGCTCAACGTTCTTGCTGAAAAAATGAGTGATAATTGTGCACGCACGATCGCCATTTTCATGGAGGTGTTACTGTTGGACAGGTAACTAAGAACACAAGTAGAATTTTGCTCTGCCAGAGGGCAGCTTGGTCATGGGCCGCTTCATTGAATTATATAGAAGTAGCAAACTTGGGATACAAGAAGGTTTCAACAACATATTCTAACTACATAAAGCAGATGCTAGCTTGGATGCTAAGGCATCTGATAATTGCTAGATAGTGAATAGTAAATAGCTTAAGTAAGTAAACTAGATACATTGGGGTATTGGCACTAGGCTTAACCCTCATTTCTCCCCCTAGCCTTGTGCTCAGCTTTGGAGGTGATCTGCTTTAAGCCAATTCTCTCCCTCATCTCCTCAAACTTGGCCTTGTCTAGAGACTTAGTGAGAATGTCTGCAAGCTGATCAGTGGTTGGAATGCGATTGGCCTTGATGCTTCCATCTTCCAGATAACTGCGGATGAAGTGGTAATTGATCCTGATGTGCTTGCTCCTTTCATGGAAGACTGGATTCTTGGCCAGAGCGAGGGCTAACTTGCTGTCCACCTTCAGCTCAACCACCTCGATATGCCTGCCGAGGAGCTCTGCTAGCAGCCTTGACAGCCACAGAGCCTGTGTTGCAGCAGTAGTGGTGGTAATGTACTCGGCTTCACAGCTTGAAAGTGCCACTACCTTCTGCTTGATGGATTGCCAGCTGACCAACAGTTGCCGAGGAAGAACAACGTTCCGCTTGTGCTCTTGCTTGTGTCGATGTCGCTGGCGAGGTCGTTGTCGCAGTAGCCGACGAAGCGCGCGGTGCCAGGCGCCTTGGTGAAGTGCAGACTGAAGTCCAGGGTGCCAGCCACATATCGGAGGATGCGCTTGACAACCTGTTGATGCTCCACCGTAGGCCGCTCCATGAACCGGCTGACGAACCTGACGGCGAACGCCAGATTAGGGCGAGTGTGCACCAGTTATCGCAGACTGCCGATGAGCCGCAGGATGCGCTTGGCGTAATGCGTCTAGCGGAGGGTGATGCCGTTGGCATCTTGGCGCACCTCGACGCCGAGGTAGAAGCTGAGGAGGCCGAGGTCGCTCATGTCAAAGATCTTCATTTGCGCCTTGAACGCCTCCACTTCACGTTCCTCCGCGCCGGTGATGATGAGGTCGTCGACGTAGACGCCGACGAGCAGGACAGAGCGCCCATTGCCCCGCCGGTACATCGCCGCCTCATGAGCGCTCTGCTGGAAGCCCATGTCCTTGAGCGTGGCGTCTAGCTTTGCGTTCCAGGCGCGCGGTGCCTGCCGCAGGCCGTAGAGAGCCTTGCAGAGGCGATAGACCTTTCCTTCTCCGGCGACGGCGAAACCAGGCGGCTGCTGCACGTACACCTCTTTCTTGAGGTCGCCGTTGAGAAAGGCGGATTTCACATCCATGTGGTGGACGCACCAGCCTTCTTGAGCCGCTAGCGCGAGGACTCTGACGGATTCCATGCGCGCCACGGGAGCGAATGCGTCGTCGTAGTCGATCCCCTCCTGCTGGACGAAGCCGCGTGCCACCAACCGGGCCTTGTGTTTGATCATCGTGCCCAGCTCATCTTTCTTGAGCTTAAACTATGGTGATGGGGTGGTGGCCAGTGGGCAACAGCACTAGCTCCCAGGTGTGATTTTTCTCCATGGCCTCGATCTCTTGCTCTATCGCCGCCCGCCATGCTGGATCATCTTTTGCCTCGGCGAAGTTGGCAGGCTCGTCGGCGTGCGTCAGGTGCAACTTCGCGAAGAGACGATGTGGCGGTGGAGGTGGAGGGTGATCGCCGATGATGTTGGTCATCGTGCGGTAGCGTAGAGGCTCATCGCCGTAGTAGCCGTCGAGTCACTTTTCATCATCCTCCAGTGGAGTGACGAACTCCACTTGGTCATCGGTCACTGCCGCCGCCGCCAGTGAGGTAGGTGAAGCGGCAGCAGGGGACGCAGGTGGTGGTGTTGGCGAGGCCGGCTGGGGTGCTGGAGGAGTGGCCGCAGCTGCCGATGTCCCTCCAGGCTCCCCCGGACTTGGTGACGACAAGCGCGGCGCAGACAGTGGTGGCGCTGGTGATGTAGTTCCAGCCGCCGCCGCCATAGCACTCTGTACTCCCCCTGCTCCTTCAGGCCACCAGTACTCGACGGTGAAGTCACTCGCCGCCGATGTCGAGCTGCCGGCGTACGGGGTGGACCAGACGACGTCGCGGGCAATCTTCACGCGCTGCGTCACCGCATCCGGGATGCGGTACGCCTTTGCTCCTTCCGCATACCCGATGAAGACGCCGGGCTTGCCACGATCGTCGAGCTTCCCGAGCTGGTTCAGCTCCTTGGTGTAGGCGATGCAGCCGAAGGTCTTGAGGTGGCTGACCGCCGGCGTGCGCCTGTGCTAGGCCTCGTAGGGAGTCTTGCCTTGTAAGTTTCGAGTTGGTGATCGATTGAGCAGGTGAACCACTGCCATCACCGCCTCCCCCCAATACTTGGCCGGTATCCTCTACTTCAGCAGCGACCAGGCTGTGGCAACCACGGTCTGGATCCGGTGCTCCACCACGCCGTTCTGCTGGGTCGAGTAAGGCGCCGACAAGTGACGCCGGATGCCCTCATCAGCGCAGTAGGCGGCGAACTCAGCAACGGTGAATTCGCCACCGTTGTCGGTGCGCAGCACCCGGAGCTTGTGGCCGCTCTCCTTCTCTGCCGCCGCCTGGACTTGCTTGATGGTGCCCACAGTAGCATCCTTGGACGGCAGCAGGACGGCCCACATGAAGTGGGATGCGTCATCCACCAGCAAGAGGAAGTAGCGCCGCCCTCCCGAAGTCGCCGGCGTCACGGGTCCACAGGTCGCCGTGAACCAGCTCCAGCTGCTCCTGCACGCGGTACTCGGCTTGCTGAGGAAAGGGGCGTCGGCGCTGCTTCGTCGTGACGCAGGTGTCGCAGAGCTGCTCGATGTGCTTGATCACCGGCATCCCGCGCACCATGGCCTCTTTGCTGAGCTTGTGCAGCGCCTCGAAGTGGAGGTGGCCGAACCGCTTGTGCCAGCGCCAGGCTTCATCATCTTTCCTTGCGGCGAGGTAGAGGGGCTGTGCGGTTGTGTCGTCTCGAGGTGGAGGACGTAGAGGCGGCTAGGTCCGTGGCGGACCTTGACGAGAAGTCGCTCGCGCCGATCCCAAATCCGAAGCACGCCCTTGTCGATCTCCACCTTGGACCTGCCTTCATCGAGCTGGCCAAGGCTCATGTTGGAGTTGCGCAGCGCCGGGATGTACTAGACGCCGTGTAGGATACGGTGCTCGCTGGTCTTGCCTTGGAACACGATCGAGCCGACGCCCTGGATCTCCACCCTTGACGCGTCGCCGAACCGCACCGAGCCGCGAGCAAAGGTGTCGAGGTCGGAGAAGAGCTCGCGACGGCCGGTCATGTGGTGGGTGGCGCTGTTGTCGAGGGACCAACCATCCAGCTTGTCCTCGCCGGAGCCGGTGTTGAGGAACACACGAGCCCGCAGCTCCCCGATGTCGAGGCTGGCGTCGGCCTTTGAGCAGAAAACGTTCTCCTCTGCATCCAGCTCTAGGAAGCCGTGGGCGAGGAAGAGAGCCGCCTCATCCTCCTCTACTTCCGCGACATGCGCTGCAGCACCACGCTCGCGTCCAGGCTGGGGGCAATCCTTCGCCTAGTGGCCCGCGCGGTGGCAGTTGAGGCAGGTGTTGTCGCGGTTCGCCTTGTGTTTGCAGCCGACGGCTCCTGCCTTCTCTCCTTGCCCGCCGCCGTCACGATCTCCCTTCGGCTTCCCCTTCTTGCCGCCGCGAGGACGCCGGTGGCGCTCCTTGGACGAGCCGGAGACGTCTCCACCCTTCTTCTCCTTCTGCCGAGCGAGCCATTGCTCCTCGGTGTACATCAGCTTCACGCCAACGGTGATCGGCTCGGTGGGAGGTTCTTCCTCGAGATCGTCCACCGTCTTCAGCCTTCCGGTGACCTCCTCGAGGGGTCTCGATCGCGATCCCTCAGCTGGGCGTACTTCTTCAGCACGGCTCGAAGCAACTTCTCCACCGCCCGCTCCTCCGTGAGGTCCGTGTCACCATGACGAGCCATCTGCTGCTTCAGCGCGGAAAGGCGAAGGGCGAAATCCTCAATTTGCTCACCGGGGCGGAAGGCGAGATTCTCCCAGTCCTTGCGCAGCTGCTGCAACGTGACGCGGCGGACGCGGTCGACGCCGATGCGAGCCGCGGCAATGGAGTCCCACGCCTCCTTGGCGGCCGCCTTGTCCTCGAGCGGAGCACCCATCTCCGTCGGCACCCCGGCGATGATGGCCTCGAGCGCACGCCAGTCGTCGTGGTACGGGAGGTCGCCGTACTCGACGGCGTCCCAGAGTTGGCGCGCCTGCATCTTGACCTTCATTAACAGGCTCCACTCGTGGTAGTTGGTCTTGATGAGCATTGGCCACGGCGTGCCCATGCCGGAGTCCTTGTACACTGTCTGAATGGCCGTAGGTGACCCGCGACGGCCTCCGCGTCCGCGACGGCGTTCCGGCAACGGTGAAGGTATGCGACGTTGCGCCGGGCTCCGCGATCCTCTGGGCTACCGCTCCATCTCCGCGCGCGGCGCGGCGGCTGTGTTCGCCACAGCCTAGGCCGCTGCCGCTGCCTGCCTGGCCGCCTCGATCGCCTGTGTGGCTGCGGCCTCAACGCAGCCAGGCGTTCAGCGCAATCGGCGTCCGGATCAGGGTTGATCACCACCCCTCTGCCGGCGTTGGCAGCGTTGGCGGCTGCGGCTGCTGCTCGCAGAGCGTGCTCGCTGGAGGTGGACATGGCTCTACTCTAACCAAACCTAGGCTCTAGATACCAATTGTTGGACAGGTAACTAAGAACACAAGTAGAATTTTGCTCTGCCATAGGGCAGCTTGGCCATGGGCCACTTCATTGAATTGTATAGAAGTAGCAAACTTGGGATACAAGAAGGTCTCAACCACTACAGCATATTCTAACTGCATAAAGCAGATGCTCGCTTGGGTGCTAAGGCATCTGATAATTGCTAGACAGTGAATAGTAACTAGCCTAGACAGTGAATAGTAAATAGCTTAAGTAAACTAGATACATTGGGGTATTGGCACTAGGCTTAACCCTCAGTTACAGTGTTGCTCTCAAGGTTGTTGTTTCTGAAATACAGGGTTTCAGACACAAGGTGCATGATCTATGTGATCGAACAATACTACGACTCCAAGATAGACAATAACCAGCCACTAGCTCAAAGATTGTAGGGATAGTTTCCATGGCAATTTTGTGATAGGGCCCATTATTGCTAGCTAGATACCAACAACCTGAAGCCATTTTATAATTATACTTAATCACAAGCAAATAGGGCATGATTATCAATATCTTGATTGCATGCCTACACGTGGAAGCAAAGTTGTTCAGAAGTTTGCACCTCATGTGGCACATGAATGGGGTATCCAAAGCCAACTTGGTGGTTCTTTGGCAAAGGGCGAGAGAAAACAAAATATCAATGATTATGGGGCCAAAAGCACAGCCGATTTGGAAAAAAAAACATGGGTGAGATAATCTACTTTGCGTGCAGTTAGTATGTTGACAAAAGGTGGTGAATGCGATAGCTGGAAGAGCAGGAAGAATTGTCAGCAGGTGTAGAATTCTGTTGACATGTAATTGAGATGTGATCTTTAGTTTATCATTTTACCCCTATTTTACTTATGACTTATCAGTCTACTGATTTGTGGGTTGAGCTGGCCACTAATATCACTCCAGGAACAGCAGCACTGAAACCATTTCCCTTAAGATGGAGGAACCATTGACAGCCTGACTAAAAGATAATAGATTAAACTCAGCAAATAAATAATGTTACCTCCTGTGTGAACCTATCAACTTCTGGAGTGGTGACATGCCGTAGGTACAACAGAGGTAAATTCATGTCCTAAGACTTAGCTCACTAAAAAGTAAAAACCATATTCGCAGAGGTTTCCCATTTCTGGCCATATGGCTGCCTGGCATTGTGTTTTCGGCTTTAGGATCGTAGACAGCATGTTTGCCATTGCTCTTTGCAAATGCTTTTTGCACCTTATTGGTGTCTTAGCAAGGTATGTCTTAGCACACGCCTTTACTTCCATATTCAATTGGGGCAACCAGTGCATCAATGTCCAAGCGTGCATGCGTGTTTGTGCTCAAGTGTGGTGGTAAATTTCTGGATTGGGATAGCTTAGCGATAATGTCCCTTACTGTAAATTTGGCACTAACACTGACACCATATCAGACCATCTCGCTCATGATTACTGTGATGTCAAGAGCCTGCTTCATCACTCATTGGTTTTTAACCACCAAGAAACCGTGCTATTGTTCCACCTCAAATCGAGGGACGAGGGTCCTTTGTCTTAATCTATGTTAGAATAGGCGCCTTATGGGCTGGCCATGGGCCTGGCGCCCAAGCCTATCGGTTGGGCTACCTCTACGGATTATGGTAGATGATTATTGGTTAGGCAAGGATCACCGTTGATTGGGTGTTTCTATAAACCCTTCCTGATCCTTGCCTATATATTGTACTCTCTGTACCCATATCAATCTATCACAATTTCCCGAGACCTATTCGCTCTCATGGTATCAGCCGCCTAGGTTTAGGTCTTCCCTTCCGCTGCACACCCCTGCGCGCCGGCCTCTGCCATGTATGCCCGCGCGCCCGGCCCTGCCGTGCCGCACATCAGGTCTCCCACTCCCCCGCCCCCCCCCCCCCGCCCCCCCCCCCCCCCCCCCCCCCAGGATCTGAGGGACGTTACCGCTGACGAGATCGCGGCCCGCCGGGCCAAGGAGAAGGCGAACGACGCCGCCGCACCGCCCAACTTCTCGACAACAAGGAGCGCCAGGCCGCCCTGGCTCGCGCTGCCCAGGCCGAGGAGGCTACAGCCACCGCCAAAGATCGAGACGCGGCTGCTGCCCGCGCCAGCGAAGCCCTGGCGCGCGCAGCCAAGGAGCGCACGACCGCCGCCACCCCCGGTGCACCTGACAGCGCCTCCTCCAGCACATCTTCACCGTCTCCTCCCGACCTCGCCTCGGCCATGCTCCTCCACGAGGCCATGGAACTGCTGCAACTGCACGCCCAGGCCGTCGCCGTCAACAACATCCGGAACCACGTCACCACCGTCCTCGACGTCGACTCCGGCAACTTCAACCGTTGGCGCGATCAGTTCCTGCTCATCCTCGGCAAGTTTTCTCTTCAGGACCACGTCCGCGAGGAACCTCCGGCCCCAATCTCCCCTGACTGGGCTCGGATGGACTGCGTCGTCAAGTCCTGGATCGTCGCCACGCTCACCGACGACCTTGTCGAGATCATCTCCGTCCAGGGCTCCACTGCCCGGCATGCCTGGCTCGCCGTTTAGTCACAGTTCCTCGGCAACCGGGAGGCTCGCTCCATCCACCTTGAGACGCGGTTTCGCACCTTTGTCCAGGGCGACCTCTCGTCACCGACTACTGCCACCGACTGAAGAAGATGTCTGACGACCTCACGGCTCTTGGCGAAGTGATCACCGACCGCACCCTCGCCCTTAACGTGATCCGTGGCCTCAACGAGTGCTTCAGCCACGTCGGGGCCCTCCTACGCTGCAGTCCAACGCATCCTATAGGCCTGTGGCATTTGTTAAGGTGTTGAATCACAGAGCTAATCAGAGAAAGAGTAGCAAAGACCTGAGATCATATTGGCCACCGTATCAAAATCCACGTGTTGCTAACTAGAAACAGCCTCACTTACGTCTTTTAAAGTTTTCACTGGCAAGTTCTCACATTGCATTAGATGGCTGGCGGACTATCGAACATGTATAATGAAAAAACCGTAGTGTGACATTTGGCATTTAACGTTGATGTGTTTTCAGACTGCCTCCAACAGGTTGGTTATTAGATGGCTTTCACATGCTGTAAAACATGAGCTCAATATTTTTTTCTCGAATACACAGGAGAACTGCATATCATCGCATTAAGATGGAGAAAAAAAAATATTTACAAGACACAAACTCACACCACACCTTACTTGTCCAGGAACACGCACCTGAAGCTCAATATTTCCAGTGAAACCAAATGTTTTTGCTATGTAGTGAAGTTTGTGGTATCATTATTGATCTGTTGCTCTCTCCCTTAGCTCGAACTGATGTAAAATCTAGAGAATAAAACATTTTTTTGTTCTATATCAATGAAGTAAATATATTGCTTTGTTGACAGTGATGTCTTAGAATCAGATGATAGACAAATAAGCCTAGTCTGCATGTCACAGAATATTTTTATTGTTTTGCAAATTTCTGAAGTCCATTGTGTACTTAAATACATAATGTCATCTGCTTCATTTATTTATGTTGCTTGTTCATTTCTTCTCTAGATTGGGGAAATTGTGACTACGAGGAAAGGAAAATATGCAGTTGAGTTGATTCGCTATTTGTAATCATGGGACTGGTCTACTTTCATGACTGAATTTAACGGTACACGTTTTCTTCACCTATATGTGACGAGAAACATGTATTAAGTATTACATCTCAGGGAAGTTGAAAGTGATGCACAAATCTGAGTATATTTGTAGCATTCATTGACTGCTTTAGCTTTGGAATGCAAATATTCTTATAGGTCAAGAATTCCATAAAGTCGTCAATGTACATTCAATATTTTAAATTATAAGCACCAAAGGGCCAGGTTGCTTGCAGGGGTCTTCCATCGCTTCTGTGTTATCACCAACATAGTCTTGTTCAACTTTTATGCAATATTGAATCACTTCTAGTTCTGTTAGGATTTCTCTGATCTGAAGCTTAAAAGAAAATGAGATAAGGTTTATGTCTTCACAACAGAAAAGGGAACTCTTTTTTCTGCTGATCCAACTTATCATAGTAAATAGCATGGCCTTTTCCTTGTTTGAAATCTCACTAGGCTGCCTGCATCATAACACGTGAAATGATTATGAGTTATGATGAGATGACAGGAAACCTTTTGCAAGAGGGAAAGTCGATAGCTACCAGTCATAGATCCATATGCCTTTCAATGCTAAAAGGCTTGACAGAGAACTATTGCTTTTTACTTGATCTGTTGTTCTTGATTGCAAAATCATCACAAGGTTCAGTTTCCAAAGCTGCAAATTGTGCAAGGGTCTAGTATTGTTGCATATGACTTGTCTCAAGGTTACTCACCCTGAGCTTGTTTTCTTGGGAACAGGTTGAAGAAAAGGGCCCGTGGCTCCTGTGTTTGGACTTTTTTTTGTCAAATTATTAGCTACTGTACTATGGGATCTCACAAAAGACATGTACTAAAAAAAAATCCTTGTACACCTCAACTGATTGATATAGTGCGGATGCCCCGCACTGTCCATCATGATTTATGATACAATTTTTCACTCTCAAGTCTGAAACCCTCACATAAACAAAGGACATTAATTCCTTTTCCAACTCCCTCTTTTAATTGCTTTCACAAGCCAAACAAAGAAATGAGACTAAAACATAAAAACTTCAGCTACTGCTGATTCCCATGCCCTGTTCCATTAGTTGCCAGAGTCACAGAGAGTATCGTGGATGATCTTCTCTTATGGGTGAAAGAAGCTGCAACGACTCTCCTGTTCTTAATAACACAATATGCTAACTTCTAGTGTTTTCTTTTACAGAAATATCCAACAATATCTAACGGGCTGCTACCGGTAGTGGTTTCATGCGAAAAGCAGATCACATGTTTGTAAAGGTTTTGTGATGTATAGCTACAGCTACCTTTCAGTTTCCTTTGGAGTTTGGAGGAGGTACCAAAAGCCTTCGCACTCACGTGCTCCTACAAGTGTAGACTTTTTGTGTTCCTTTCGTGAAGACTGAAACACTTGGATCTCAGATGGGAGCACGAGCAGAGCAGCGAAACCCAACGGTGCTTGTCACCTCGTGACCTCTTCTGTCAGAGTTAAACAAAGCAAACCGAATCATTTGAGCCTCTGTTCACAGTCTCCTAGTACCCTAATTGCTAATCCGATACAAATGGGGTTTGTCATGATGGTTGTTTTGCCTCGGCATGTGGATATCAAAAAAGATGCAAGGTGCATTTGGTAAAGATGACCACTTTAAACTGGACCGTTCTCAAAGCTATTCCTTGAAATGTTTCCGATGAGTTGAATCAATGGAAAGGGGTTAAGGGCGAGCTGGATTTTCCGGAACAGAATCATGCTCGTTTGGACACTTGCACAAGTTTAGTTTGAGCCGGCGGTGTGAAGATAATCTAGATTAGAGCCTTGTCTCTGCACTGTCAAGTCCCAGTTTGCTTGCTCCAGCTGCTTGGGTGCCTTTTTCTATCAAGTGTATCTCTTGGTTTCTTTCGCAGTCCAACTAGTGGAAAACAGCACTTGTTTGTACAAGGGAAAGCAGTAGTATAGCTTCTCTGGATGTGCCATTTGTAAGGCAAGATTAGTGTGTGACAAAATCGACTAAAGTCTAAAACACGAGTCCAAGTTGCCTTGGTTTCTACGCTCGCCAATGCTTAAAAAACACACAAACCCAATGCTTACCTTTTTTCTTGTCCTCCTAACTAGCTTAGCCAATAGGAACCTCGCAATTGCCTCATTCCCCAACGAAGACTTGACCAGTTCGGAGGGTTCGAGACGATTTTACGTACTATGTGGGCCCATGACCATGACACCAGCAGGAGAAGGTTGTTGTGTCGGATGTTTTTGCATTTTCCATGCTTACCTACTCTCTTGGTGGTTACCGAAATGTTAATAGCTGTTGACTGACTCCATCTATGTGTACGTGATGATGCACCACAAGTTTGGAGGCTTCTTTTTATGCGCTCATATCATGTACTTGGATCTACCTCTGTGTGATTTTTTTTCATGAGCAATAGCATCGTGAACTTTGTAGACCAAAATGAGTCAATGGCTCAATGCAGCATCAATGGATGATATCCGAGGCGTGATTAGCGAGCTCGCTCTCAGTCGTCGCACGTTTCGGCCTCCCATTTGCCATGTTAGATAACCTGCCTCTACCGCCATGCAGATGCTTAAGGAAATGGACACGTTTGGGATCAAATAGCATGCACACTTTTTTTTTATCGGGTACAATTTGGATGTATCTAACCTACACACTCTACGCTCATACCACACACACGTGCGTTCGTACATACGCAAAAAAAAGATTGGGAGCCTCCGGTGCGCGGGAAACGCTCAGTATCACCAAACACGCACGCATGCGTGTACCCTAAATTTTCTATAAAAGAATCCAGAAAAAGGTGCGACACCAGAGTTTGAACCTAATGGGTGGCATCCCACTGGGTAGTCCTCCCATTGGACCACGGACACATTCTCAATGGCCCTGTTCACTTGGCTGATAAGTCAGGCTGAAAAGTACTGTTGGCTGATTTGTTGTGAGAGAAAAACATTGTTTGTTCGTTGAAAAGTACGACTCATAAGACAAGCGAACAGGGTCAATAGCGTGCCAACTTTAGGAGGTGTTTGGATCCGGTGGCTAAAATTTAGGAGGTGTCACGTGAGGGTGTCGCATGGGGTGTTCGGATATTAATAAAAAAATAAATTACAGAATCCGTCAGTACTCCATGAGACGAATTTATTAAGCTTAATTAAGCCATCATTAACACATGTTTACTGTAGCACTACATTGTTAAATCATGGACTAATTAGGCTTAAAAGATTCAGCAACTAAAGTTTAAAAGGAGAAACCAAACACCCCTTACAAGGCTGCAGTTTGTCACTGAGGCTATTTTAATCTGCGAGCTTCTTTTGGTTGTCATCTGCAGACTGCTGCAGTAAATGACTCAGCAACACATGCGAAGGCCCCGTTCGCTGGTCTGAAACTTGGCTGAAACTGGCTGAAAAACACTGTTCCGGCTGAATTATTGTGAGAGAAAAACACTGTTCCGGCTGAAAAAAGAAGTTGAATATGGGGTAAGCCAAACAAGGCCGAAAAGTCCACCATAGTCTATAAACCGTCCGAAAATATTGCTGGAGAAGTAAAATACCCCCTCCATTCTAAATTATAAGTTATTTTAATTTTTTTTTAGAATCAAAGCATTTTAAATTTAACCAAATTTTTATAATAAAATAATAACACTTGTGATATCAAGTATCCGTAGATTCTTCATTAATTATATTTTAATAATAATATTTTTTTATGTTATAAATCTTTGTATTTTTTTATAATTTTGGTTAAATTTGAGGTACTTTGATAAAAAAAATAGAATAACTTGTAATTTGGAATCGAGGATGATGGAGCATGGAGTACGTTAGTACGTGGAACGGAAAGGGACCTTTCATCACTGCACAAGGGAGGTAGGGTAGGGATAGCAACTAGCAGCAATGGATTAATTCTGAAGCAACTCGTGTCACCAAGCAGCAGCAAAGTGGGATCGCTGAACTGGCTTCGGTTGGTCGGTCCTTTGTTCCGATCCGACTAGAAACAAGCGCGTTATCGGCAGCCTGCATTCTGATTCCGTCAGGAACTCATGGCGCGCCGGACCCCCAGTGATGTACCACGAACCTGGCATTTTATTTGAGCAACACACCAAAGAGTGACCCATGCGCCCCAGCCCCCACATCCACAAGTCCACACAACCACAACCGTTTCTGGTTCTCCGCGGCTGTCCGTCCGTGCGCCGCGCCGGGGAACACGTGCACCGTGCATTCCGGCCAGCACGACGCTAACTGGAGAGTTTGTGGCCATGTCTGAGCGACTGAGCCTGACTCGATCCCCTAGCCCGACCGCCCGAGGCCGCAAGCCCGACCATGCAGCGGCCGGCCTGCCGCCTGCGTGCCGAGTGCCAACAAGGCCAGGTTCTCAAATACTAGTAGTCTAGTCTAGTTACTACAAGAAATCAGGTAGGATGGCATCCTCACACGCAGGCAACAGATTTTGGCAATCAGATGCTGACGCCCGGCGCGTGGCAATTTTGGCATCGTGGTGCCGGTGCCATCCGCTGCGCGCTATGCCAGCGCCCGGCGGCTTATCGGCGTTAGCTAGCCGTTAACTGTTGGTTGGTTCTCTCGGCCGCGTCGATTGCTGTCCGATGGCGATGAAAGAGCAGCGCCACCACCTCTTCTTCCCCGGGATGGATGGGTGGGTGGGAGGTTGGTTTTATTTTAGTTGTGGACTTGTGGTTGCGCTACGCAGGCAGCCTTCGCCTTTGGCTGACATTTCGATTGACACCATCTGAACTGCGCACGGCACGAGGAGCATGTAAGGTGCAATTTTGTTTTCTTCTGCTGCTGCCTTATTTTCTCTTTCTCAAGCAGATTGATGAATTTGTCCTGTGCTGATTATATGAATCATACCACGTTATTCACATTGCTATTTTACTTTGGGGCGGTTAGGATTGAAGAATGCGCTGTACTCATGTTTCTAGTCTGCATTTTTTCTAGGAGTACTACTACTACACGTGTCCTCGGCTATAATCTCTCCTTTCTGGCAAGCTTCAGCCTGTTCGGGAGGCCGTATCGTATCGTGGATTATTTACTGCTGGCTGGTTTGGTGTGAGAGAAAAACACTATTCCTGGCTGAAAATTTACGATCGTTTACGAGCAAGCGAACAGGCTATTAGCCTCGAGAAATTAATGCTATGCGCGTACTGACCTATCACTATCAGAGTTGACTTAAGCTATGCGATGTGTTTTCCTGTTCATAGAATTTTTATTGGAAAAATGAGTACTCTCATCCATTTTTAGCCCGAAAATTTGTCTCTAAAAGAATAGGAGAACGGTCCACATATTCACATTAATCTGTCTCGTAGTTCGGGTCCCATTTAATACAACATTTCTCCTACGCTACTATCGGATACTCCAAACGACACAATTTAATTAGGCTTCTCAGGTTTAGTAGTTTAATAAGGAGCAGCATGATCTTTTATCTTCGTTGCTAATTTATCCTAAAATTGCTAGGAATTTATTTTTTCATAGACAAAGGGAGTAGTACTTTTGACACATTATTTATGTCAATAGCAGACTAGTTAGTTCGTACAACCGGCCTTCTCATGTGATCCACGTCTCTTTCCGCAGTAAGAAAGCACACAAAGGTTAGTCATTTTTTCTTGTATTTACAAACACACATATATAAATAATCACCTCCAGGCTAACAATTAAGAAAACCTTCAAAAGGTGTTTGAACGAGAGGTAGTTTTTCTAATAAAAAATAGTACTCGCATTCCTCATACATATAATAGCCCACCCTAAACAGCCTTTAGATTAATGACCATCATCAAGACACGGCGACTTGCTTTGCCTAGTGTGAACTAGCAAACCGTGCTGGAAATGGCACTGTGCCAGGCGGGCACAGGTCGACGGCATGGCTTAGGCCTTGTTTAGATCGCCTTCAAATTCCAAGTTTTTTCACTTTTTCTTCATCACATCAATTTTTAGCCGTTTGCATGGAGCATTAAATGTAGGTAAAAAAAATAACTAATTGCACAGTTTAGTTGGAAATTACGAGATGAATCTTTTGAGCTTAGTTGGTCCACGATTGGACAATATTTACCAAATAAGACGAAAGCGCTACTATTCATCGAGTTACAATTTTTTGCAATCTAAACATGGCCTTAGTGAGTTTTAATTGCACCACCACATGGTGCCCAACTGCCCATCCGCTGAAGATCACCTCACTTCGACTTCAATCACCGCGCTCGGCAGCGGTCACATCACATGACAGGATTAGTTTATCAACAGTACCAGTAACATGCATGGACCATGGACCCGAGAAGTTTTCCGCTGGCCTCCTAGCTAGCGATCACTTGTTTAACAATGCTACCGTCGCCGTTCGGCCTTGACGACGCGGCCGGGCGAGCCTAATCATTAGGGTGGCAGCACCGTACCGGCAAGCAAGTCAACACTGTAATTGAAAGCGGCAAGTGAAGTGCATGCACCGCAACAAAAGATTGGGTTTAATTTACCGCAAGCTTTACATTGCTGATTGGGTTTGTTTGACTAACGCGGCCACGCCATCACCGAGGGCTAGTTTTTTTCTCATGGTAATATTTGGGCCTTTTACTCAAAAATAATGGAGCTGTTCGGCTGATGGTTTTTGCAGCTGATAAGCCGACTGATACTGTTTTGTTGTGAGAGAAAAACACTTTTGCAAATAGTTTTTATTTACCTATTGTGTAGCTATTGTCTCCCCCATGAGCCCCCTGTATGAAATCAGCTTAACTATCATCAACCAATTCCTTAGTTTGAGTTTGAAGATCTTGTTGTCTTTTTCTTTTTTATTTTGTGCACTCCTATTTGGTGACCGTGAGATTCCGATCCTGTCAAGGCCAAATCAAGGTTGTCTTCAGTATGGGCTCTGTTTCTGGATAAAATCACTTTCCAAGTTTCTCAAATATCTCATTCCTTGGCCCTCTTGTAAATTCAAATTTTCATGGTCCTATATGCCTTCTCTTGTGGATTCAAATGCCTTTTTATCCTTAAACATCACAAATGTCACTCGTGTGTTGTGCATCCATTACTGCCTTAAGTAGCCACTGGCCGTACCATGCCAACACCCATTGTTACTTCAAGCCTTTTGAAACAAAGTATGGAACCATCTTTGACACTGGCGAGCTGTTGATCTCATGCCTATACTCATGCCACTATATCACACTACTATCGTCATCTGTGAGCACGTTAGCTTCTGCATCTGACCATCTTCTCTCGAAGAAAAAGTCGATGGGTGTCTGGTCATTGCTCGTGAGCTTTTCACACATGCACATCGTAAGATATCGAAAGATGCTAGGATTCTATGATTTTGTTGTTATAATCTTGTACACCAAAAACTATTCACCGGTGCGGGCTCCTAATTCATTTTGAGAGGAGAGAGAAAAGATCCTAGCCAGTTAATTTTTAGCCTTATAAACCGTATAGAAAAGGTCTACTTTTTAACTAACTAGTTGTTAGCTAACTAGCTAATCAATCTTAACTAATTTAGATTAAGTTTTAACTCTTAGAGCAACTTCAAGAGTACCCAAAAGAGTCTTCCAATCTAAGATTTTTAGCAAGATTAGAAAAAATCCATCTCCAACAGTTTCTAATATAATCTCCTAATCTTTTGGCATTTGGAAAAACAGACCCCTCTGCGCGTAAAAGTTACTTGCAATTCTTCAGCTACGTATCTGCCTCGCGCCAATTTTCCCGACGTTTTCTCCTTCGCGTCATAGGCCCTGTTCGTTTATCTTATGAGCCGTACTATTTCAACGAACGAACAGTGTTTTTCTCTCACAACAAATGAGCGAATAGTACTTTCAGCCCTGGCTTTTCAGCAAAGCGAACAGGGGCATAGACGACCAGGCCTGCGATATCCGAGACGACGCCGGCGAGGGAGCCGTGTTCGTTGGCGGCCGCGAGTATCAGGTCGAGCGTGGTGTGCTGCCTGGCCAGCAGGTCGAGTCTTGACGCACGTCATGGAGTCTTCTCCCAGCCCGTCAACGCTGTCGCGCAGGTGGCCCACGGCACAAGGAAGTCTGGCTTGGAGTCCTTATGCTAGGTCCGACGCGGCGGCGGCGCCCCTGTGCATGTGGATCGGTCGCTCCGCGCTGCCTTGTTGCGACCTAAGAAGAAGAAGGGAGTGGGAAAGGAAAAGGAGAAAAGACAGGGTTTCAGGTGAGAAAAACGCAAGAGCGAAAATTCAGGTTGGAGGAGGATTTAAACGGGTATAGAAACAAATTCAGGGTTCCTGATGCAAAACATGATAAATCTTTTAGAGTGAAATATTGGAAACTCTAGGAGATGGCCTTCTTTATTTCTTCCAATACTTTTTTAGGAGTTGCAAAACTTCATGTTTGTGGGAGAAAAAATATTGAGTACTCTTACCTAATAACTAGCGCTAGCTGGTACAATTATCGTAATCGGACTGACAGGCGTATAGACAGACGCGGAGTTTGTTTCTCCCTAGACTGAAGGACGCGGGACGATTATTGTATCTATACTATACGGCGAAGTCGTTCAGTAGACTGGTTAGAAGTACCGAAACAGAACGGCACCATACGTAGAACTGAAGACGGGACGAGCGCACAGGCAGAGCAGTCGCGCTCGGACGCCACCTCTCAGCAAGGAGAAAAAAACGTGACACGCCCTAGGACGAAACTCGTCTTCGCCCGATCGTGAACCGCAGGGCGCAGGACGCCACTGGCCACGTGCTGACGCCGGCACGCTTGAACCGGTCTTCGGTCTTCCTCCACGGCGCGACCCCCTCGGGCGCCACGGCCCACGGGTGCGCGAGCGCAGCGAATCTCGCCGCGCACCCGTGCTCCATATGCCCCCACGGCAACCGCGGCCCCCGCCACACCACGCGATGCCAGGCCAGGCACGGGTGGCACCCGGATCAGGGGGGGATCACGGGTCTCGCGGGAGCTTAAGGAAGAAAAAAAAGAGAAAATTCCTTCATTGTTATTGAAAACTATAATAATTCCTTCGTTGCCATTTAAAATTACATGTTCCCTTCATTGCCATCAGTTTTAGATTTTCAGTTCCCTCGTTGCCACTGCTGTTACAGAGGAGTCACGACGTGACTTAGCTCCCATACCCGACGTCCAGACACCATCCGACAGTTCAAAAAGTACTTCCCTGTTCTCGGCATCTAGCATTTGGCCGTAACCCTTGGACCTCCCGCGCCACGCGCCATCACCGCCCTCCCGCTCCGGTGCACACCGCACGTCACGCCGTCGCTCTCTCTCCACGGCGTCCTTGCGCGGTCGTGCATTTGGGCGGCGGCGCGGCTCGGACCAGCCGGCCGCGGCGCGGTGCGCCCCGAATCCATACCTTCCGGCAACGGCGACGGAGTATTCTTATAGTAGAGTCTTATCCACTCTATATGTGAACAAAATTCCCGCCTTCCTTGTTTCAAATTCATTTGAATCTCATTTTGTCTCTCCTCTCGGTCTCTCACGTCTCACCACACAAAAGCAGCAGATCCGGTGCTCGCCCCCCTCTCACAGAAGCTTGAATCGGACAGCAAGCTAATGAATTTCTTTTTCTCGCCTCTTCTGATGCAGGTTGGAGATGCTGGATGTGGGCAGCGGGAACCTCGTATGCCCTCGGACTCGGACGGATGGACGAGCAGCAGCGCCGCGCGAGCTCCCTCCCTCCTCTTCGCGCGCCACGCCACCCGGATACACCCCGCTCGGCTACCTGTGGCTGGAGCGGATTGCGCTGCGCGACGCACGCCGCGGCACGACCACGACGCACATCGGGGAATAGAGACGGCAGCGCCAGCAGCATGCGAGCGGCGGTCGTGGCTCCAGCAAGCGCGGACCAACAGCTGCAGTGTCCAAGCGCCGGGTCCTAGTTGTGTGGATGGCGACGGCTAACTGAACACGAGTTCAGTTCAAACTTGCTCTGTTCCCGTCTTAATCTCTCTTGATTCGGCATAAACAATTAGACCGGTCTTAGCAACTTTTGTTCCTGGGTTAGTGCTCTAGTACATTGATTTGGAGACCTAGGATAAAATCTTAATGCTTTGAAAAATTATAAGGTTTCAAAGTTTAGTCGACCACTGTAAATTTGGTACAGAATTAGTTTGTATTCAGAATTGCACCAGGTTCTGAATTCAGCTTCATTTGAAACTGAACCCATCCTGTTCAGCAGCCAGTCTCTCTCATATTTGCAAGAACAAAGCTTCTGAACTTCACTCAGTAACACTGCTGGCAGACTGACATTCAGAGTTCAATGTTAGTGTCGGTGTTTCGGACCGGGGGTCCTCAACCGACTAGTGAATTTGTTCTGCGTGCTCCTGATTCCGGATGGTGATGCAAAGAGACACAAGGTTTATACTGGTTCAGGCAATCGGCGCCCTACGTCCAGTCCGAGGGATAGAACTTGTATTCCTTGCACCGAAGTGCTCGTAGTAGGGAGTTACAAGCTAAGGGAGAGAGGAAACTTGTCCCAGGTCTCGGCAGGGTGCTGTGGGGCCGTCTGAGACGTTGCTCTCAAGCGGCTGGAAGGTGTGCGTGTGTGTGTTCTCTGGGCGTCCCCTCTAAGTGGCCCAAGTCCTCTCCTTTTATAGTTGAAGGGGGGACAAGGGCAGTACAAGTATTACTATGCGGTGTCGTGCCGCCAGGGACGGCATGTCCAAGCCCTGTGGCCTGTTCCTGTGGCGGCGTGGTCGTCGGAGTGGCCCATCCTTGGAGTACTGGGACAGCGTGGTCGTCCCATCAGATCATGTGCGTCGTGGGAGCCCCAGGAATGCCTCGGAGTGGACGTGGCGGCGACCATAAGCCGCTGGGGACGGACTATGCATGAGGCCAAAACTTGGTTGGGGCCGAGGCTGGTACTGCGGTGGGGGGTCTCGGCAGGCGCGGACCCCAATATTGCCGAGGCCCTAATGTACAGTGCCGAGGCCTTGGTGTACAGCGCCGAGGCCTTGAGCGGGCGGCTGATCGTGGACATAGTGGTAGGACACAGTGGCCAGTAACCCCCGCCATATCCTATCCCAGGCGCTGACGGCGGCTGATCGTGGTCACAGTGTTTGGACACAGTGGCCGGTAATCCCCGCCATATCCTGTCCCAGGCGCTGACGGCGGCTGATCGTGGTCACAGTGTTTGGACACAGTGGCCGGTAATCCCCGCCGTGCCCTGTCCTGGCCGGTATGGTGCTGATGCGACTTCGGGTCGCGTCGGTCTTTCTGTGACGTTGAGCCGCTGTCCGGATGAGATCACGGGAGTGGTTGAAAGCATTAATGGGACGTGACCGGCTGTCGGGAGGGTCAGCCGAGGCGGGGGGCGACGGACCGCGGGCGAGCCGGCCTCGAGCGACATGGAGAATGGGGCCTCGCGTGAGACGGGGATCAGGCTCCTTGCCGAGGCTTCGCGCGAGAGGCCTCGCGCGATACGGAGAGCGCGCCTCCTGCCGAGGCCTTCTGTGGAGAGCCTCGGGCGAGGCGGAGACGGCATTCCCTGCCGAGGCCTTCCCTGGGGAGCCTCGCCAGGATGTCGAGACCTCCTTCTCGGGGCTCGAGGCGAGGAGGAGGAGGACCCAGTGGGCCTGGCCGCGACGGGGAGGGGCCCACGACTTACCTTTTTGCTTTTATCATCGTTATTTTTTAGATGGGACTGGGGCAACCCATTTGATGTTTTGCTTGGGGTACCCCATTCTAAGGTACCCGACAGTAGCCCCCGAGCCTCAGGGGGAGTGTGCGCACTCCCCCTGAGGGTTTGCCGAGGCTTGGTTCATACCTGCCCCGTAGGAATTGGGGCTTGTTTTTTGAGGTTCTGGCGGGTGCGCCCGAGCGCACCTGCCGGGTGTAGCCCCCGAGCCCCTGGGGGAGTGGAGTTACTCCTCCAGGGGCTTTCTTCATTTCCGTGTCTGAACGAGTAGTTCTTATTGCATTTGCCAAGCCCCCAAGCACAAGTTTGGGTTGCGGGGGTCTCGGCGAGGCTGCAGGGAAAAAGGCCTCTAGCCTCTGCGCGGAGCAAGAGGTTTGTCAGGGGCCCCCTGACTTTGGGTATGATCCTCACGCTTCCTTTCGCTCGGAAGGAGGGGTGAAACGTGCCATGCTACCCTCGATGGGCACGAGCGTGGACACTTCCGGTGAGCTATTAGCGGGTAGTCCGAGTGGAGGCCCGAGCCCCGTTCGCTGGGGGACGGCTAGTGGTCCAGGGACGCACTCCAAGAGTACCAGGGGGTTTCTCTAGTGGGTGCCGAGGCCGTTCGTGGGCCTCGGTGGCTTGGTGCCTCCCTACGGTGGGATCCTATTCGGATACTTCCCCACCGGTCTCGGACACGACTTAGGACGCCCCGAGCGACCGTTCGCTCGGGTCTGGGCCATTCGTAGGCTCGCCCCGATGTTGTCCCTAACTCTGTTGCCCTGGGGCGGCTGTCGAAACCTTTTGGAGGCCCAGCCTTCGAACCCCTGGACCGTAACGGGCTCGGCGCCCTTTTATCGTGTTTGTAGCGAAACCTCTAGTGCGGTTTTGGACTGTTTGTCTTTGCCTTGGGTGTTCTGGCCCTTTTATCTGGTCTTCACGTGTCCTTTTCGTTCAGACGGAGGGTTAGTTTGCCGAGCCCATTCTGGTCTCGGCAAGGTTGCAGGAAGAGCCCCTAGCCTCTGCGTGGGAGGGCTGTCGGGAGTTCTCCTGACTTTTTATACGCCCCTCGCGCATGAGGGTTTGTTTGCCGAGGCCCCTTTGGGCGCGAGCCCGGGTCGTGAGGTCTCGGCATATTTGCAGGAGGAGCCCCCTAGCCTCCGCATAGGGCGAGAAGGTCATCAGGGGTTCCCCTGACTTTTTATGCGACCCTCGCGCTTCCTTTTCGCTCAGAAGGAGGGGTGGAACGTGCCTCGCTACCCTCGATGGGCACGAGCGGTGGCACTTCCGGTGAGCTGTTATCGGGTAGTCCGAGTGGAGGTCCGAACCCCGTTCGTTAGGGGACGGCTAGCGGTCCAGAGACACACTCCAAGAGTACCAGAGGATTTCTCTAGTGGGTGCCGAGGCCGTTCGTTGGGTCTCGGTGGCTCGGTGCCTCCCTATGGTGGGATCCCATTCGGATACTTTCCTGCTGGTCTCGGACACAATTTTGGGCGTCCCAGGTGTTTCGCTCGCTTGGGTCTCAGCCCCGTGTAGGCTCGCCCGCAGTTGCCCCTGACTCTGTTATCCTGGGGCGGCTGTCGAAACCCTTTGGGGTCTAGCCTTCGAACCCCTGGATCATAATGGGCTCAGAGCCCGATTCCTTCCTATGAAAGGAATAGGCCGCGGGAAATGTCCTCCCTATTGGCTCGGCCGCGGGTGGCACGCCTTTTGAGGCGGTTTCACGGGGAGGCGAAACAACGCCTGCTGCCATAGTGGGCGAGCGCAACGTGATGGACGGGACGTAACTGTTCACGCATTTAATGCGGGAGACGTGGGCGCGTGGGCCGCCAAAATCGGCTCGTGGTTAACCGCGCTAGATGGGGAAAACCTCCCTGATTTCATCGCCCGTTCGTTTCACCTCCTCCCTGCATAAATACCCAAAGAGTCTCGCCCCTCCTTATCTTACCTTGCCTGCCACCTCCGTCGAGCTGTCGCCAGAGCAGCGGGTGCCGGGAAGAAGAAGAGAGAAGAGCGAGTCTAGGGAGAAAGCGAGAAAAAAGCGAGAGCGTGGAGGGGGAGAGAAAAACTCACCGCCGCGCCCGATTCCTCCATCGCATTCATGGCCGGCAACGTCGTCATTGTCGAGGCGGACCCCTGGGATCCGTCGGATGTCACTGAGGAGATGCTCCAGTCGCTTGTCGACGGTGGACTCCTTCGCCCGGTGACAGACCCTAGCAGGCCGGAGTGGATTGCTCCGTACGACGAGCTAGAGCCGAGGCCCCACGATGGCTACGTCGTGAGCTTCGTCTCCTTCCACGAGCGCAGCCTCGGCATTCCGGCGGACCGGTTCATGCGGGCGCTCCCGCATTACTACGGAGTGGAGCTCCACAATTTTAATCCCAACTCCATCGCTCAGGCGGCTATCTTTGTGGCTGTCTGCGAGGGGTATTTGGGGATCGCTTCCCATTGGGATTTGTGGCTCCACCTGTTTCGGGCGGGGCATACTACCAAGCCGACGGGCACGTCGGGCAAGAGAAAGGCATCGAGGGCCAGAGGCTGCACTCTCCAAGTGCATCAGGACCGCCTGCACCTCTACATCCCGGTCCAACTCACGTCCTCCAACCACTGGTGGTACACGAGTTGGTTCTACCTCCGCAACAACGATGGGGGACTTCCCCCTTATACTGGGCGGATTGTGGGGAGTTGCCCGGAGAAATGGAAATGGGGCGTCCCGAAGGTCGACCAGCCCAAGCTGGAGCCGCTCCTGGAGGGGCTGGCGAGGCTGCGGAACCATGGCCTCACCGTCGCTGTGGTCGTGGCCGCCTTCCACCGCCGGAGGGTGCTGCCGCTGATGGCTCGACGGTGGCGGCTGTTCGAGATGAGGCCAGGTGAGCCCGTCGAAGGCACCCGGATGTCTTCCTCCGCCCTCTCCGATGAGGAAATTCACCGTCAGGTGGGGGAGACGGTAGATGTGAAGTTGAGGGGCGGCAACCTGACCCCCTTCGCGATGCGACCGTCGCGGGGGTTTCTTTCGCTGGTAAGTCGAGTGCCGCTGCAGCCTCTGAGCCTCCTCAATCTCCCTTTATCCCTTGTTTCCTTATGCGCGTTTGTGGTTTGTTCAGGGGATGAGGGACGTGCGCTCCTCCCCGCCACCCGTTCCCGAGGACGCGGGGCAGCGGGCGATTAACTACGCTCACGCCGATGCGCAGAAGAAGCGGAAGGATGCTAAGGCGGCGAAGCGCACGAAGCACATCCTTGCGTGCGAGGCGTTGGATAAGCGCCGCCGTCAGCAACGGAAGGAAGGTCTCCCGTTGGAGGAGTCCCTGTCGACGTCGTTGTCGACGGAGGCCTCGGACGAGAATGACAAGGGCGAGGTGGGTCGAGGCCCCCTAGACCACCTTCCGGACGTCGAGGAGGTGGCGCCCGGGGCGTCGGTAAGCAGCCCAGCACCCCCGGGAAGGGGAGAGGAAGCAGACCCGGGGCCGGCGGTGGCCCCCTCCGGGGCCGTGGCCGACACGCCCAAGGCGCGGGCGTTAGGCAAACGCGCCATCAGCCCGGTAAGCTCGGCGGTCGCAGCGGAGCCGGTGGCGGTGGAGGCGACGCCACCAGCCCCGTAGAGGATCAAAGGGGCGCCAGGGTCCGCCGAGGACCAACCGGCGCCGGTGGATACGGATGCGACGCCACTGCCGCCGCCTCCGCCATTGCGGAGGAGGTTTGCTGTGGCGAAGCTAGGGCTGCCCCGTTCAAAGTAAGTGTGTTTTTGGTAGGGTTATGGTGTCTTCCATTCGCTTTTTTGGTCTCATGCTGACCCTATAGGTTGATTTTCTTTAGTTGGAAGCGGCCTGCGGACGACCTCCCCTTGGCGCCCCTTAAAGCGCTTAAGGCGAGCCCCAGCTCCTCTGCCCACTGGGTGGCGGAGGCGCAAGCCGCCATCCAGCGCGGCGCGGCGTCAGCGAAGGTCGACCCACAGGAACCGGCTGCCCAAGGAAGGGTTGCCGAGGCGGCCCCTACACGGTCGGATGGCGTCATCGTGCCCTTTGTTGCCGAGGCTCCCGGGGCCTCCGGGGCTAAGGCGATGGGGGCCCCGGCGCCCATGACCACCGAGACCGCAATGTCCGCGGCCGGCGCTTTTGCGTCTGCCGAGGCCATAATGACGGAGGCCGGAGCCCCTGAGACCGCCGAGGCCGTGACTGTAGAGGCCGGAGCCCCCGAGGTCACCACGGCCGTCGTGATGGCAGCGAGGCCGTCTGTGCAGGAGGCGGAGATGTCGGCGGCGGAGGCCTCGGCCGTGCCCTTGGCTCAGGGCCCGCCGTTGTTGCGGGAGAGTGCCCGGGAGACGGAGGTCTATCCGATCTCCTCCGACGATACTTCCCGGGCACGGGAGGTGGTTGGCGCCGGGGAGACCGACACCGTGGAGCAGCCGGCGCCGCTCTTAGACGAGGGAAGCTCGGCCCTTGTGCGGGTGCGACCCGAGCCCCGTGGGTGGGATCACCCACGGGTACTATGGCGGAGCCGGGATGACCCTGAGGGGGAGCCTTTGTTTGCCCTCGAGGACACGGCCGAGGGCGGGCGCTGGAGTACCTTCGAGCAGTACCGCGAGCTGGCGGAATGGTCGCTACGGACGGCGCTGTCCGTGGTGGCCGACGAACTGCCCGGAGTCGCTCAGGTTCGTGTTTTCCTTTCTCGCGCGACGTTGTTCTTTCCTTGGTTTTGTCGCAATCGACGACCTCTGCTCTGCCTCCTCAGGAGCTCAAGACCCGGTCCCTCGGGAAGTCAGTCTTCCTCCGGCGGGAGAGGGGAATCTAGGACCAGCTTCAGAGGTAGAGGGGCCTTCTTGCCGATGCTAACGAGCTTCTATCGGCCTAAAGCACGGAGGTGGAGGACCTCCGCCTTCGCTGTGCCGACGCGAAGGTCGAGGCGGCCACAGCCCAGACGCAGCTCGCCCCCTTGGCAGCATGGATCAAGGAGCTAGAGGAGGAGCTTACCCACGCCGTCAGCGACCGGGATGCCTTCAGGTCCTGGGCTGAAGAAGCGACGACCTCGGGCAAGGCCCTCATGGGGCAGCTGGGGGCAGAGGAGAGTGCGCACCGGCTAACCAAAGGCGCTCTGAACGAGGCCCTTGCTACGGCTGAGGCCTCGTAAATCGAGGCTGTGGTTTTGAGGGGGACGGTCGAGGGTGAGTTTGAGTCCCCTTGTTTTGTTTTCTTCCCCTTCTGTTCGCTTCCTAACTTCCTCGTATGACACAGAGCTAGGGAGTGAAGCCTCCAGGGTGGTCGAGGCCTCTCGAGTCGAGGCCCAGCGGTTGAAGGCGAAAGCCGAGGCCTGCCAGGCTGAGACCCGACGCTGGGAGCTGAAGGCCAAGGGTGAGCTCCGTGGGCTCCCGTCCCTAACTTAGGTTGTTTTTTCTCTGGCTCGACCTTATTTCATTTTCCGTGGTGCAGAGTCAGAGGCGGAGGTCGTTCAGGCCACCGAGGCTTCTAGCGCGGTGCAGACGGTGCTCGAGACCGAGATCGAGGAGCACGAGGTGCTAAAGCGTGTTGCCCTTTCCGCCTACGAGGCCCTGGAAGTCGAGGGGGGTTCAGTCGGGCAGCTCCCTGGGGAGCTGCTTGATTGCGCTGAGCAGCCAGATGCGCGAGCGGCTCCGAGGGGCGCTGCACACGGGTGTCAAGCGGGCGATGGCCGTCATCTCCTCTCACTACCTTGGCGTCGACCTCTCGGCCATCAGTGATGGCTACATTCTGCCTGATGATGACGAGGAGGCCCACGCGGTGATCGCGAAGCTGCTGGAGGCGGCGGAAGGCCCTGGCACGGCGCTGGTGATGCTCTTTGAAGATGAGGTGGTTCCTCCCCTACCCTCTGCCGGTGCTGGGGGCCCTGAGCCTTAATCTGGGCCCCGGGGGCTATGTAAAGATAGAATAGGGGTTATTTTTGTATCATAACGTTTGTGGCCATCGAGGCTTTTATTTCTGACGTATTTATGTTTCTTAGTTGTTTTTCTCATGTTTCCGAGCCTTTGCCCTCTGTTGCTCCTGATCTGATTTCATTTGCAAAACACCCCTTTGGGGCCTAAGCCGTCCCTTGAGCGAGAGGTAGTGAGGGAGTGCCGTAGCCCGGGGGCGTAGGCCGTCTCGTGACTCAGCCGGCCTCTTGCTTAGGAAACAGACCTTGGTCCGAGGAGTCTCTACAAATGATTCGTCAGAGCCTGCTAGAGACTTGGCGTAGAAATTTTTTCGAAAAGCAACTAAAAAATGGTGCGTGGGACCTAGGGGAAGTCCCCCATCTAGCCCCCGAGGGAGGCTTGGTTCTGCTAAGGCAGAGCCGAGTCTCCCTTATTATGTTTATTGTACTGCCGAGACCTACTGTGGGCTCGGGGGGTTTCTCGAAAAGTAAAGACCAACTAAAGAGCGCTTTTTTAATTGCATTTCGAGAAACGATATATACAACGCTTGGAAATTTAGGGATAAAAGCGATGTAGCTGTTCTATGTTCCAAGCATTGGTGAAGATTTCGCCCTTCTCGTTGGCCAGCTTATAGGTCCCGGGCTTCAGGACTTGGGCAATGATGTACGGTCCTTCCCATGGCAGGGTCAGCTTGTGGCGACCCTTGTTGCTCTGTGCTAGCCTCAGCACCAGGTCGCCTACCTTCAGGTCTCGGCCTCGGACGCGTCGGGCCTGATAGCGCCGTAGGCTCTGCTGATACTTGGCCGAGTGTAGTAGCGTGACGTCTTGGGCTTCCTCCAGCTGATCGAGGGCGTCCTCTCGGGTTGTGCGGTTGCTTTGTTCGTTATAGGCTTGTAGCCTCGGGGAACCATATTCTAGGTCGGTGGGGAGGATGGCCTCGGCCCCATAGACTAGGAAGAAAGGCGTGAACCCCGTGGCTCTGCTTGGAGTGTTCCTCAGGCTCCAGATGACCGATGGGAGCTCGACGAGCCATTTCTTGCCATACTTTTTCAACTGGTTGTGAATTCTTGGCTTGAGGCCTTGTAGGATCATGCCGTTGGCACGCTCTACTTGGCCGTTGGTCCTTGGGTGTCCTACGGCCGACCAGGCCACACAGATGTGGTGGTCGTCGCAAAACGTCAGGAACTTTTTGCCGGTGAACTGCGTCCTGTTGTCGGTGATGATGGTGTTGGGGACCCCGAACCGATGGATAATGTCAGTGAAGAACAGCACTGCCTGCTCGGATTTGATTCGATTGATCGGACGGGCCTCGATCCATTTGGAGAACTTGTCGATTGATACCAGTAGATGGGTGTAGCCCCCGGGGGCCTTTTGCAGAGGCCCGACCATGTCGAGCCCCCACACGGCGAACGGCCATGTGATGGGGATGGTTTGCAAGGCCAGGGCCGGGAGATGTGTCTGCCGAGCGTAGTACTGGCATCCTTCGCAGGAGCGTATTAGCTTGGTAGCGTCGGCGACCACCATCGGCTAGTAGAACCCTTGGCGGAAAGCGTTCCCTACGAGCGTTCGAGGAACCGCATGGTGCCCGCAGGCGCCTACGTGTAAGTCCCAAAGCAGGGCTTGGCCTGCCTCGGAACAGATGCATCGTTGAAGGACGCCTGAGGGACTTCGCCTGTATAATTCACCATTGTAGAGGGCGTAGGTCTTGGCTCGGCGCGCAAGCCGTCGTGCTTCAGTTCGGTCGTCGGGAAGCTCCCCCCGGTCAAGCCAATCGAGGAACAGGACTCGCCAATCCGTGTCCTGATCATTCTGCGGAGGCTCGGCGTTGACTTCCATGACCTCGGGCTTGGTCGAGGGGGTCTTGGCAGCAGAGGGGGTGTTTGGCTTTGCCATGGGTTCCCCAGGTGGGCCCTCCTCTGTTGTCGAGGTGCAGCCGATGGACGGTTTGTGGAGGTCTCTGGCGAAGATGTTCGGGGGGACCGGGGCCCGTGCTGAGGCCATCTTTGCCAGCTCGTCGGCGGCCTCGTTGTACTTTCGCGCGACGTGATTTAGTTCGAGACCGTCGAACTTGTCTTCTAGGCGTTGCACCACCTTGCAGTAAGCCTCCATTTTAGGGTCGAGGCAGTTTGACTCCTTCATCACTTGGTCTATGACGAGCCACGAGTCGCCTCGGATGTCGAGGCGCCATGCCCCAAGCTCGATGGCGACTTGTAAGCCATTGATGAGGGCCTCGTATTCGGCCACGTTGTTGGAGGCGACGAAGTGGAGCCGCACCATGTAGCGCATGTGTACTCCGAGGGGCGAAATGAAGAGCAGACCCGCGCCTGCCCCGGTCTTCATCAGGGATCCATCAAAGTACAGGGTCCAGCACTCCGTCTGAATCTGAGCAGGTGGCAATTGAGTATCTGTCCATTCAGCCACGAAATCGGCCAAGACCTGAGACTTGATCACTTTTCGAGGCGCAAAGGTCAAGGTTTCCCCCATAAGCTCGACAGCCCACTTGGCTATCCTGCCCGAGGCCTCTCGGTTATGAACTATCTCGCCCAGGGGGAAGGATGATACCACAGTCACTGGGTGCGACTCGAAGTAGTGGCACAGTTTGCGCCGGGCCAGGACCACGGCGTAGACTAGCTTCTGGATGTGGGAGTAGCGCGCTTTGGTCTCGGAGAGCACCTCGCTGATGAAATAGACCGGTCGCTGGGTAGGCAGAGTATGCCCTTCTTCCTGCCTCTCTACTACTACGGCGGCGCTGACCACTTGGGTTGTTGCGGCGATGTAGAGTAAGAGGGCCTCGTCCAAGGTCGGGGGTATCAGAACGGGAGGATTGGTGAGCAGCCTCTTGAGTCTGTCGAGGGCTTCCTCGGCCTCGGGGGTCCAAGAAAAACGCTCGGACTTTCTCAAGAGTCGGTACAGAGGCAAACCTTTTTCGCCGAGGCGCGAGATGAAGCGGCTCAGGGCCGCGAGGCATCCCATGACCCTCTGTACTCCCTTGAGGTCTCTGATTGGTCCCATGCTGGTTATAGCCGAGACCTTCTCTGGGTTGGCCTCAATGCCGCGTTCCGAGACTATGAATCCCAAGAGCATGCCTCGGGGGACCCCGAACACACACTTCTCGGGGTTGAGCTTGATGCCCTTCTCTCTAAGGCATTTGAAGGTCACCCTCAAGTCATTCATGAGATTTTCAGCCTTTCTGGTTTTGACCACGATGTCGTCTACGTAGGCCTCGACGGTCTGCCCGATGTTGTCGCCAAAGACCTGGGTCATGCACCGCTGGTACGTGGCACCTACGTTTCTGAGGCCAAAGGGCATCATCACGTAGCAGTACATGCCAAACGGTGTGATGAAAGAAGTCGCGAGCTGGTCGAACTCTTTCATCTTGATCTGATGGTAACCAGAGTACGCATCGAGGAAAGACAGGGTCTCGCACCCTGCAGTGGAATCAACGATTTGATCGATTCGAGGTAATGGGAAGGGGACCTTTGGACAGGCTTTATTCAGACCGGTGTAATCTACACACATCCTCCATTTCCCGTTTTTCTTCTTGACTAAAACGAGGTTAGCCAACCACTCTGGGTGGGATACTTCCTTGATGAACCCGGCCGCCAAGAGTTTCTGTACCTCCTCTCCGATGGCCCTGCGCTTTTCTTCATCGAAGCGGCGCAGGTGTTGCCTCGCCGGTCTAGATCCAGCCCGGATGTCCAGGGCGTGCTCGGTGACTTCCCTTGGTATGCCCGGCATGTCTGAGGGACTCCATGCGAATATGTCGGCGTTCGCACGGAGAAAGTCGATGAGCACGGCTTCCTATTTGATGTCGAGGGTGGCACTGATCCTCAGCGCTCGGTCGTCGGGGCATGCGGGGTTGACCGGGATGAGTTTGATGGTTTCAGCGGGCTCGAACGCCCCCGCGCGACGCTTGGAGTCAGGCACCTCGCCACTGAGTTGGTCGAGGTGGGCAATGAGGGTCTCGGCCTCCGCAAGAGCCTCAGCGTACTCGATGCACTCGACGTCACAGTCGTATGCATGTTCGTACGTGGACTCGATTGTGATGACACCATTAGGGCCTAGCATCTTGAGCTTGAGGTAGGTATAGTTGGGCACTGCCATGAACTTGGCGTAGCACGATCGCCCCAGAATGGCGTGGTAGGCTCCCCCAAACCCGACTACCTCGAAGGTGAGGACTTCCTTGCGGTAGTTGGAAGGGGTGCCGAAGCAGACAGGAAGGTCGATGCGCCCGAGGGGTCACGTGCGCTTCCTTGGCACGATGCCGTGGAAGGGTGCGACATCGCCTCGTAGCCTCGACCGGTCGATCTCCAAGAGCTCCAGGGTGTTGGCGTAGAGGATGTTGAGGCCGCTGCCTCCGTCCATCAACACCTTGGAGAGTCGGGTGTTGCCGATGATCGGGTCGATGACCAGTGGGTACTGCCCGGGATTCGGAATACGGTCGGGGTGGTCACCTCAATTGAAGGTGATCGCCTCTCAAGACCAGTCGAGGTACTGGGGGGTGGCCACCTTGATCGAGAAGACTTCTCGGCATTCCCTCTTGCGCTGCAGCGCCGTAAGGCATGCCGAGGGCCCACCGAAGATCATGAAAGCGTTGCGTACCTCGGGGAACCCGTCGTCCTTGTCTTCGTCCCGACCGCCGGTGCCTTTCTGCTTGGCGTCATCGTCGGGGAGCCCAAGCCTGGCGTAGTAGCGCCACAGCATGGTGCAATCTTCGAGAGCGTGCCTGACCGGGCCCTGGTGGTAAGGGCAGGGTTTCTTAAGCATGTCGTCGAAGGGCCTAGGGCCTTTGGGGCCTCGGGGATTCTTGCGCTCTGTGGTCGCGACCAGATCAGCCTCTAGGACCTCCTGCCTCCCCAGGCGCCCCTTTTTCTTTTTCTTAGGGAGGTGGGAGGCTGAGGCCTCGGGGGCCTCTTCCCTCCGCTTACCCTTGGTATCGGCGTCGGGGAAGATGGCTCCGACAGCCTCTTCTCCTGAGGCGAAGCTGGTGGCGATGTCGAGGAGCACGGCAGCAGAGCGCGGGACGTTGCGACCTAACTCTCAGACCAAGTCCCGACAAGTGGTGCTGGAGAGGAAAGCCTGGACGATCTCCGAGTCGCCGACGCTAGGTAGCTCGGTGCATTGTTTGGAGAAGCGCCGGATGAAGTCTTGGAGAGACTCGTCCGGCTTCTGGCGACAGCTCTTAAGATCCCAGGAATTCCTAGGGCACACGTACGTGCCCTGGAAGTTCCCGACGAAGATCCTAACCAAATCACGCCAGTCGTGGATTTGCGAGGGAGGGAGATGCTCGAGCCAGGCTCGTGCCGAGTCCGACAAGAGCAAAGGGAGATTACGGATGATGAGCAGGTCATTGTCCGCGCCACCTAGCTGGCAGGCCAGGCGGTAATCGGCGAGCCAGAGCTCCGGGTTGGTCTCGCCGCTGTACTTCGCGAGATTGGCTAGCTGTCGGAATCGGGCGGGGAAAGGAGCAGCGCGGATGGCCCTGCTGAAGACCCGAGGGCCTGACGGCTCAGGGGAAGGACTGTGGTCCTCACCACTATCGTAGCGACCGCCTCGGTGTGGGTGGTAGCCCCGAGCGGGCCCCTCGTTGTCGTGGCGTTGTCGCCCGCTGACCACCTCATGGTCTCCCTGCACCTCGCGTCGACTACCGAGGCGATCCAGAAGCACGGGGACCCTATGGGCTATCGGTGCTCGGTCGGGGTCGGGACGAGCCGGGGCTTCCCTGTCCTGCCGAGGCGGTGCCGTGAGAAGGTTCGAGGCGCCCCCGCACCGTCGGGAGGCGGAACTCTCGGCCTGCTGAACCGCAGCGGTCTCTAGGAGATCGCGGAGCTCGCCGCGGACCCGCCGCCCCTCCGTGGTAGAAGGCTCGGGCATTGCGTGAACCAGCATTACCGTAGCCGCAATGTTCTGGCTGGCGCGATTGAAGACTGGGGGTTGCTCGCTCCCTTCGTCGTCATGGATGCGGTGATACACATCGCGAGCTCTTCGTCGGGCTCCCCCGCCTTCACCGCGGCCTCGCTGTTCCTGTTCGAGAGAGTCTCGAAGCTGCTGCAGAAGGAGTTGGTCTTGCTCAACCTTGGCCTGGAGCTCACGGAGTTGCTCTAGGTCTAGGCGCTGAGGTCGTGCAAGAGCGACGTTCTCATTTCATGCAGTCGGTAGGGCATTACGTGGGGGCGTGACGGCGCCCGCCCCTGGACGAAGTGGGGAGCGGCTACCTGCCCCCTCATCCTCTTCGCCTGCCCTCGGCATCCCGAGCCCGACGTGAAAACACTCGCGAGTGGGGTCGTAAGTGCCTTCGTCGTCGGAGTCGGAGTAACCGAAGCAGTAGTCGCTTGCGGCCAAGAACTGGCGCAAAGTCCCAGGGTCGTGGAGCCTGGAGAAATCCACTCCGGGCCATGCCTCGTCCTCATCCGAGGAGTCAGCGTGGGTGCTTAGGTCGAGACCGAAGTGCTGGCAGCGTTCTAAGGGACCCTCATGAGCAGCAGCGTATGCGTAGGTGTAAGAAGCGGCGGCATTTTTCAACCCAAAGGGGTATGGGGATGATGTCGTTGCCAGATTCTGCTCCGCCGGGGTCGGTTCTTCAGGGAGTGGTGGAGCGGAGCTTGACGACTGGGCATCATCGCGAGCCACCGGTGATTTCCCTTTGTCCAAGCTCAGGTCAGACAGGTCCCCAGCCAGGGACCCTGTACCAACAGCTGGTCGTAGGATATCGGCGAGGAGTGTCGTGCCGCCTCGGGTTCGCGTAGCGTCGGGGTGGTCTTGCTCGTGTCGTGCCTGGCGAGCGCGGCGAGAGCGGCCACCCGGGCGCCGCCTGCGCCTGGGCTGCCGGTGCGTAACTTCATCGTCGGGCGGTGGGGCTCGAGGAGCGAGGAGTACCATGTCGTACTCATGCCCTAGAGACATGAACTCTAGGCTCCCGAACCAAACTACGGTGCCGAGACGCAATGGTCGCACGGGGTCTGCCATCCGGAACCTGCTGGGATGACGAAACTGACACGCAGACGTCCCCTACCTGGCGCGCCAACTGTCGGTGTTTCGGACCGGGGGGTCCTCAACCGACTAGTGAATTTGTTCTGCGTGCTCCCGATTCCGGATGGTGATGCAAAGAGACACAAGGTTTATACTGGTTCAGGCAATCGGCGCCCTACGTCCAGTCCGAGGGATAGAACTTGTATTCCTTGCACCGAAGTGCTCGTAGTAGGGGGTTACAAGCTAAGGGAGAGAGAGAACTTGTCCTAGGTCTCGGCAGGGTGCCGTGGGGCCGTCTGAGACGTTGCTCTCAAGCGGCTGGAAGGTGTGCGTGTGTGTGTTCTCCGGGCGTCCCCTCTAAGTGGCCCAAGTCCTCTCCTTTTATAGTTGAAGGGGGGACAAGGGCAGTACAGGTATTACTATGCGGCGTCGTGCCGCCAGGGACGGTATGTCCAAGCCCTGTGGCCTGTTCCTGTGGCGGCGTGGTCGTCGGAGTGGCCCATCCTTGGAGTACTAGGACGGCGTGGTCGTCCCATCAGATCCTGTGCGTCGTGGGAGCCCCAGGAATGCCTCGGAGTGGACGTGGCGGCGACCATAAGCCGCTGGGGACGGACTATGCACGAGGCCGAAACTTGGTCGGGGCCGAGGCTGGTACTGCGGTGGGGGGTCTCGGCAGGCGCGGACCCCAATATTGCCGAGGCCCTGATGTACAGTGCCGAGGCCTTGGTGTATAGCGCCGAGGCCTTGAGCGGGCGGCTGATCGTGGACACAGTGGTAGGACACAGTGGCCAGTAACCCCCGCCATATCCTGTCCTAGGCGCTGACGGCGGCTGATCGTGGTCACAGTGTTTGGACACAGTGGCCGGTAATCCCCGCCATATCCTGTCCCAGGCGCTGACGGCAGCTGATCGTGGTCACAGTGTTTGGACACAGTGGCCGGTAATCCCCACCGTGCCCTGTCCTAGCCGGTATGGTGCTGATGCGACTTCGGGTCGCGTCGGTCTTTCTGTGACGTTGAGCCGCTGCCCGGCTGAGATCACGGGAGTGGTTGAAAGCATTAATGGGACGTGACCGGCTGTCGGGAGGGTCGGCCGAGGCGGGGGGCGACGGACCGCGGGCGAGCCGGCCTCGAGCGACACGGAGAATGGGGCCTCGCGCGAGACGGGGATCAGGCTCCTTGCCGAGGCTTCGCGCGAGAGGCCTCGCGCGATACGGAGAACGCACCTCCTGCCGAGGCCTTCTGTGGAGAGCCTCGGGCGAGGCGGAGACGGCGTTCCCTGCCGAGGCCTTCCCTGGGGAGCCTCGCCAGGATGTCGAGACCTCCTTCTCGGGGCTCGAGGCGAGGAGGAGGAGGACCCAATGGGCCTGGCCGCGACGGGGAGGGGCCCACGACTTACCTTTTTGCTTTTATCATCGTTATTTTTTAGATGGGACTGGGGCAACCCATTTGATGTTTTGCTTGGGGTACCCCATTCTAAGGTACCCGACAGTTAGGTTCACACTTCGTATTCAGAGTTAAGAAAACATTTTCAGTTAAATATCTCGGGCTAAAGAGTTTCAGTTTCAGATATCTGTTTATCTTTCAACTTAGTTAATTCTCTTGCGTTCAGTCTGCATGCTTGTTGATAATACGTTGTGAACTTGGCTTGCATGTGTTGTCACTGCTTCTAGTGCTGGTTCCGAGGGATTCTTAGTTTCTATTTCAGGTTTCGGGTTTCTAAGGCATCTGCATGCGGCTCCGGCATCGTCATGTAGATCCAGCAGCTGCCGATGTGCGCACTAGCGGCGGCGGAAAGCTCTCTGTGCTCCACCCGTCGCAGCAGGAAGTATGGGCAGACAGAATCTTGGATTTGGAAGGTATGGATTCAGGGCGCACCGCGCCGCCACCGCCGCCGCGGCCTTGCCCGGGCCGCCGTTGCCGGCTGGTGCAGAGCCACGCCGCCGCTGCAACCGCGCTGCGCACGCGACGCGCGCACCAGACCGCACCGGATGCAGGCCGCCAGCCGGTCAGCTCCGCTGCCCGAATGCACGACCGCGCAAGGACGCCGTGGAGAGAGAGAGAGACGGCGTGACGTGCGGTGTGCAGCAGAGCGGGAGGGCGGTGATGGCGCGGGAGCTCCAAGGGTTACGGCCAGATGCCAGATGCCGAGAACAGAGAAGTACTTTTTTTTTGAACCATCGGACGGTGTCCGGACGTCGGGTATGGGAGCGAAGTCACGCCGTGACGCCTATGTAACAGCGGTGGCAACGAGGGAATGAAAAATCTAAAACTAATGGTAATGAAGGGAACATGTAATTTTGAATGACAACGAAGGGATTGTTATAGTTTTTAATAGTAATGAAGGAATTTTCTCAAAAAGAAAACCCGCAGGAAATCGCACGGAGAGCCGGAGACCTGCGGCCATGCGGGCGCACGCAAAGGTCTCGGCCCCCGGCACGGTGCTGCACTGCTGGGCTCGACTCGAGGCCCCCTTCCGTTCCACTCCGCGGCTCCCGCATCAAGTGTGCGGCGAAGCCTTCACGGTGACTCGACTCCACTCCGTTTTGCTAGTAGTTCCGCGAGACGCAGCAGCGAGACAAATTGCAGGCTCCTTGTGGTCTTAACTCGGTCATCTGAGCTGGACTGCTAAGGCCCTCGGTTCTCTAGTCCATGGACTAAAAATTTTAGCCTATTTTAGTTCATAAACTAAAAAAGTGCTGTTTGGTTCTTTAAACTAAAATGAACTAAAGTGGAGAGAGAGGGTAATAAATAAGAGACATAGGTGTCCCCAACACCTTTTAGTCTATTTTAGTCTAATTTTGTGGACTAAACGACTAAATGATTTTTGTCCACTTTTAGTCCAAGTGTTTGGCTGTTTAGTCAACTAAAGTGTAGATTTTAGTCTAAAATACTTTAGTGCACGAGGACCAAACACCCCTAACTGTGCAACGAATGGTCAGAGTGGCTGGCGCTGTAGCCGGAGCCGGGAGCCCATGTGGTGCACGCGGACCCGGCGCAGCTCAGTGGCGGATGCACGATGCGGGATAAGGGGGGCTAAAACAATGAAGATATTGATTTGCATGAAGATTTAAGGGTGAAATCAAGCTTTTGCTACAATGATTAGGCTTGAAATAAAAAATTAGGGGGGCTGGGCATGCAGGTGCAGCAGGCGGACTGACGGAGAAGAGACGATCCAAGCCTCCCACCTGCCGCCCTGCCTGCCGGAGAAGAGAACATCTCGGAAATATAGGACTGACAGACAGACGCAGGGTTTGTCAGGAGAGCCTGAAGCTTTTTCAGGAGCAGATGCAATGCAATCACCGTTCTTGTCTGGGTCTGCCAGTGGAGTAGTACTTACGTGATGTCGAGACGTGATGAGCTTGTGTTGCAAGCGTTACTGGTAAACCGAATTTTGACCAGAAACAGTGGCCTTTTCCCCAGATTTTGCATGCACGCGCGGAAAATTACAAAGAGCCCGTATTTATGAGCGCTGACGCACCAACAGTGGCCTGCGATCACAAGGAATCAAACCAAAGGAAAAATGAAGGGAAAAAGCAAACGGAATTGACATCACAGGGCAGATCGGCGAACCGGTCAGAATCAGCAAATGAGACGGCCGGCTAGACACACACGCTGCACATAATCTCAAGATTAAGCTTCATCATTAATTAATTATCTAATTCATCCATCCATCATTTCATTCCGGAGGCTCCCGCGAGCGATCAGGAAGCCTGGATCATCAGATCGCTCGCGTGTCGCCGCTCCGAAATGAAGAAAAAAAAGAACTCCCTTCTTCGTTCGTGAGCAAAAATTACAGCAGCAGCAGCGTCGATCAAGAAGAACAGCAAAGCAAGCACCTTACAAAACCAGAACGGAAGGGCAGTACGGCGGCGGTTGTAGTAGTACTGGCGGTGGTGGCTACGGTACGGTAGAGGCGCGCGCCCGCGACGAGATGAGAGGCGGGCCGGATCTTCACTCGGACGGCGCCGCCATCCGGGGCGAGGTGACGGGGAAGAGCGGGAGCAGGCGCGGGGGCTCGGCGCCGCCCCTCGGGGACGGGTGGAGGAAGAAGCCCCTCTCGGCGATGGCGGCGCGCTCGGCCTCCTCGGAGGACGACGACGTCGACGCCGGCGAGCGATTGAAGGGGTCGCCGGTGAGCGGCGTCACCGGGCTGCTGAGCCTCAGGGACGGGAAGTCCAGGACGCTCGGCGACAGGATCTCCGGCGTGGCCCTCGTCCGCGGCGACGGCGGCGGGCCCATCGCCAGCGGCGCGATCATCTTCAGGTTCTTCAGGCTGCTCCGCCGCTCGTACAGCTTGAAAGACGGCTTCTTGGGCCGGCACGGCCCGCCGCTAGCCGCTTGGCCTCCGCCGGTCCCGGCGCTGCCGCTGTTGGCAGCAGCTGCCCCTGTCGTCGTCGCGTCGTTCTTGGTGGGCTGCTCGGCGCCGGTGAGCATCTGGACGACCTGCTTGAACGAGGTGGTGTCGGCCTGGACGAAGGTGGTGGGGAACGGAGTGGTGTCGATGGTGCGCGGGATGGGCCTGGGGGACTGCGGGAGGTTGTGGGGCAGCGCACGGTGGTGGGGGTGAGATGGGGAGGTGGACGACGACGACGACGAAGAGGTGGAAGAGGAAGGGGAGTTGGGGTCCTGCTGATGAGGCATGGGGAGGAGTTGCTTGGTGGAAACCTCCATTGGAGTGTGTGGGTTTTGGCGTTGGTGGAGAAGAGAAGAGGGCCGGGGAGGAGAGGGAAGAGGATTTGAGTGGAGGAAGAGGGTATGGGGACGTTAAGAAGAGAGAGAACGCAGAGGGAGGGGAGTTAGAGGTGCATTGCTTGTGGTGTGAGTGAGACTTGCATGCATGCTCTTTGTTTCAAAAAAAAAAAAAAAAAAAAAAACTTTGGATGCATGCTCTCTCCGTCTTCTTATCTCCCCCCCCCCCCCCCCCCCCCCCCCCCCTCTCTCTGTCGCCAAAGTCTGTTCCATTTCGCGCGGGTTTCTTCTTTTCTTTTTCTCTACTTTTCTTTGTCCTTTTCCTCTTATTTTCTTCGCTTGTGTTGGGTAGTGTGGTGGTGGCCAGGTGGGGAAGTAGCAGAGGTAATCTTGGACTGAAGTACTGAACCTCAAGGTTCCTCCTGCTTAGAGCACCAGCCCTCAAAACTAAATTTTAGAGATTGAGGCAACAAACGAGGTGCAGTAGAGTCCCTACTAGAATCCTCAAATTTGAGGGTCCTTCAAATTCTGCGTCCTGCCCTCATTCCTGGGGGCTATGGAGGGAGCCCTTACTCAACGTTTTCTGGTGTTGGTATCGCACGTCATTTTGTATCCGCTCCTCACGCTCCTCCTCGACGCCCATCCTTGGCTCCTCCCGGCAGCACCCGACGCGACCTCCTCCCTAGCGCCCCTCCCGACGAGACCTCCTCCAGCCCCCCCCCCCCCCCCCCCCCAGCGCCCCTTCCCCGACAATACCTAGATCTGGCCTCTCCCCTGGTGGCGCAACCTCCTCGGGTCCTCCTCAATGCCTCTCCCTAGACCAACATCTTCATGGCGTGGCCTCCTCGCCTTCTAGCTTGCTGGCTGACAATCATGGCTTCTCCTGGCTGCGTGTGACCTCCTCCTCGCGGCAGGTGGTCACGGCTTCTTCCGAAGCCCCGCGCAGCCTCCCGGCAGCGGCGACCTCATCCTCGTCGTGGATGCCTGCTACGAGCCGATCCTGTTGGTCCCTTCTGACCTACGGCGGCCCCTCCCGCCCGCGACTGGGGGCTGGACCCACCGCCCCGGTCTCCTCGTCCCAGGCAGACGCATGGTCGAGTTAGTCAATGGAGAAGATGGTAAGAAAGATGATGACAAGCGGGTCTCCCATGTCATTCTCTACTAGAATAGTTTTGAGGATTCTGTTTTGAGGGCCACTGCTGGAGCGCAGTAAAAAACATAGCCCTCAAAAGTAGGGACTTTATTTTGAGAGCTTCTGCTGGAGTTGCCCTATCCATCTTCATGCAGTCACTCTTCAGGCTTCGCTCGTGGTATTAATATTATCAGGGTAAAAACATCTCGTAGGAATAACTTTTATTAGGATGGCTGGTTTTGTGAACGGGGTAAATTCTAATATTTGATGTTAAAGGTCCTCAACTTCTATATTTTATTTGGTCCACCTTTTAGTGGTCAGATTATGTTAGTGGTTTCGTGAGTTTTCTTTGATGAAATTTGGTTATAGAGGTTAGTGGTTTCATGAGTTTCATTTGATAAAATTTGGTTTCATGATTTTTTTTCATTGAGAAAATTTAACATCTTGAATAGTGGATGTAGTTAGTGAATAATCACGACCAAAGGTAGCCATGGCCCCATGGACACATGGTTTTTAAAACTTCTTAAAAGTAAACAAGGATTCTTAGATATTTCTTAAGGTTAGTTTACTATCCTCGCTCTCCTTAATCTCACTTCAAGCTGTGTTGCCCACACCGGCGTGGTGGCGATTTAAATGACCATTTATGCCATCATAGCAATTTATAGTGCATTCTAGTGTCTAGTACCTAATTTCTTTTTAGTAAAATATAAGAACTAGGGTTTTGAATAAAAGGTATAGTATACAAAAGAGCTCCAACTTAACATGCTGATAGAAAAAACTATAGTAACCGATAAAATCAAAATTTAGAAGTTAAAATCTAGATTCATCATGTCACGGCCTGTTAAGGGTACCATAACTTAAGCTTGGTTTTCAACTAAGTACATACAGAAGACGCATGGAACTGCCATGTAAATAAAGAGAGAAAAACTTTGAATATAAATGGAAAAACATATAATGTGATCCTAAATTCATCACAACCAATGAAACGAGTATATAGGACATATATCGATGTTACAGGTACTAACAGGAACTTCATACTTTTGCTTCTTCTTATTATCAGATTCTTGCGTGTGTTGCACATGTTAATAGATTAGTTATGCTTAATTGTGTACATATTGGGTGCACATGTGTTTAGACTTTTTGTGGCCAAGATATTGCACGGTATAGCGCAACGAAGAGTAAAGTGAGAAGCATGAGGCCCCATTCACTAGTCTGAAACTTGGCTGAAACTGATTGAAAACACTGTTCTGGTTGAATTGTTGTGAGAGAAAAATACTGTTCCGGCTGAAAAAAGAAGCCGAACAAGTCGAATACGGGATAAGCCAAACATGGCGGAGAAAAAAGGGAAAGCGAACTCGCAAGACAGAGGAAGGCAGCTTCTCCGTCGATACTTGAAACGGAAAAAGACCCCAACCCAACGCTTGCTAGGGAAGATGCCCTGGGTTTTTCGAGCGAGGCACGGGGAGCACTTGAGCATTGTGGTGCTTGCTCATGGCTCATTTTGGTCACGTCTCGCGCGTTAGGTTAGGAACGGTCCAAAGATTCTCGTGCCGATGGAAAAGGCTGCATCCATTGACTTGGACAAGCAAAAGCTCCCCTACTGTCTATTTGACTCTAGCTCCACCTGCCGCTGCTGCTTCACTTCTGCAGCTGGGCCACCCCCCCAATGATTCCTCCTGTCGTGTCCCTGACTGAGACTGCCGCCTCCTCCCTTTCTTGGGGCTATGCATTGCAGAATTCCTTGCTCCTGCCTTGTGCAGCTCCGGCTATCTGTTTGGCGAGACTTATTGTTGTTGCGATTGATTTATGGTGAGAAAAAATATTATTTTATGATTAAAAAAGTATGACTGATTTTAGTTTATAAGCCCATGCAGTTCATCAAACTGTACTAGTACTAGGTTAGGAGTAGTAGGGCATGCTTGGTTTGTTGGAGACGAGTAGACGACGATGTCACAGACGGGAAGGGTGTAAAGATGCAGTTTTATTACCTGTTTTGCCCATAGTCTTTGATGAATTTTCCCATCTCCGATACATTCGAAAAACTACAACGTTTTTCGCGTCATCGCGAACAGATTCGGGGATGATTGTGGAAACCGAATCGTGTCCACGGACCAAAACAAATTTGGGCGCACGATGAGAAAGGAGGAGACTGAAAAAGCCGGCATCCAGTTCCCGTTTCAACGGCTACGAGAACGGCATCGGGCGCTTTAGATTTGACTATTCTCTCCGGCCACCGGCTTCATTCGGCGAAGCAGGCAGGCGCACACGCCAATTGCGTGCCACCTAAGAGGACAGGAATCGTTGGAAATGATGATGCTGTTGGCCACATTTCGCTACTTGTGGTAGTACAACAAAAGCCCAGAAAAAAGTACATTGCTTAGCTGGTAAGTCATGACTGAAAGTATTATTTACTGATTTGGTGTAAGAAAAAAATACTGTTTGTTGACTAAAACAATACGGCTTAAGCCAAGTGAACCGAGCGAAACTTGTTTATACTATCTGGATTGGCCCGGCCGGCATGGCGAACGAACCAACGATCATGATGCATGACGCGATATACAGTAGGAGATTACATCTGATTAACGTCTCAACAGAAGGAAGTAGTTTTGAACAAGTTCCAGGGGGCATCAAATCACATAATTGAGAGTTGACAGTTCAAATAATCGCAGCACCAATGCTAACGAGTTTTCTCGTCAAACTTGCCAATCATTGTTCATTATCGAGCGTATTTGGAACACATAAGCTCTAGTACACGGAACAGTGTGAGGCTTCAGGAATGGAAAGACTCCTCTGCATTCCAAGCTAGCGCACCTAAACGCACATGCAACTGCTCCTACTGCACCCACCACGGAATGTATATGTGGCCTGTGAACACCGCCGTGTTCGAGCCCACCCACGTCCCTGCCACAAGGCCACGGAGGCACAGACCCTCGGTGCGTGCACTGCGTGGTTCCCTGCTCACGAGCTCGGCGACCCGGCGCGCTCGCGAGTGTTCAGTGTTCAGCCACACTCCCCCGGCCGGTGGCGGAACAGGGTGGTTCGGTTGGACTTGGACAGGTCACAGGTGCCGGCCGTGTGCGCGGGGCCGAGGCGATTCGATCAAATTATCATGTGTCCCAGTGTCCCACGGCAACGGGACGTGCCAGCGAACGCCTCGGGCAAGCACTCCCATCACACACCGGCCTGCTTGCTCGCGGTATTGGCCTTGGAGTGCACTTCAGAGTTCAGACTCGGTCGGACCCAGTGGCTCCCCGCCTATTCCAGCGATGCGGTGGCTCGTCGTTTTCTGATCTGGGAACGCATGCCAGGCAGCAGTGCGCTCCTACGGAGATACCGTGACCGGCGCTGCATCTCATCTGCCAATTGCAGATTGGTTCCAAGTGATCGTTTTGCCAGTGTGGTTGGTTGCATGTAAATGCGCAAGCATGTTTCCTTCTATATGCATTTCTGGCGTGCCCATAGATCACGCACCATCACGGCATGGGGAACTTTGGCGTTCATTCCTGGTGAGCGACTAGTCGTCTTTGGTCTCTGGTGGTAGGAGGGAAATTGCCGTTGTTAGCTCTGGCGTTTCTGCGTCTGGAGCGGGGCCACTAGACCTTTCTTTGACCAACAAATTAAGTGTGCAGCCACACTTCCTGGCCAAATCCACATCTAACAGTGACCATGACAAAGCCATCGCTCCAGATCACACCTGCTGTCACTCTCAGCTAGCCCCCACGCTACACAACTTTCCATTTTGGAGAGAGAGAGAGAGAGAGAGAGAGAGAGCTACCAAGTGCCGTTATGACTCGATGGGGTCGAACAGCCACCACCAAGATGCACACATACATACAGTCTGTAGCGGAGTGGAGTAACATGGGCCTGTGCTCTTCGACCGATCAAAGTGTCCCCAAACAAGACCACCCAACATGGATGGTACGGTACGCCTCCCACAGTCGACCGCTGAGTGCTGACTCACTCCCCAGTACGTCCCCTGGCGTTCCGGTTCGGTTCCAGTTCCATCCTCGCACTTGTCATGGACCACAGCACCACCGCACAAGTGGAGGACCAGACCAGATCGATCGCGAGATGCCCATCTGGATCTGGTGCGGCGCCCGCCGGCGAAATGGTGGGTTGGGGCGATCCAGCACCAGTTCTTCTGTCCTTTGGTTATATATGCTCTCTGTCCCCCACGGTTGGGAGTCAGGGCTCACCATCAGCACCAAGTAGCATTGTGCCAGTGGAGGACTGGAGGGACACTCGTGGCATTTTGGGGGAACACATAGCAGTAGCGTGATAGCAACATAGCAGTAGCATGATAGCAACTTGAATCCCATGCCCTGCGAACATGGCGGAACAGGACTGGCCACCATGCTTTGACGACCCTCAGCAAATATAGCCAGGGAGGGAGAGAGAGACCACTTGCTCGAGATGCCCTACAGGACATTCCTTCTGAAAGGTACATAACCTTCTTCTAGACTGGTGTTCTGCTGCGGCAGTGCGGAGATTTCCATGGTTTGGTTTGAAGAGAAATGACAAAGCAAATGGCCAAAAGCATCAAGGGACGGGCAACTAGAGGCTGGTACTATGTACAACGCGATGACACGTGAACACACTCTAGAGGCCTGCCAAAACTTTCAGAGCAGCAAGTGGGTGGGGTCAGGTGGTCCCTGTTTGCTTGAACTTATCAGCCAGCTTATCAGCTAGAATCTACAGTATTTTTCTCTCACAACAAAACAGCTTCAACCGACTTTAATAGCAACAAGGCAAGTCGCTATAATGAGTGAACTGTACATACAGGCGGGGTAAAGGCGTAAAGTGGGAAGCATGACAGAGAAATGGGAACGAAAGCTGAATAAGTTGCGTGACACCAGATGTTTTTTTCATGCAGATGACAGGATGGCAGCTGAAAAATATGGTCAGATGGATACATGGAGCCGTCACCTGCAACCAACAGCGGACTATTTTCTCACTTTTATTAGGTGTGATGTGAATCAAAACACACTTTGCCTTGCCTGTTTACCTCAGATACCAGCACCTGTTGAATCGGTTTTCAATGGTGCGCTCACACAACCAACTTCCAAGTAATAAAGAAACAGGACAAACGCACAACATATGCTCAGGCTGAATGTATACACCACTGTTGAAAAAGGCACAATGTTTATACTAATAGTGCTGCATCTTTAGATATTTGTATATAAAGTTTCGCAGGGCCTGTGCCCAAACTGATGAGATCAGAACTCTAAGTCAATAGTTTTGTATTAGTATCAAGTTTTGATTCTGAACAAATGTAAGTGATACAGAACTTGTCAACAAGAAACTTGACACAGAGTGGTACAGACAACAAGAAAATAGGTTATGCCAAGAAAGATACATGAGAATGGGGATAAAGAAGAATGGGCCATCGCAACAAGCCTGAGGAGACACTCCAGAAAGATCATCATTACAGAGCCCGGGATATGTTCTTAAACTCGTTCAAACAGGACAGCAAAATCTTCTTACGTTTGAGAAGAGATTGGCGCTCATTCTGGATAGCATCAACTGCCCCAGGGGCGACAAACATGTCCATGAACTTGTCATCACTCACAGCGAATAGCTCAAAGCCAAGTGCCAGAAATAACCTTTCACCGCTGCATTTCACCAGTGGAAGAAACACGTCAGAAATAACTTCAAACATATTGGGGCAGGCATGTGTATGTAATGATGGCTACAACCTGCTAGCAAACTGATACTGGACAAACTACAGACCTACTAGATGTGCTAGCAGCTATACCGAAAATTGATTCAGGCAGTCCAAATCTAGTCTTGCAAATCAAACTATTTAGTGCCAAGAATAGTTAAAATGCAACTTTCATGGACATCAGTAGACTGAAAATTTCTATTTTGTGATAGTGTTTGATTTATATGTGATCAATTGGTTCCGTAGTGTTACTGGTTACTCATGGTGAATATGATCATGCGGTCAGCCAGTTGACAAAATCTGTTGTGAGTTCAGTGACAGGTGATCTGGAAATTAGTGTCAGTAGATGTGGTCAAGTAGCTGAAAACATCAACTTCAATATGTATGTTATAAAGTAAACTCACTAACTGAACAAAGCAGAAAGAGTAACAAGTATGGCATAAATATCAGTTTGAACATACCATGGTGTTAAGAATCCAGAGTTCAATGCAGAGGGAACATTTCTTTCAATCAGGACTTCTCGCATTTTGGCAAAATATTGAGCAGATATTGCGCATATGGTGGAGTATGATGACCCTGACTTCGAGCCCATGTCATCAGCACTAATCATACTGTTATGGTGATTTCTGTTTGTATATGCTGCCATCCTTGCTTGTCTTTTCCTTGGGCCACCATCATTTGGGATCCCATTATCTTTCTTCTTACCACCATGTATATCAGATGGCAGATCAGGAGAAGGTGTCTCAGGTACTGTTAGCTGGCTTTCTCTGAGAACCTCCTTTGACTCATTCCCTTTATTAGGCGGTGTCATATGCTGCTGATCTCTTGGAGGCAAGTTCTCCTGAGCTTCCTCTAATGCTGATCCACTGTCTGCTAGATCAAAGGATGTAACTCCAGTAAAGTGATTAAACCTACTCATGGAGTTTGCTACAGATCCAACACCACTCAGAAAGTCGTTGTCATAGCAAATATGGGAGTAGGGGCTCGTAACTGAATCAAGGTGATGACGCACTATCTGCTTGCATTGCTTGGACAATTCTTTGACAAACTTATAATATGAGCACCGGAGAGCAGCAAGAAAGCCAACATAACTATCCATATCTTCAACATTTTGATGATCTGTTACCCCCAAAAAAACATTTAGCAAATGGTGAAAGTACAAAGTAATAATACCACTTAGTGCTGACAATGTAAAAACTGACAGGACATGGTGGCTTATATCTTCAAAAATGGTGAAAGTACAAAGTAATAGTGCTGACAATGTAAAATCTGACAGGGCACGCTGGCTTATATCTTCAACATTTTGATTTTCTGTTACCTCCCTCCCCAAAAAAAAAGGGAAAAAACATTTTAGCAAATGGTGAAAGTACAAAGTAATGTAAAAACTGACAGGACATGGTGGCTTAAAGCTTGGAAACAGTAACACTGCTATGGATCCATCTTAAATTAAAATGCAGGGAAATAAGTAGCTCGCCAGTAAATACCCATGCTGTTATAGAAAATTGATCAATAGTCATAGCAAAAGTGTGAATAATCTGAAGTTGGGGAATGCAGATGACTAAATATGTGGTAGAGAAAAATGCAATCCATACCTACCTTTTGACGAACATGTTGAACAAAATATAAGCTACATACTAACTAAACAGTGATAATTTACTTCACTATGAACCAAATGATACCCAGGCAAATGTAGAAAGCAAGATGAACCAGCATGAATAGCAAGGTCGAGCTCTTACATTGTGAGTCCTTACTGCGGTTGCGCTCCATAGCAAGATCAAACAGACTTTGTAGGACAAATGCAAGCCGGTCACATGCAGTATCAATAAGAGGAGCAAGCCATGATCGTGCAGCTGCACGAGCTATCTCAGCTGCTGCCTCAATCAACCTACTGCTTCCACCTCTTCCAGCATGGGCAAGTAGTATGTTCGCAACCTAGTGACACAAGTATATAAGTAATTCTCCCAATAAATTGTGTGTGTGTATGGTTCCAGGCTAAAGAGTACCTTCTCCCTTGACACTTGTGGGCATTCCATTGAATATGTTGCACAGCGAAATTCATGCATTACTCTCTCAAAAGCTGCACCACCATACAGCTTAAGGCTGGAGTTGGCAGGTTTTACAGGCATATTAATGCCAGGCCAGCTGCCAATACCACTCTGCATTTGTTCCTCCTCAGTAGTTTTCCCCCATATTTCTGGAGCTGGATCAGCAGCTCCATCAAGTAATGCATGCTTTGATACCAAAAGGAAATTCAATTAGTTGAAGTCCATCAAGTGTTAGCAACATAAACGAGAATGTTCATAAGTTGCATTGTGTTTGTAATACCAAGTGTGTGCAAATAGAAGCTGCATGAAGCATTGCCGATCTCCGGAGATGAGAGACATCAGACGTTGCTTGTAGTTTGGAATCTAGTCTCGTTAGGTCCATTGAGACTTCAGTGCACCTCTGCTCTAACAATGCCAGGGTAGCTGGAGCTGCTTCTTTGTACCTCTTCTGAAGTTCAGATTCGAGGTACCTCCTGAGGCAGCTGAACCCAATGTATGATCCATATTTCTCTTCATTGAAACCCCCTTTCACATTATCTTGCAAGTGACGTAGCACATCAATATCAACCTGACAGATCTGCCTGCGGAACTCCTCATTGGAAATTGTTCCACGGTCCTTTGGAAGAGCCACGAAGAACGGGTGGATATTATCCCCAAGGTAGCCACTTGCACTCAAGAAGGTATCGACCTCCCACCTCTCCGTGAATTCCTTCAAATGACCAAGAACAATGACATTTTCTTAAGACACAATGACACAACTTGTTCGCACTGAAGAGTGAAGACAAGGCAAGCTCAAGTACCAATTGCGCATTGTTCTACGGCATACCTTGAGGCGGTTGTCAAACTTGGAGATGACTATCATGGTGCGCCTGAAAGTGGGATCAATCTCTTTAAGCGTGTCGAGCCAGATCGATGAGCACCATTCAACGCTGCTTTGCTGGAGGAACAGAACGAGGCGGTGGGGAGGGGTCGCGAGTGACTTCACCATCGACCGTATCTCATCCGGTGTGCTCTCTGGCTCGCCTCGCTTAGCCTGCAGCAAGCAAACAATAACATCAGTCGGACAGCTGACCAACACCATCACTTTTTTCCAGACGAGGTCGGACCAACACCATCACTGACGTCTGAGAACTAAGAAGCCCCAAGTTCACCTCTGTACCTTAAGCACGAAACCTGGGGTGTCGATGATTGTGAGGTTGGGGCAGTGGGCGTACTCAGCCCTCATGACGATGGGCTTGGATGAGACAGCGGCCTGGATCTTCCGGAGGTGTGATTCAGTCCGCTGCTTGATGAGGTCGGCGATGGCCGTAGCCATCACCATCGGGCTCCCGTACTCCTCGGAATCCTCCTCCTGCAACGCGCCGCACAACAAACCACGTCAAACAACCGCTCGTCGAGTTCACATTCATTACTAGACTCGATCTGGGAGAAGCAACGGGAGAAAACCTAGGAGAGGAATCGGCGCACACGCACCTGGAATCGGCATCTGGGCTCGAGGGCGGTTGGGTCGTGGACCATCTGGAGGACGAGAGGACGGCGGGTGCCCATCTCGACCTCGCGGACGTTGAAGCGGAAGCCAAGTAGCGCCTCCAGGAGGGAGCTCTTCCCATCCGACTGGCCTCCTATCGCCACTATCTCCGGGATGGGGAGCTTCTCGCCGAACGCCACCGCCGCCGCCTGCAGCCGGTTGTAAGCCTCGAACCGTGCCTTCGAGTCCGCCGCGGCTGCCGCCGACGCCGCATCTGCTGCCGCCCGGCGGGTGGATGGGGATGGTGACGGCGCCAGCGCCGATTTCAGGTTCGGCGTCCGGCTGGCCGCCGGGGACGAGAGGGAGCTGGCCGCCATGGGTGCGAACGGCAGCACTTGGGGAAGAATTTGAAATGCGGCGAGGGATCGATCAGATGGGATGGGAGCCGTTTGGGTTCGGGATAGCCGTTATATTAAGGGTTATTTTAATCTAAGACATTACAATCCTTCGAGTTTTGAGAAACGTCATTATAATTCATCTATTCAGAGATTTACCATTATAATTTTATCTCTCCCATGTTCTTGCCATTTTCTACGACTATCGCGTACGAGCCCCACTGTTAGACACGTATGACTACGGAAAGACATACGGAAGTCAAGTACCCGTCTCCCCCGTCAGACCGAGCGCACCCGCGGCGGGCGAGTACGCACCCACGGCGTGGCCTGCGTGCGAGGGGGAGCAGCCGCGCTCGCCCGCAGCCCAGGCCACCGTGCGAGGGCGACGAAGCGCGGGAGCAAAGGGCGAGCCCATGGACGACCTCGCCGTGGTGGGCCTGGCGTTCTTCGCTGCCGTGGCTAACTTCACAGACGACTCCGCCCCAAGCCTGATGTCGAGGCGGAGATCCTACGCCTCTCCTCCCGCCTCCACCACCTCTGCACCGACAAAGGCGGCAGCGGCGGCGCCGCCACGGACACGGGGACTCAGCATGGGCCCGCTCGACGTCGCCGCTGCTGTCAACCCCAACCCGCTCACCACTGACAAGCAGCAGCAGCCGCGCGACGCGCAGGGCCTCAAGCCAATCAAGCAGGCCTCAGCGGCGGCGCGGGTCAAGCCCATCTCCAACAAGCTCGGTGCCGTTCGAGAGGAAGGCCAGCGTTCCAAGCAGCACGCTGTCCCCGCCAGACCGTGGCCATCCAACAATGCCAGGCACACACTGGATGCCAGGCAAGGCACCGCAGCAAGCAGAGCCAAGGTGAGGAGCGAGAGCATGATCCCGAGCCGGAGGACCCGCTCGCCGCCGACCTCGTGCCCGAAGCCTCCGAGACGTACCGAGCGCGCGGCTCGTACGCCGACCACGCCGCGGGCAGCTCTCAGCACCGGTGGCTCCAGCGCGACCTGGCAATGGTCGACCGGCGGCGGGCGGCGTTCGTGGTAGTGCTGGTGCACATGCCCTGGTACAGCAGCAACGACGGGCACCAGGGGGACGGCGATGCCATGCGCGGCTGCCCTGACACGGGATGCCTCGTCGACCTCAACGAATGCTGCCCAGACGAGCTCCGCACTCGCCCGTAGCGGCCTGCACGCGAGCGGCCGCTGGAGGAGTTGGCCGCCGCCGTGGTCCGTGGAGAGCACGTTCAGGCCTGTGGAGCTCCCTGTTCGTGCCTGTGGAGCCGGTGGCGTGCTGACACCTCCGAGCGAGGCCGCGTCCTTCGTGCGCACCAACCTGCAGGCCGCCGGTCCTCGCGAGCAGGCCGCGTCGAGACTGGCAAGCCGCGGGCGAGCGCTCCTCCTCGCGTGCCGCCTCCCGCAGTCGGAGGAGATGGGGACTCGACGTCCGTACGTCTTTCCGTAGGCATACGTGCCTGACAGTGGGCCTGGTACGCGGCAGCCGTAGAAAATGACAAGAACGCGGGAGAGATGAAATTGTAATGACAAATCTCCGAATAGGTGAATTATAATGGCGTTTCTCAAAACTCGAAGAATTGTAATGACTTAGATCAAAATAACCCTTATATTAATGGATTAGTTTTTTTTTTTTGAGAAACTATTAATGGATCAGATGGGCTGGGCTGTTCTGTCACGGAGTTGTACAGCCCAACTAGCCTCATCGGTAAAAATGCGGCTTCAGAACCGTTGTATAGAATCATAGAATTGATGATGACGTGTTAAATCAACGTCCACGTTAAAAACGGCACTTTTCCTATATGTGCCTGATTTTTTTTTTTTTTGGTTTTGGTTCAGACAACATTCAATTTTGGCATTGTTTAGCTATAGATCTCTTATGAGCTATCCTTTTAATTGTACTAGTTGCTCGCGTAAGATTTTTGTGAGTTGTCATTTTAGTTGCTTTTGTAAGATTTTTGTCTCAAGACTTGTAAAAATTTAGACATCTGAAATATAACAACTCCCTTTAAGGGTCAGTACGCAAAGCACAACGCAAGGTAGGTGTTCCTGGGTCAGTATTTCTGACCCTTGTAGCAATGTCAACAAATTGCATGCCGTGCAACCCAGATAACATGGCCTCTCATGCAGAAGAAAGGCAACTGCACAAATTCACAGCACGTTGAAGAGGTCCACATAAGAAATTCTTGACAAGCCAAGCAAGTACCTAAAAGAAACACATACACAGCTGCTGCAACAAGGGGTTTTGCTTCTCGACAACTAAGGTCGTCACTCATTCAGCCATCAAGACTGGATATGTATAGTCTGAAAGTAATCCGTTGTCAAAATTCGATGCGCAGGATCAAAAGTTCACAGCACGGCATCACCTGAACTTCTGCCGCCGTCTCAGCTCCCGCTGTATAGCCTTTTTTCTAGCCTCGTCTGAAAATTCTACACTCTCCACAGACCGAGCTTGGGGGCTTATGACACTCCCTGAAGCACCACCGCGCTGGTTTTCTCCAGGTCCATATCCTGGTGGAAAGGCTTCCAAGTTCATACTCCTTGAGCCACCAGTTCCCTGGATTCCTACAGGGCTATATCCTGGCAGGCCGACTTGGCTCGAGATGGTTGAAGGACCTGTAAACATTCTCTGCTTGTTGGTCGAAATCCACGAAGTGATATTGCCCTGATTTTCCCCAGGCCTGTATCCTGGCGGACCGACTTCTCTTGAGATGTCTGTAGGACTCATAAACACTCCCTGCTCATAACTCGTATTCCAAGAAGCACCATTGCCCTGATTTCCCTGTCCATACCCTGGCGGGCCTACTTCTCTCGAGATGGTTGTAGGACTCGTAAACGCTCTCTGTTTGCTGCTCATATACCATGGAGTCTCGTTGCCCTGGTTCTCTCCAGACCCAAATCCTGGAGGACAGGCTTCTCTTGAGATGGTTTTGGGGCTCATAAACACTCCCTGCTGGTAATTCGTAGTCCACGAAGCGCTGTTGCCCTTGTTTTTTCCAGTAAGCTCATATCCTGGTAGGGCAACTTCTCTGGAGATGGTTGTAGGACTTGTAAACATTCTCAACTCGCAGCTCGTACTGTCATTCTCCTGGTTTTCTCCAGGCCCATATCCTGGTGGACCGTCTTCTCTTGAGGTGGTCACAGGACTCATAAATACTCCCGACTCGCAGCTTGTATTCCATGAAGTGCTACAGCGCTGGTTTTCTCCAGGCCCATATCCTGATGGACCAAGTTCTCTTGAGATGGTTGTAGGACTCATAAACAATATTTGCTCACTGCTTGTAATCCAGGAAATGCCACTGCCTCGGTTTTCTTCAGGCCCATATCCTGGAGGTCCGACTTCTCTTGAGCTGGCCGCAGGACTCATAAACAGTCTTCGCTCACAGCTTGTATTCCATGGAGCCCCACTGCCCTGGTTATCTCCAGGCGCATATCCTGGTGGACTAACTTCTCTTGCGATAGCGGTAGGAGCCATTATCACACTCTGCTCACAGCTAGTATTCCTTGTACTGACCTGAAGAAAGTTTTCTCCAGGACCATATCCTGGAGGACCAGCTTCCCTTGAGATGGCAGCTGGAGTCATAGTTACTTCCTCTTCACACCTGGTACATTGGCTCGGTGGGATATCTTCTTCAATGCCTTCGTTAAGATTAATTTGGACCATCAATTTTTCAGAAATCATGTCATTTATATCTGCAGTTGGTTTATCTATCAACCCAACACTGGGTTCAATTACTTGTGTGCCATCAAAGGTTGCGCTATTATTATTCTCAGTAGTCTTTTCTCCCGGATGTTTTTGGTTCTTGGCAACAGCATCTCTTGAATAATGACGAGTAGCAGAGAACCACTTACTGATCTGTTAGAAGAAACTATATTAAGACAAAAGGGAACAATAACAGCCCAATAAGAATGTAGAATAAAATTCTTTAGGGTGGCAGTAATACCTGATTAAATGTCAGTCCTAGCTCTTGTGCCAGACTCTCTTTTGTTGCACGACAAGGATATGGATCTTTTTCAAAATGTTCCTTCAGCTTCTGCAAGAAAATGCAGTGTCAACAATGTAATCTATATCAGACTACAATTAATTGGACTGGTTTGTTAGCACAAAGTGATTCCAATAAAAATTGGATAATAATTATAACTATACTAAAAGGAGAGATGTATTATATACCTGACTAACTATAGGGCCAAAATGATATTTTGAGGCTTTGCCACTGCTGACATTGGAGCAAAGAGCTTCAGTTCGCTGCTCACTTGCAGAACTATGAAGCTGCTCTCTAGTTTGCTGCTCACTTGCAGAACCATGAAGCTGCTCGCACTGAGTATGTTCATTATTCTGCTCCCTAGCTGCTCTTCTGGAACACCGTTTTGTAGAGCGTGGTGATTCAGTAACTGATGCTTTTTCATTGCCTTGTAATCTTGTTTTTCGTGGTGTGCTAAGTGGGGACCACTCTTCATCACTCGAGTCAGATGCTTCTTGTCCGTAAGACTCCTTTACAATTGCACATGAAACAAATGGAAGGGAGATGAGTAAAGCTAAGGCATGGATTCAAAAGTTCATTTTCTATTTCTAAATGAATAGACTCGTTATCAAAACCTACCATCTCAATTTCTGTTCCAGAAAGCGGGATTTCTTCAATATTACATTGGTTAAGATTGCTCTGCACCACCGGTTCCTCAGGAACATTGTCATTTCTATCCCTAATCAATTTTTCCATCACCCCTTGGTTAAGATTGTTCTGCGCCATCAGTGTCTCAGGAACAATGTCATTTCTATCCCTAGTCAACTTTTCCATCACCCCAGCATTGGGTTGTCTTGCTTGCATGCTATCTACAGTTGTGCTATCATTATTCTCACTAGTATGGCCGTCAGGATGCATTTCTTTTTTGGCAGAAGCAACCCTTAAATAGTGACGAGTACTAGAGAACCATCTGGAGACCTGATAACAGAAACTCTATTAAGGAAGAAGAAGTATAACTAAACTCCAACAAGCGCATGGCACAGCAGAAAATTCTTGGGAGGGAGAACAAATGCAGAATTTAGTACCTGATTAAATGTCAAGCCTAGTTCTTCTGATAGATTCTCTTTCGTTTCACGGCTAGGATATGGATCTTTCTCAAAATGTACCTTCAATTTCTGCAAGAGATAGTGTCAATGGCATAACTGATCTCAAGTCATGATTAATTGGTTCAACTTGTTAACACTAAACTCCAGATAGCTAACACGACATGTTTAAAAATTTTCTATACCTGGGTAACTACAGGACCAAACTTCCGTCCTGTGCTATAGCCGCCATTGGAGCGAAGAATTTCAGCTTTCTGCTCACTTTCAGAACCATGAAGCCGCTCCCTCTGTGGTGTATGCTCATTATTCTGCTGCCCTGCTGGTGCTCTTCTAGAGCACCATTTTACAGGATGAAGTCGCTCGCCAAGTGAATCTGTTTCACTGCCTTCTAATAGTTCTTTTCCAGACCACTCTTCGTCATCACTTGAATTAGATGATTCTTTCCCATATGCCTCCTTTGTATTACCAATGCAATAAATGAAAGAGATTAGAGAAAGGGATAAGGATAGAGCATACTTTTGTGTGCAATGTGGTTTTAGTATAAGTCATAAGCTGATTGCTTCACTAAAGATGGAACTCCAATGACAAATAAATTATGAATGTTACTACCCCTATCACTATTTCCATTTACTCTTTTTTTGTGCTTTTTTACCTTGTTATTTATTTGTTGGTTTTCATCTCTAGACGACTACAACTTGCTTGCGAATAAAAAGGCTTTGATTGTCTTCAGTTAAGTGCCATTTTCTATGCATAAATGCTTGACAGCATAGCCTACTTTTAATTTTATTTTCTCGAACATGCAGTGTATCATTATATTAAGAAAAATGGCCTAGTTTTAATTGCTTGAAGCATTTTTCCCTTAATGATATGGAAATATTTCCACCATGTGTATAACATAAGATAGGGGCTGCATCTTTCTGCTTGAAGGTCTGCAGGCATATAGAAAAATGAAGTTTTGCAATCATTAATACAAATAGCATGATGAGCCAGACATAATCTGATTTTTCTCTTTTGTCAGAAGCATTGGCTTTCGCTCTTGCTGCTACTAGAAAAGAAACACAGGAGAGAAATAGATGGAAAAGGGGAAAAGAGATTTGTGTTGTATATATGGCAAAGAGACCAAGGTTGCTTGTTCCCAACCTTTCTATTTTGACTACATTCAATTATGAAACAAAGATAAGCATTTGATGTTTACTGGATGAAAAAGGGTTGCATTCTTACCTTTCCTATCTCTTATATTGTTAAACTAGGACTTAAATTATTCATATTAGTGCTTAACAAGAAGTAGGAAACATCGGATACAGAAAACATGTATTCATGGTACGGGGAAAATGAGAGAGAGATGGCATACATACATCATATAGTTTTTTGTAATCCAACCGTTCAACCTGCCGCCTGCTTGAAACTGGTAGCACCATGTCTTGATCTAGTTTCATGTCCATAAATGCATGATTGTGGTTTTGTTCATTAGAGCAGTTATCGGCGGCCCTGAGTTTCATTCTATCAGTACGTTTTATCACATTTGATAATGGAGATTCCGAGACTTCATCCTGGCCGCAAGATTTAGCAATCTCCGCACAAAAATCATCAGAGTCAGATGTGAAATCTGACACTTCTGAGTTCAATCCATCTTTTTGGTCTTCACTAGAATCTGGACCTGCTGGATCGAAGTCATCATCCCCTGAGTCCTCCGAAGGCAAGCCAAGGTCATCCGCTGTACTTGCATCATTGGAAGCACGGTCGTTAGTATCCCAGTTCATCCTAGAATCTTATGATAGATCCTACCAAGCTGAAAAGAGCCCATCCCATCCCACTATGGCTCTTGAATTTCATAGTACCCCGATCCTATATGAAAGTTCCATACGATCCTATAAGTTCGGTAGGATCTTAGATCTTACATAGGATCATGATCCTAATTCCTAAGATCCTACATAATAATTGATCTAAATGAATTTTTACATTACATGATTAGTTGCTTGTGATAACATATTATTTAAAGTCAAGGTGGATTGAAAATAAATGTCAACGAATTCACATAAATTTACAACAAGTCAAGTAAACTAATTAATACTATAGGCTTCAATCTTTGATAACATAGGTCCTGTTTGGCGCACAAGTTTTCAGCTTTTACTTTTTTTAAGCCACAACAGGTGCCAAACACGCACTTAAAAAGTAGAGCTTATGAAGAATGGACTTTTTTTCTCGAGCGTGCAGGAGACCTGCATATGTATTACGAAGAAAAAAAGGGGGGGGGGGGGGGGGGGGGGGGGGGGGGGTAACAACCCTTGCAAAACCACACACACCCATCAACCAAGCTCTCAAACTAGCATTCGTGCCTAATACAACTTGTCAGTCTGAATAATGAACCTGGATGCCAGCTTTTCTGGGCAGCGGCGGGAGACCAGCTTTTTCCTCCCGCACGCAACTCTTCTGCCAATCTGCCTACGATTTTCCACATCCACGTCGTTCCCTCCATCCAAGCCACCCCTATGTCCACCTCACTGATTTTGGAGGCGTGGACCAAGGAGGTTCTGGCGCCCCCAGCTTTTTCTCCTTTGGCTCAAGGGCCAAAAGCAAAGATGAGGGATGGGCTTATCACGAGGCCTGAGCAGAGATTCCCTCAGCTAAGATCCACTGGACCAAGCTACCTCTGCCTGAGCTCTCCTCCGACGAGGCTGATTACGACCTCCTTATTTGGCATGACAACAAGGAAGATATTTCTCCCTCTCCATGACATGTGGGCCCCATAGGAGGAAAAGCCAGCAAGCTGCCACAACGGGACAGCTTCTCCTTTGCATTTAGCAGCTTTCTAACAAGTAGTTGTTGTAGTAAACTATCAAAAGCTAGCTTATAGAAAAGTTTAAGCTGTGCCAATCAGGCCCATATCACAAATCTTTCATTAAAAATATATATATCGTAAAGTCCAATATGATCCCATACTACAATCCAATTCTATGATGTAATCTGATATTGCCAGGCAATAATCCTAACAACCTTGAATAGAGGGAACAGACCTGTTTTTAAAAGGTTTGGAATGCTCAAACAAGGTGATGAAATCTAAGACATCAGAATCTGACCTTTGCTGTCATCCTCTGCAGAAAACCTGACTTCATTCACCATATGCCCTTCAGCCAATGCAAGGTTGTCACTGTCCTTTATATGATCCGGCAGCAGATCAGAAGCATCAACTTGTTTAGAACCATTGGCAATTGAAGCTGCCTCAGGGAAAACTTTCTGCAGAGATTAAAGGCAGCATCATGTTGGAATTTAATTTAGCCTCATTTATCTCCGTTCTACAGGTACTTCGTAGGTTTTTACCTCCCATGAGTCATGAATAGAGAGCTTGCTTCCTTGAAGTTCATTTAGTGCATCTATAGAGTCTGCTTTGCACACACATGCAGGGCAAAGCCATCCTTCATCCCCCAGAGGTACTACAAATAAAAACAATTATAAATGAGCAACATATGCAATGATGATTTGAGAACATAGGGAAACCAAAAGATGTAGTGGATATTACTATCTTCAGTTAGCAAAGGAGGGTTCAAACAGTTCTGGTGGAATCCTCTGTCACAGGCTCCATCACAAAGAATGATGTCGTTTTGTAAAGTAACATCCTTTGAACCACATACGGCACAAAATATCTGAAAGATGAAACAAATTATCTCTGCACTAATTTGACAACCAGGCTTAAATAAGAATGTGAGATATCAAGAATAACATGAGACTGCCTACATCTTCGCTTGAAATTTCTCCTGCGGAATCAAACAAAGATTCTTCAAGCTTCCCCTTGGATAAAAGAGAGTCCATATTTCGAAAAGCTTCCCGGATTCTTAACTTGCATTGGAGGATTTCTTCCTTGGCTCGTTCAAGCTCCTTCTCAGGTCTTATTTTTTCCAAACTGCACATTTATACCATCAACACGGTACATGACAAGAGGACACACTTGAAGTCTATTAATAGAATTACAAAAATGCATAGTGGAATGTGAATTGCAAGACATTCCCAAAATATTATAGGCAGATATGGAACATTGAATGCAGCCAGTATGTAACCAAGATCCAAGATCTGTTCTACTCCCTCCATTTCAAATTATAAGACGTTTTGTTTTTTCTAGATACATAGCTTTTGATATGCACTTAGATATAAACCATGTCTAGATACATAACAAAAACAACGTATCTAGAAAAGCCAAAACGTATAATAATTTGGAACGGAGGGAGTATTTGCCATACCACCCTAATAATAAAAACAGTAAATATGGAATAACAGTTACACATAAAAAAGAAAGCCGAGTTAGACACTTAGTATATGAGGATATTGTACACATTGTATCCTACCTAGTACCAACTAATTCTATCCTTTTTGGAATTAAGTGACCTAATAAATACTCCAAATCAAACGCTAATTCTAGAAAAGGGGAAAATGCACAAAATGGAATTGAACAGCAATATGAAACATGTTTGGATGACAAACCTTTGTCCTTTCCAACCTTCACTTGCATAAGCCTGAATAAAGGTTTGTTGATAGTTCATTCGGTTCAAAATATATCTAACTCTTTGACAAATTTTTAAGTAGTCCTTCTTGGGACTGCGATCCTTTGAAGGCTTGCAAATTTTTCTTTTTGTCACAGTTGGTTCAACAGAAGTACTATCATTTACAGGCTCGCTACTTGCCTCATTCTTCTTTCCTGAGGCAGAGCGAAGAACCCTAACACCAACCTTTGGACAATCGGTCTTTGAAATTGCCCCACCTTTTCTTTTCCTCGCAGATGGTTGAGCAGCAGCACTATCATTTAAAGGCTCACTAGAAGCCTCATTCTTCCTTTCTGAGGTAGAGCGAAGCACCCTGGCACTCCTCACAGGGCTTCCTGCCTCAAAGGAATTGCCACTTTTTCTTCTTTTCACAGCTGGTTGACCAGCAGTACTATTATTTAGAGAATCAATAGATGCCTCAATCTTATTATTTGAGGCAGAGCGAAGCACCCTGACACTGCTGTTGGGACTTCTCTCCTTTGAACGACTGACACCTTTCCTTTTATTTGCAGCTGGTTCAACAGCATCACTATCATTTAAAGGCTCAGTACATGTCTCATTCTTATATTTTGATGTAGATCGAAGCACCCTGACACTATTGCTGGGACTTCCCACCTTTGACGGACTGGTGCATTTCCTTTTACTTGAAGCTAGTTCAACAACAGTGCTATCATTTAAAGGCTTGGTACATGTCTCATCCTTAGCTTTTGAACCAGACTGAAGCACCCTCACACCACAGCTCGGACTCCCCAGCTTTGAGGGATTGACGTTTTTTCTTTTATTTGCAGCTGGCTCACCAGCGATCCTGTCACTTAGAGGCTCACTGCATGCCTCATCTTTATTTTTTATTGCAGAGCGAAGCACCCTCACACTGTTGTTAGGACTTCCCACCTGTGAGGGACTGGCATGTTTTCTTTTATTTGCAGCTGGCTTATCAGGGATCCTGTCATTTAGAGGCCCACTACGTGCCTCGTCCTTATTTTTTGATGAAGAGCGAAGCAACCTGACACTGCTATTAGGACTATCCAATTGACTGCCAATTCTTTTTTTCACAGCGGCTTGGGTAGCAGCAGCAGCATTCAGAGGCTCACTGTCCTTATTATCATTCGCTGAGGCAGAGCGAAGAACTCTACCACTACTATGCGCAGACCTCAAGGGATACCTGTTACTTGGTGACACTTCTGAGCCTTTCCTTCCCATTTTACTGTTTGTCTGCGGTACACTTGTTCCCAATGTCGTCGTTGTCCCGAACAAGACCAAGTAAATGATAAACACAAATGAACATCCTCCACAGTAACTGCTAGGCCATCGGAATATCAGAGAAACTTTCGTTAACAAGGTAAGTTGTCCAGTCAAAATAGATGTGTCAGCACCTACAGTGATGGGAAAAAAATGTGAATATGCTTATTAATAGTGCCAACAAATTTTAAAATGTTCTTGCGTTAATGCACATGTCCTCAGTACTTGCTTTGAAAAAGGCCTATTTTCTTCATGGCTCACAAAAGAATAGAACTAAAACTTAAGGGGAAAATGAATGTAATAATGCAAGGGAGCACAGGATTCAACAAGTGGAGAACACGACCCAAGCAACCGATATACATAAGTCAGTTCAAAACTAAATATATGCAGCACAGCAACTGCACATATTCATCTCAATGTCAAAAATAAGTCAGATAGACAATATATCATATATCATATGTCATATTCTTTATGTTGCCAACATGAGATGCTAATCTAAGAACAAGACAGATCCATTTCTTGATCAAAATTAGCACGCAATATGTCACCGTTTTACTAGGACGATCTTTATACCGCAAAGGTGATGCATGGCACAGCATGCATTGGCACGATGATTTTGACACGATATTCTATAACATGTAAACCAACACCCTCCATTCCAAGTTTCACACAGCTAACCAAGACTAACCAGGTTAGAGTTCCACTACTCCACTAAGACATCAAAGTTAGTAGGGCTTGCAAATTGGGCTTGCAGGTCGGGGTTTGCGAGCACAGGACATGGGTGCACACATGTACACCTGATAATTTATGCAAGAAATCAAAGTTAGTAGGCATAATACATGTAAACACCTGTTATTTAGATCAAATCTGAACACAGCTAACCAAATAGCTTAGGTTAGCGTTTGGGTGCTCGGTTTCACATAGTAGGAGGCATCGGCGGATCTGGATCCCCCGGATGGGGTGCTACAGCCCAGGTCCAGCCCAAGAAACATTGGGCATTAACAATTCATGGTGTTTAGAGATGGGTGCTTAAGGAGAGAGAGTATGGTTAATCATTAAGCATCAGCATAGAAGTTAATTCCTACAGTGCAAACAGGCGGTTAGATAAGCTCAGCCACCTTTTTAACTTGCATTAAGCATTGGTGCTAAGAGCATCTCCAAGAGATTAGTCAAATTGTTTTCTAAAGGTAAATTTGGCTATTATTAAAGGAAAAACGTCTCCAACAGCCTCTATAAATGACTCTCCAAATTTAGTAGCTCTCCATCCCACCTCATTCGCTCTCTACTTTTGGATAGCCTACCTCACTAGCCATCTAGCCTCTTGGTTTTACATACTGTTGGAGTACTCTAGTATTTTTTTTTGTCAAATCTATTTTAGAGAGTAGCTAAATCAGTAAATTTCAGGTTTTTTTTGGCTAAGCACGCCCATTGTGCATGCTCAACAACCCAAGCCAAAAAGGGCCAAGCCCAACCGGACACCCCTAATAATACAACTTGTCAGTCTGAATAATGAACCTGGATGCCAGCTTTTCTGGGCAGCGGCGGGAGACCAGCTTTTTCCTCCCGCACGCAACTCTTCTGCCAATCTGCCTACGATTTTCCACATCCACGTCGTTCCCTCCATCCAAGCCACCCCTATGTCCACCTCACTGATTTTGGAGGCGTGGACCAAGGAGGTTCTGGCGCCCCCAGCTTTTTCTCCTTTGGCTCAAGGGCCAAAAGCAAAGATGAGGGATGGGCTTATCACGAGGCCTGAGCAGAGATTCCCTCAGCTAAGATCCACTGGACCAAGCTACCTCTGCCTGAGCTCTCCTCCGACGAGGCTGATTACGACCTCCTTATTTGGCATGACAACAAGGAAGATATTTCTCCCTCTCCATGACATGTGGGCCCCATAGGAGGAAAAGCCAGCAAGCTGCCACAACGGGACAGCTTCTCCTTTGCATTTAGCAGCTTTCTAACAAGTAGTTGTTGTAGTAAACTATCAAAAGCTAGCTTATAGAAAAGTTTAAGCTGTGCCAATCAGGCCCATATCACAAATCTTTCATTAAAAATATATATATCGTAAAGTCCAATATGATCCCATACTACAATCCAATTCTATGATGTAATCTGATATTGCCAGGCAATAATCCTAACAACCTTGAATAGAGGGAACAGACCTGTTTTTAAAAGGTTTGGAATGCTCAAACAAGGTGATGAAATCTAAGACATCAGAATCTGACCTTTGCTGTCATCCTCTGCAGAAAACCTGACTTCATTCACCATATGCCCTTCAGCCAATGCAAGGTTGTCACTGTCCTTTATATGATCCGGCAGCAGATCAGAAGCATCAACTTGTTTAGAACCATTGGCAATTGAAGCTGCCTCAGGGAAAACTTTCTGCAGAGATTAAAGGCAGCATCATGTTGGAATTTAATTTAGCCTCATTTATCTCCGTTCTACAGGTACTTCGTAGGTTTTTACCTCCCATGAGTCATGAATAGAGAGCTTGCTTCCTTGAAGTTCATTTAGTGCATCTATAGAGTCTGCTTTGCACACACATGCAGGGCAAAGCCATCCTTCATCCCCCAGAGGTACTACAAATAAAAACAATTATAAATGAGCAACATATGCAATGATGATTTGAGAACATAGGGAAACCAAAAGATGTAGTGGATATTACTATCTTCAGTTAGCAAAGGAGGGTTCAAACAGTTCTGGTGGAATCCTCTGTCACAGGCTCCATCACAAAGAATGATGTCGTTTTGTAAAGTAACATCCTTTGAACCACATACGGCACAAAATATCTGAAAGATGAAACAAATTATCTCTGCACTAATTTGACAACCAGGCTTAAATAAGAATGTGAGATATCAAGAATAACATGAGACTGCCTACATCTTCGCTTGAAATTTCTCCTGCGGAATCAAACAAAGATTCTTCAAGCTTCCCCTTGGATAAAAGAGAGTCCATATTTCGAAAAGCTTCCCGGATTCTTAACTTGCATTGGAGGATTTCTTCCTTGGCTCGTTCAAGCTCCTTCTCAGGTCTTATTTTTTCCAAACTGCACATTTATACCATCAACACGGTACATGACAAGAGGACACACTTGAAGTCTATTAATAGAATTACAAAAATGCATAGTGGAATGTGAATTGCAAGACATTCCCAAAATATTATAGGCAGATATGGAACATTGAATGCAGCCAGTATGTAACCAAGATCCAAGATCTGTTCTACTCCCTCCATTTCAAATTATAAGACGTTTTGTTTTTTCTAGATACATAGCTTTTGATATGCACTTAGATATAAACCATGTCTAGATACATAACAAAAACAACGTATCTAGAAAAGCCAAAACGTATAATAATTTGGAACGGAGGGAGTATTTGCCATACCACCCTAATAATAAAAACAGTAAATATGGAATAACAGTTACACATAAAAAAGAAAGCCGAGTTAGACACTTAGTATATGAGGATATTGTACACATTGTATCCTACCTAGTACCAACTAATTCTATCCTTTTTGGAATTAAGTGACCTAATAAATACTCCAAATCAAACGCTAATTCTAGAAAAGGGGAAAATGCACAAAATGGAATTGAACAGCAATATGAAACATGTTTGGATGACAAACCTTTGTCCTTTCCAACCTTCACTTGCATAAGCCTGAATAAAGGTTTGTTGATAGTTCATTCGGTTCAAAATATATCTAACTCTTTGACAAATTTTTAAGTAGTCCTTCTTGGGACTGCGATCCTTTGAAGGCTTGCAAATTTTTCTTTTTGTCACAGTTGGTTCAACAGAAGTACTATCATTTACAGGCTCGCTACTTGCCTCATTCTTCTTTCCTGAGGCAGAGCGAAGAACCCTAACACCAACCTTTGGACAATCGGTCTTTGAAATTGCCCCACCTTTTCTTTTCCTCGCAGATGGTTGAGCAGCAGCACTATCATTTAAAGGCTCACTAGAAGCCTCATTCTTCCTTTCTGAGGTAGAGCGAAGCACCCTGGCACTCCTCACAGGGCTTCCTGCCTCAAAGGAATTGCCACTTTTTCTTCTTTTCACAGCTGGTTGACCAGCAGTACTATTATTTAGAGAATCAATAGATGCCTCAATCTTATTATTTGAGGCAGAGCGAAGCACCCTGACACTGCTGTTGGGACTTCTCTCCTTTGAACGACTGACACCTTTCCTTTTATTTGCAGCTGGTTCAACAGCATCACTATCATTTAAAGGCTCAGTACATGTCTCATTCTTATATTTTGATGTAGATCGAAGCACCCTGACACTATTGCTGGGACTTCCCACCTTTGACGGACTGGTGCATTTCCTTTTACTTGAAGCTAGTTCAACAACAGTGCTATCATTTAAAGGCTTGGTACATGTCTCATCCTTAGCTTTTGAACCAGACTGAAGCACCCTCACACCACAGCTCGGACTCCCCAGCTTTGAGGGATTGACGTTTTTTCTTTTATTTGCAGCTGGCTCACCAGCGATCCTGTCACTTAGAGGCTCACTGCATGCCTCATCTTTATTTTTTATTGCAGAGCGAAGCACCCTCACACTGTTGTTAGGACTTCCCACCTGTGAGGGACTGGCATGTTTTCTTTTATTTGCAGCTGGCTTATCAGGGATCCTGTCATTTAGAGGCCCACTACGTGCCTCGTCCTTATTTTTTGATGAAGAGCGAAGCAACCTGACACTGCTATTAGGACTATCCAATTGACTGCCAATTCTTTTTTTCACAGCGGCTTGGGTAGCAGCAGCAGCATTCAGAGGCTCACTGTCCTTATTATCATTCGCTGAGGCAGAGCGAAGAACTCTACCACTACTATGCGCAGACCTCAAGGGATACCTGTTACTTGGTGACACTTCTGAGCCTTTCCTTCCCATTTTACTGTTTGTCTGCGGTACACTTGTTCCCAATGTCGTCGTTGTCCCGAACAAGACCAAGTAAATGATAAACACAAATGAACATCCTCCACAGTAACTGCTAGGCCATCGGAATATCAGAGAAACTTTCGTTAACAAGGTAAGTTGTCCAGTCAAAATAGATGTGTCAGCACCTACAGTGATGGGAAAAAAATGTGAATATGCTTATTAATAGTGCCAACAAATTTTAAAATGTTCTTGCGTTAATGCACATGTCCTCAGTACTTGCTTTGAAAAAGGCCTATTTTCTTCATGGCTCACAAAAGAATAGAACTAAAACTTAAGGGGAAAATGAATGTAATAATGCAAGGGAGCACAGGATTCAACAAGTGGAGAACACGACCCAAGCAACCGATATACATAAGTCAGTTCAAAACTAAATATATGCAGCACAGCAACTGCACATATTCATCTCAATGTCAAAAATAAGTCAGATAGACAATATATCATATATCATATGTCATATTCTTTATGTTGCCAACATGAGATGCTAATCTAAGAACAAGACAGATCCATTTCTTGATCAAAATTAGCACGCAATATGTCACCGTTTTACTAGGACGATCTTTATACCGCAAAGGTGATGCATGGCACAGCATGCATTGGCACGATGATTTTGACACGATATTCTATAACATGTAAACCAACACCCTCCATTCCAAGTTTCACACAGCTAACCAAGACTAACCAGGTTAGAGTTCCACTACTCCACTAAGACATCAAAGTTAGTAGGGCTTGCAAATTGGGCTTGCAGGTCGGGGTTTGCGAGCACAGGACATGGGTGCACACATGTACACCTGATAATTTATGCAAGAAATCAAAGTTAGTAGGCATAATACATGTAAACACCTGTTATTTAGATCAAATCTGAACACAGCTAACCAAATAGCTTAGGTTAGCGTTTGGGTGCTCGGTTTCACATAGTAGGAGGCATCGGCGGATCTGGATCCCCCGGATGGGGTGCTACAGCCCAGGTCCAGCCCAAGAAACATTGGGCATTAACAATTCATGGTGTTTAGAGATGGGTGCTTAAGGAGAGAGAGTATGGTTAATCATTAAGCATCAGCATAGAAGTTAATTCCTACAGTGCAAACAGGCGGTTAGATAAGCTCAGCCACCTTTTTAACTTGCATTAAGCATTGGTGCTAAGAGCATCTCCAAGAGATTAGTCAAATTGTTTTCTAAAGGTAAATTTGGCTATTATTAAAGGAAAAACGTCTCCAACAGCCTCTATAAATGACTCTCCAAATTTAGTAGCTCTCCATCCCACCTCATTCGCTCTCTACTTTTGGATAGCCTACCTCACTAGCCATCTAGCCTCTTGGTTTTACATACTGTTGGAGTACTCTAGTATTTTTTTTTGTCAAATCTATTTTAGAGAGTAGCTAAATCAGTAAATTTCAGGTTTTTTTTGGCTAAGCACGCCCATTGTGCATGCTCAACAACCCAAGCCAAAAAGGGCCAAGCCCAACCGGACACCCCTAACACACACGAGGTCATTCAGCGCATCCCAGCATGGCTCGCTCCTCGCTTCCTTGCGCTACTCGTTTGTCTTCCACAGGAACTCCGGTGCTCCCCAATCCTGCCAAAATCCCCAGCAATCGCCGATATTCATCGAGACCCCCAACCCCCCAGACGGCGAGATCCTGCGCTCGACAGCCAGCTCCGCGAAGGCGCAAGGAAGCCTGCGGCTTGAGCGGCGGCATGGTGGCGCCCCCAGCGGCTCAGGGAGGATGCAAATCCAGCAACAGCATCCAAGGTCAGCACCCCCTTTGCCCCTTATCTAGATCCGCCACTGGTAGGAAGGGAAGAGAAGGGGTGGGCACACCTGGCGGGTGCTCGTCGCCGGCGAAGGGCCAGAGGAAGACCTGGGGCCCTGGCCTACGGCTTCGTCGTCGGTCGCCCAGTCGTCGCCAAGACACAGGGAGAGCTCACGCCTCACGGGGTGACCGGAGTAATAACGGAGAACAAAAGGCTGAACCGTGAAAGCTGAGCGGTGAGCTCGCGGTCTGAACTCTGGACTCGGGAGCACGCCTGGCGACCTCGGTACTGATTTGCATCTGTAGCAGGCCACGTGTCCAATCAAGGCGTCCAAAACAGATCGCCACTCTGTCGGAACGGCAGAGGGGACAAGGGCGTGTTTGCTGCCGTTTGATACAGTTCCGCCGTTTGATTTCGCTGAGTTTTTTTTAGCCTGGACCAGTAGTACAAGTTGTAGTATCCGTACTCTATACAGTACACTCATACCACCACACGTACGCACACTTCTAGAAGCTACAACTAATACACCTTAAACGTTCTTCTGGAGATCACTGAAGCCACACGAGCCTTATAGACGACGGGCACATCGTAGTCCCATTGTAGCGCCACGCGAATGTCCAGGACCTGCATGAAACAAATATGGGGGAAATACCCCCGGTGCCATACCCGGCCGATCCACAACTGGAATTCGAACACGGATGGGTGGCCTCCACGACGGGAGCGCTCACCACTGCGCTATAGGAACAGTTTTTGCACCGGCTTCGTAAAGTCATTTTTAGCTTTTTTTACCAAACTAATTATGATGAAACCGCTCCTTTCTTCCTATAACGCCAGTCTCAATGGAGTTTTATCGGAGTTTCATGGACATAAAATATGCTGATGTGGCACTATATTGATGAAGAGAGATAATAAAAATTTCATAAAAGTAGAGAGAGTTTCATTACTGTTTCCAAAATATAGATGCGTTGAAAACTGGGACGTGAAACCTCTATTGAGACTGGCATAAGTTGTTTTTTCAGCTTCCCTTACATGCATAGTTTTTCGGATAAAGTTAGGTGAAAAGTAGTTTTTTCTAGCTTTCTCTTTGCTATCTTCCTAGCAAACTTGTTTTACCAAATGTTTTTTTAATAGTTTTAGCATCAATGGTGAAGCTATACAAAACAAGCCTTAGTGGGCAACTGATTTAAGGCAAGCAAGCGTGCCATCAGATCTGCTCTTGTTTTATCTTTAAATTAATGCGAATAAGTAGGCAGGCTTGAGAGTAGGTGCACCTACATATGACATTTGGTTCGAGAAATCGTCCTATTCTAGATCAGATGATGCATCATAGGTCCATTCTTTAAATTTGATAAAATGATTATATTTCTCGTAGTGATATTAATTATTAGCTTATGAACAATAAGCGATAATAAATCAACCAATTTCATTTCACACACCCGACAAACAAAGTGATGAGTGAAAAGATGATGGACTAACTCATTTCTCAAACCAAACATCATATATCTTTCTCTACTACTCTCTCTCTCCTTCCCCGATGAAGGCATGTTTCTCTCAGTTACTGAATGAAGGCATGTTTCTCTCCGTTATTGAATAAAGGCACGTTTGCTTGAGCTATAGATTTTGGATTTTTAGTTCAAAAGCTAGCTTCTGACTTCTGGTTGTTGCCTTTTGCTATTGGCTTTTTAATAGATTTTTAGCTTCTTATAGCACACTAAAAGTAAAAAAAAACTCCTCCCAATATGTTTTCATCTTTTAATTCATTTTTCAGAAGTCAACTTTTCAAAAATCCACTCAACAGCTAGGATATTTATTTTTAGCTTATGGCTAGTAAAAGCCAACAAATAGGTCCTAAACAATCCATAGAGTCGTATTAAAACATTTTTTATATCGGATTTATAGAAAAAAAAGTATAAATGTTTATGTCACTAAATAAGTGTATTATAAAAATATATTTTATAGTGTATCTACTGAAACTAATTTATAAAAAAGTATGTAACATTGACCGCACTACCTACAAATCCTAACTACGCCGCTACGAGACATGGGACTATAGGACACTATGGCAATTTCGCACATGGCCCGTTGGTAGTAAATTTCCTTGTTATTTAGCCCTCCCCTTGGCATAGACAACAATGTGAGAGTTTTGTCAACGGAGAAAAAAACCCTCCCCTCCATATGTCCTCCTCTGCATGACCCGCATCCGAGCTGAACTGTCTGCATGTGTCATGGTAAATCATTGCTAGAGTTCCCCCGACCAGTAGAAACCAAAGTACTGCTAGTCATGACCACAAACTCAAGCCATATCACGTCAGTTGAGCTGTTGCCCTTAACTTCATCCCAGTGCACTGCCCGATCCCTTGGTTGAGCCCCTATCCTATTGTGCTATGGCACCAATAACCCGTCTTGTGAAGATGTTCCAAGTCAATGTAGAGGGATGGTGATGAAGAGTTTAAACCTCAAGCTCCACCCTGGTGATGGAAATGTATAAACTACTCTCTCTATTCCTAATTATAATTTGTTTTGGCTTTTTTTAGGTACATAGTTTTTACTATATATCTAGATATAATGTATATCTAATTGTGTAGTAAAAGCTATGCATTTAGAAAAGTTAGAACGACTTACAATTTGGAAGAGAGGCTATAGCATGGATGTCGTCGGATGTATAAACTATCAATGTTGAGATTGCTTTGCCAAATAAGGCAATGTAATTTAAGTGAAACATAATCACCTTAGAAATATGTACATCCTTATGCCGTATGGATTCCCTGCTCTCCTGTGCGTGATTTTCGTTTTACCGAACAAAACTAAACCGAGCTTATATTATACTTGCGCCGCGTGCCACTGCTGCTTCGACGCGTGCCTGCTCCGCAAGCGCCCTCCGTGTGCCTGCGTGGATTGCCTTCCTGCGCAGCAATTGGGCTCCAGTTAAGTTCTCCTATTCGACATGGCCCATGGTGCATTCATTACGACTCCACCCTCGGTGTCGTCGTTCCTAGACGGTTGGGCCTTTAGCCTCGCACACGCCGCCGCCGCTGCGGTGCCTGCGTCTGTCGTCTTCGGCGCCTGTTCCTTCCGCTCTATTGCTGGGGGTTCACTTCCACGCCGCGCATCCATGGTGCTTTCCTCTCCGTTAATCCTCTGCTAGCTTACTACTCTGCTCTTTTCCTCTTGCGTTTTCCTCATCTTCCCATGTTTGGATTTTCCTCTGCCCCGATTCCTCTGCACTGCACTGGATGTTGTGATCCATTTCTTTTGCATGCTCTTCTCTTCCTGGGATATGCATTTCTAGATATATTATTCCCTGGTCCCATTTGATCTTTCGTTTGGCTTGCTGTTCCCTACTGCCTTAGCTCAACATTTTTCACTGGGCTCAGACTCATTTTTATTGCCTATTGATTCTGCAGGTTCGAGTGAAGCTTTTTCAGTGGGTCTCCTGTTGGATCTGCTGCCCCTGATTCAACCACAAGACCTGCTTTTCAGGTCTCCTCATTTAAGGGTTGGTGATGGTGTCTTTGTGGTTGCCAGGATCAACAAAAAAACCTGAAATTTTATCAAATGCCCCATCTTCTCTCATTTGTTTTCGAGCACTTAGCTGCTCCACTACATGGATCATCACTCTTTAGTTCTGTACTACCGCACCACACAGAGCCCAAAGTCACCATCGTTGTGTTTTGAACCTCTAAGCAGGTTAGTTCTTACGAGCTCGCTTAACACCAAGATTAAGTCTAAGGGCTACTTTGGCAACGAAGGGTGACTAACCCAGGGAAGAAAACTGAGGGGGAGGGATTTTTCTGCACATGCTAATCCCCTCTCCACCCGGAGGGAGAGATTTCACGTGGGAGGTTATTTCCCTGTGGCTGTTTTGAAAGCATGCAGTTGCAAGGGGAGATGGATGATGGGATCAAACAGCTCCAGCCCAAACAAAGCGGTCAGATGAGCATGCATACATGGATCAGTCCTTCCTGATGGCTCACAGGCTTCTGTGCTGTGCATCTATCATGCTCAGGATTCCAGGAATAAAGTCTTGGCTTATTTGATAACTTCACTATAGATATAGTATAGAAACGACTTAAAAAATAAGAAAAATAAAAAAAACTAAGAAAAAGAAAATAATATAAGAAAGCCACTACATATCAACACTAGTATCGCATAATGATAAAAAAATCTCAGGAATGAGTCTGTTTACATAAAATTACATAGGTATTTCAAACTGAAATCAAGTCTTTGCGTAGCTACATAGAAGCCAGAAATATTCAATAATCATTACAAAATTTGACCACACTCCACTTGTCTCAAAACATGTATTTCTTCCACCAAAACCTCTGTAAATAACATAAAACGAAAATGGTGAGTTCTTGTAACAGATTTGGCTTTTTCCAACAAGTTTGTATATGAATGAATCATATATAAAAATAAGTTTAAAGAATAAAGCCGCACCAAACTAACACATGCAGAGGCAGTTCAGCTCAGACCAACTAGTGGAGGCTTCTTTCTTTTCTTTTATCATACACAAACATGGAATGGAATCGAAAGTTCGTTACAGGCTACACCTATCACTCTATCAACTGAGTTTCTTGCAGTGTAATACATGCAAGAAGTGAAACATCTCAACACCTTACTTCCTGAATACTTCCAGAAACTCAGCTGTAGTATGAACATGCTTGTGTTTATAAACAATGAAAATGAACATGCTTGACCATCGTCAGATCATATTCCATAAAAACCACATATCAAGTAAGTTCTCGGGTCAATGCTTGTGTAGCAACACAATTGTACATTACCACAGGAGATCAATACCTTACTAACAATTAGTTAGTTAGATCTTAGTTATTGCCATATAGGCTTAGCAGAATTATTGCCATATAGGCTTAGCAACTAGAGCAGCAGGAGGAGCAAGTGAGGTTCTAAGTGCTCGGTGATGTGAAGTTTAAATTGGCCTATTGTCATACTTCAATAGTACAGTAAGGACAACAAGAGATGGCCTATTGTCAATTCTCTGCTGCAACAAAACAAAACAAGGCGGCAGCAGGTTATCTTACAGCCACAATAAGCAAATTACAAATGTGGAAAAGTTGTCGGCACACATGAAAATTAAGACTAGACAGAAATGTTCTTCAAGGATCAGTCACTGAAAACTGTTGTTGATCAGAAAAATAATTGAACAATTGCAAGTGTACTAGATATCTGGATTAAATCACAAGTGTATGCATTCGTTTTGTTAGAACATGACTGACAAGAAAAACTATAGCCAAATTGTCTAAAGTAAAGCCAAAGGAATATGACCCACTATGCTTAACAAGGCCAGATGACCCAACTCAACTGCACTTGCATGCTGTCAACTTAACAAGTCCAGAGTTGTGTTAAAATTATTAAGGAAAGTGTACTGTATGTATTAACCGACCTGAAAGAATGGCATAAATCTAGGGTCACATGTAATCTTCATGTGTGTGTGGCTTGGATTCGGAAGTCTGATGAATTTTTAGGTTAATGTTGGAATGATATTGAAGACATCATATATTTTTCTATGCACTGTCTCACCACTATGTTGAAACTCTTTCTTTAACCTCTCTGTGCTTGCATTATGAGAGAGCATGAACATAAAAATACCAAGTTGCTCCTCAATCTTCATACCACATGTGTCACGCAGCAAGTTCTCGGCCCTAAGAAAGTTTGCTATAGTTCTAAATATTTCAGCCTCCATCCTAAATTCTTCCTTGCACCAATTCTCGTGTCCTTCGAGGATCTCTTTAACCTTTTTAGCACCAGGAAGAGAAGAGGTATGCTCAGGTGCTTTCTCTTCGTCGAGAAAGGGCATTACAGCAGGGAGAAGAACAAAGAATAGCTCCTCATCTTCTTCCTCTTCCAACAAAAAATTCCTAGCAAGCTCTTCCCAAGAAGCCATCTAGTGTTACATATATGAAATTATATTATTACATATATATTACCAATTCAAATCAACTAGAGAAAAGGAGAGCACTCAAAGTAGAGAAAACAAGTATTAGAAGGGCAGATTCAAAGTATTAAAAGTCTAAAAAAGTTGAGAAAACAAGTATTATAAGTAGAGAAAACAAGTATTAAAAGTCTAAAAAAGTCAGAAGTACCTAATCATTTTCTATAACATTCTATACTTGGAGAGGTTTGGTTAGCATTACAGCTGTCTGTGGCTCCGATAGTAGGCTGCAGATAGAATGAAATGAAGTGGGAGACACTCCAGACAACCAAGATGTTTGCAGGCTAATATATATATCTAAAAAATGTTACATGAATCTGACATTACGGAGCCAAGGGCAGAATCAAAAGGCACCTTGGCCCGTGGCTGGTTGTCATGGAAGACACTGTGCTGCAACCGCTTGCATGCATCAGCATCAGCATCACAGACTAGACTAAAGACTAGCCTAGCTCCCTTGAACAACAAGAGCGAGCACCGGCGAAACAAGGTGAAAGCAGCAACAGGCACACAACTCCCGAATCCAAAGCAATCAAACAATCATCAGCATCAATCAAAACTACTATTGCGTCTATCGATCAAACAACTATACCTGAAGCACCAACATAACCTCCCAGTACCAGTCCAAGTGTTGATGCGCTATGCTATGCACAAGCAAAGGAGAACCAAATCAATCCATCCTTGTAGAAGCAAGCCAAGCACAAGCAAAGCTCGGTAGTGAGTGAGTGGTCATGGATCCTTGAGTAGCTCTATGATCCAGCACCTACTCATCCAGGCATGTATACATTCATTTTTTTAGAACAGGACTGACAACAAAAACAACAGCCAAATTATCTATTTTAAAGCCAAAGGAATATGACCCACTATGCTTAACAAGGCCAGACGACCCAACTCAACTACACTTGCATGCTGTCAATTTTCGGTTATCCTCTTTTCGAGGACAATTGCTGTCGTACAGAATTGGATTGGACCACCGAACATACCAGTCATGTGGGCTATTGGGTTTGGTTGCTGACAAGTACGTAAGGCTGATTCTGAGCCTAAACGGCCTGTTTGATTGCTGCTTGGGAAATTTGCCTCGGCCAGGGATAGTTGCCACACGTCCGATTGTAGAATTTTGGGGCTAGAATTGTTTACCTAGACCATACATACTTGACAGGCCACAATCAAAACAGGCCCTAAATGCATTTAGATCCTACTAGTATTTGGTAGTGTTGCCATGTAAAACTGGCAAGACGTTCCTTCAAAAAAAGAAACAAAAAACTAACAAGACTTGAGAATTATGGGGAATTAGATTTGACTTGTTTCCCATTTTTTGAAATAAGTGCTGGTTTTGATAAATTTGTCAAATTATATACTGGACAAAACATGATATTCTCAGCATGCTACTACAAGCACATCCAATGAGTAAAAGGTACACATTCAAGTCGCAGAAGCTCAAACTTGGGAGGGACAAGGAGGAGGGAGGAAGGACTCACTGGATCTTGGGACGAGGCAAGGCGGCCAGGCGGGGGCAGTCACGGAGCAGTGGAGATTGAGCTGGTGCGGTCCGGTCGGCGGGCGGCGGCGGCACTGGATAAGCTTCACGCAGCCGGGCGTTAAGGTGGCGGCAGCAGCCCTAGGATATACAAGAAAGAGAAGAGAGGATGAGACCCGAAACCAGATAAAACATGATATTCTTGGGAGAGAGGAAGGGCTCACCGGTTCTTGGGATGAGGCAAGGTGGCCAGGTGGGGGCAGTCACGGAGCAGGGGTGGAGATCGAGCCGGCGCGGTCGCGTCTGTAGGCGGGCGGCGGCGGTGGCACTGGATCAGGCTCAGGTAGGTTGAGGTGAAACCCTAGTGGAGGAGAGGCGACGAGAAACAGTCTAAGAAGAAAACCAAAACCCTAGCGGGATAGGTTGAGGCGGGCTCACCGTTGGTGTGAGCCGAAGCGACGAGAAGGCGGAGGAGAGGCGGCGATGGGATGCCGGGGCGATGGCGGCGGCCTCGCGACTAGCGGCTACGCGAGCGGAGGAAGAGGCGAAGAGCTACGCGAGCGGTCGGCACGGGGAAACCCTCCTGGCCTCATCACTCGTGGATTTCTTCCATGCGGAAAACGAGGGGAAGCGGGCTGCGATCCTCAGGTTGGTGGGCTGCCAAAGGGCGTAAACATTTGGCCCAGGGAAGACTGGCACGGGGCAGATTGGCCCAGGGAAAAGACCGGGATCCTGCAGGGAATCTAGGCTGCCAAAGTAGGCCTAAGAGAACTTTGCAGAGCAGGTTTTCGGATGTTAAAAATTTAACACACACATGAAATGATAAACAAAACTTATGTGACTCATTTTTGTGGTCGGAAGAAATTCAATCAATATCGTAGGTTAATTTACTTAGTGTGTAAAATGTTAATAGAAATCCTAACAGGGAGAACGAAGTGAGGGGTTTAATCGGTTGGCGTGAAAAACAATTTTATACGCAAAAATAAAATATAGCTTATATTTAGTACTTAAATAAAAATTAAAGTGCAAGTTTAGTAGATAAAAATACAACTTTTGTTTTGGTGAATAAATATTGTTCAATAGTATTTTTGATAGTTCAAAAATCAAATCTGAAATTAAAATTAGATCTTTCCGTTGAATCGGGAGGAAGTTGAATTTGTGATTTAAGTGCCATTTTTGGCGAACTATATTGAGCAAACTAATTAAATAGTGTTTAAATATTTTGTTCCTACGGCTTAGTATAAAGTACGGACTTTTGCATGGAGTATTTCTGGGTTGCAGTTAACAAGGTTTAGGCCTTTTAAAAATTGTGGCAAAAGTGTTCATGGTTGATGAGTTCAAACCTGACTCTTGCCCTTTCTAAGTCTAAAAGGGGAGTAGACAATGTCATTTTGGCGTTTAAGTTCTAACTAAAATGCTTAAACACTAGCTTCATGTTTTCGTATTGTTGGTTGCCTCTAAGTGAGTATTTTAGCATAGTGTAGTTCACGGATGAGTTGGAGTTAGCGTGGCGTCGCAAAAATTGCCCTAACTTCACTAGAACGCGCTGTCGGTTTGGTTTCGGGCTTCGATCGTGAACTGGCGTTCAGCGCGATGAGCTCATGTTGGCATCCTTCTATCCCCCTCTCTGGTTGCTCTCTGGCCATGACAATGGCTTTGCTAGGTCGCTGGTAATGTTGACTTTAGGATAGGGGAATTAATTGGGCCTCAATTGTGATCGTTGGTAGCTTTCGCTTCGCTTTAAAATGCGTGCACGTCACCAATAGTAGTCGCTCGGTCTAAGTTCACGGTCATCGTGGGCATAATGCTGTTGGCGCCGAGCTCACGTCGTGACCGGGCTACGGTCGCTGGCCAGCTCGTGCGCCAAGCCGATGCCGCGTTGTGCCCTGGCCTTACGTTGGCCGACCCGACTGGCTGCGGTCTGGTCCCACTACCGTGGTGTGCGCGTGCCAACATCCATCCACCGAGCCACGCGCGGGGTCAAGATGAAGTTGCGGCTGTCGTTGCCTTGTCGTCGTGGCGCTCGCCTCGCCCTTCATTTTACCTACCGCGTCGAGTCTCTGAGCATGTGCCGCTGCCTGTCGCATCTAGGTCGATGACCCCAGTCACAACGGCGATGGGATGCCTCCCTACCTCACTTGCCCTCGCTAACCGACACTAGGGAGCCCTACTCGGGTTTGGCCACACCTTTCTAAGCACTTCGTGCCAAGCCTCAGGGTCTCATCGTCTGTACGCATAGGCTCGTACTACTACCACCATCGAGCAGGGCCACCCATCTTAACTTGCTTGGTTTCGCTCGTGTGCCCTCTCCATGACCGTGCGGTGTGCTGAGACACCGCTCCTCCTATCCTCCTAGCGCCAGCAGCTTCGCCGTATAATTCCTCGCTCTAGCGGGTAGCTTAGGAAGTAGGCTAGCTGTTTCTTCCCCCTCAAGCTCGGTCATGCCCTACTGACTGACAATTTGGCCTTTTGCTCGTCGCCAATCATGGGCGCTGCCGAATCGGTAGGTTGGGAGGTATGGCATGTAGGAGTGGTAGCAGTTCGATTGCTCATAACCCTGAGCTCGCCTTGACTTCCTCCATTCGGTGCTTGTGCTATTTTGGCCAGGATGCTTGTCGACGGCGTGGTGACGCGTCGGTGTCCATCACGGAGCACCGCCGTCCCGCTCGGCCGTACATGGCCAGCAACACACAGGGTCTCTCCTACTTCACGGATGCATTGGTTGTACTCGTGGTATGTCACTGGTGCTCGCGCACCACTTTTCCTCCCCCTCTGTCCTCCTCTCTCGTTGGAACGATCGCGTCGCCGCTACGGATAGTCGCTCGCCGCTGCAGCTCGCACTAGTGTGCCTCCGAGCCCCTAACTGCTACCCATCTTGGCATGTTTAGCCATAGATAGCGATCGACCCACTAAATGGGTGAAAGGTCCTAATATGGCTAGAGGGGGTGAATAGCCTATTTAAAAATCTACAAATCAACTAGAGCAATTTGATTAGTATGACAAATAGCGTAATGCAAACTTGCTCTATCTCTACAAGGGTTGCAAGCCGCCTATCCAACAATTCTAGTTGCAATGATTACTTAGGCACACAAACTTGCTATGTAATTACTCACTAAGTGCTCTCAATCTTGCTACTCTAAAGAGCTCAACCAGATGAATGTAAATAATAAAGCAAGCTCTCAATTCTAACTACACTAAAGAGCTTGTATCAACTAGTTTGCAAGAAAGTAAATAAGTGAGTAGGGTGATTATACCGCCGTATAGGGAATGAACCAATCACAAGATGAATATATAGCCAATCACCGGGAGAATGCCAAAGAAAAGAGACAATCGATTTTCTCCTGAGGTTCACGTGCTTGCCAACATGCTACGTCCCCGTTATGTCGACCAACACTTGGTGGTTCGACGGCTAAGAGGTGTTTCACAAACCTCGTCCACATGATAGGACACCGCAAGAACCAACCCACAAGTGAGGTAACTCAATAACACGAGCAATTTACTAGAGTTACCTTTCGGTACTCCACCGGGGAAGGTACAACTCCCCTTACAATCACCGAAGGTGGCCACGAACAATCACCAACTCGTGCCGATCCTTCACCACTGCTCCAACCGTCTAGGTGGTGGCAACCACCAAGAGTAACAAGCGAAATCCGCAGCGCAACACGAATACCAAGTGCCTCTAGATGCAATCACTCAAGCAATGCACTTGGATTCTCTCCCAATCTCACAATGATGATATATCAATGATGGAGATGAGTGGGAGGACTTTGGCTAAGCGTACAAGGTTGCTATGTCAATGAAAATATACAAGAGTTATGGCTTGAGCCGGCCATGGGGCTATAAATAGAGGCCCCATCAAATAGAGCCGTTATGCCCCTTCACTGGGCAAAACGCGCTCTGACCGGACGCTCCGGTCATATTGATCGGACCCTAGAATCAGCATCTGGTCCACTGATTCATGCCACGTGTCACTATCTTCAAACGTTGTTCATCAGATTTCAACGGCTACGTAGTTGATCGGACGCTCCGACTAAACTGACCGGACGCTGATGCCCCAGCGTCCGATCATTTCCAGTAAGCTCCCCGAGGCATATTTCTTTGATCGAACATGTCCGGTCCACCTTGACCAGACATAGACCAGCATCCGGTGCAATACCCTAGGTACTGTGCCAACCGACTAGTTCGACCGGACGCACGCTGCCAGCATCTGGTGCTTTTAGACCCAGTGTCCGGTTAGTAGACCGACGCCAGCGTCTTCGCGACCAACTCGTTTTCACTTCTAACTTCTTCACCCTTGCTCTAATGTGCCAACCACCAAGTGTATTACCTTGTGCACATGTGTTAGCGTATTTTCACAAACATTTTCAAGGGTGTTCATACTTCGCTAGATCCTAAATGCATATGCAATGAATTAGAGCATCTAGTGGCACTTTGATAACCGCATTTCGATACGAGTTTCACTCCTCTTAATAGTATGGCTATCTATCCAAAATGTGATCACACTCACTAAGTGTCTTGATCACTAAAACAAAATGGTTCCTATATTTTATACCTTTGCCTTGAGCCTTTTGTTTTTCTCTTTCTTCTTTTCCAAGTTTAAGCATTTGACCATCACCATGCCATCACCATTGTCATGATCTTTACCATTGCTTCATCACTTGGAGTAGTGCTACCTATCTCATAATCATCTTTGATAAACTAGGTTAGCACTTAGGGTTTCATCAATTAACCAAAACCAAACTAGAGCTTTTAATCTCCCTCTTTTTGGTAATTGATGACAACCCTTATACAAAGATATGAATTAAAGTTCATTTGAATCCATGTTGCTTGTCCAAGCATATTTACCATGTGTAAAAAATATGGATAAGTTTTATGAACTCCAAATGGTAGCAATTGCTCCCCCTACACATGTGCTAAGAGTTTGGATTGTAGCTTTGCACATATGATTAGATAGAAAATATAGGAGTCAATTTCTACCAAATGATGCTAAGGTATAAGAGATGGACCTTTGAAGCGTGATAACAATCGGAGTGCACCAATATACCATCCTTAGCACCATTAGTAACTAGACATACACCAAAAACTAGAATACCTCATGAGATCAATATTATAAGCAAGGATCTAGTTTCTATAGAGTGAACATAGGTCTAGTTACTTTAGCCTATGCATGCTAGTTTTTCATTTCAACATTCAAACCTACAGCTAGCATACACCACACAAGCATGGATATTTGAAATTAAAACTTATGCCATGCAAGCAAATATATGTAATGCACATTCAAATGCACTATACAAGTTTGTGAGCTTGCTCCCCCTATTTGTATGCTCAAAATTTTAATTGATCCCCTTCTTTTGTCATATATTATCTCTCCCCCTTTGTTTCACTATCTTTGTATACTATTTCTCCCCCTTTGTCATCAATGACCTCAAAGGCTTAAAGTATAGATAGGGTAGGATTATTAATGTCAACAATTTGCACAAAAGGTGGCCTCAAATTATAGATATGTTGGGGTGAAACCATGTGAAATGAGGATCATTTTCCTAATTTAGTTCAATCTAGATTACTCGCAAAAGATATTTAACTCGGTTTGATCCAAGGACAAGCTTCTTCACACCTCCAAATAAGGGTTATCTTGTACCATGTTGAGTTAAACACTTATAGCTTATTTTCTAAATCAAACACTAGGTTTACAAGCTCACAAACATGTCATATGCTACCACTAGATCATTTCAAACATACAAGCAATAGTAGTACCATACAAGCATCAAATTTATTTGATTTTCATGAATGAGCCTAGGACATGATAGAAATAACTAGATGCACTAAACAAGTCCTTAGCAATGGATGAAAGACATGTCAATCAACTTTACCTTGCTTGGCTTGAAGGAGAGGCATGTCATATAGTGGGGGTGCATCAACTCATATTGGAGAAGTCAAGTATGTTCAATTCATTTCTTAGCTTGCAAAACCTCTTCTCATCAAGTGGCTTGGTGAATATGTCGGCAAGTTGATCTTCGGTGCCCACACTCTCTATGCAAATGTCCTCTTTTTGTTGGTGATCTCTTATGAAGTGATGACGAACATCTATATGCTTTGTTCTTGAGTGTTGAATCGGGTTGTTGGTGAGCTTTACGGCACTTTCATTATCACATAGCAATGGCACTCGCTTGAACTTGATTCCAAAGTCACTCAAAGTAGCCTTCATTCAAAGTAATTGAGCACAACAACTACTGGCCGAAATATACTCCGCTTTGGCGGTTGAAAGTGCTACATTATTTTGCTTCTTTGATGACCAAGATACAAGTGATCTTCCCAATAGTTGACTTATGCCTGATGTGCTCTTTCTCTCTACTTTGCATCCCGCATAATCGGAATCCGAATATCCAATCAACTCAAATCTTGTTTCTTTAGGATACCATAATCCAACATGTTGTGTATGCTTCAAGTACCTCAATATTCTCTTTGTTGCCTTCAAATGACTTTCTCTTGGTGAGGCTTAAAATCTAGCACACATGCATACACTAAACATCACATCCGGTCTTGATGCGGTTACATAGAGTAGGCTTCCAATCATAGACCGATACATCTTTTGATCCACCATATTGCCACTAGCATCACTATCTAAGCTTCCACTTGTCCCCATTGGTGTACTAATAGCTTTACTCTCATCTATTTCAAACTTCTTGAGCATATCCTTGATATACTTGCCTTGACTTACAAATGTGCCATTTTTCATTTGCTTGATTTAAAGACCAAGGAAGTAACTAAGTTCTCCAATCATAGATATCTCAAACTCACTTGCCATCATCTTACCAAACTCCTCACAAAATTCTTGATTTGTTGATCCAAAGATGATACCATCAACATAGATTTGCATTATAAACAAGTCATTTTTAAGCTTCTTGGTGAAAAGAGTGGTGTCAACCTTCCCCATCTTGAATCCCTTAGAGAGTAGGAAATCCCTCAATCTCTCATACCATGCTCTAGGTGCTTGTTTCAATCTATACAAAGCCTTTCTCAACTTGAACACATGGTTGGGTTTCTTCTCATCTTCAAAACTGGGAGGTTGCTCAACATACACAAGCTCATTGATGTACCCATTTAGAAATGCCCTTTTCACATCCATTTGGTACAACTTGATGTTGTGGGCACAAGCATAGGCTAACAAGATCCTAATTGCTTCCAATCTTGTAACCGGGGCATATGTTTCTTCAAAGTTAAGACCTTCAATTTGAGTGTAACCTTGAGCCACTAATCTTGCTTTGTTCCTTATTACTATCCCATCTTGGTCTTGCTTATTCCGAAAGACCCACTTAGTTCTAATCACATTATGGTCCTTAGGCCTCTCAACTAAATCCCATACATGGTTTCTTGTGAAGTTGTTTAGCTCTTCATGCATAGCATTGATCCAATCAACATCCCTTAAAGCTTCATCTATCTTCTTAGGTTCAATGGATGATATAAATAAGAAATGCTCACAAAACGATGCCAATCTTGATCTTGTTTGCATACCTCTTGAAATATCACCAATGATAGTGTCCAATGGATGATATCTTGCAACATTGGTTGGTTGAAGCACTTGCACTTGATTGCTAGCATTTGATTGATCACTTAGTTGAGATGATGAACTAGCTATTTGTTGATCTTGCACATTGCCATCACTAGTGCTTGCTTGGATTTGATCATGAGAACCACTAGCTTGCACATTTAAGTTAGAGAGCACTTGATTCTTATCATCTTCAACATCAATCATCTCTCTAGACCTTAACTTACCAATGTCCATGTTCTTCATTGTATTGACCAATTGAGTGCCTCTTACATCATCTAGATTCTCATCTTTCTCTTGGAAACCATTTGTTTCATCAAACTCCACATCATGAACCTCCTCAAGAGTGCCACTAGCCAAATTCCAAACTCTATAAGCCTTGCTAGTAGTGGAGTAACCAAGCAAGAAGCCTTCATCACATTTCTTTTTCAAACTTGCTTAATCTAGTGCCTTTCTTCAATATATAGCATTTACAACCAAAGACCCAGAAGTATGCTATGCTGGGCTTTCTTACATTCAATAGCTCATAAGGTGTCTTCTCCATCATGGGGTGACAATAGAGTCGGTTGCTATAGTAGCAAGCCGTGTTGATTGCTTTGGACCAAAATGAATGACTCACATTGTACTCACTCAACATTGATCTTGCCATATCAATCAAGGTTTTATTCTTTCTTTCAACTAGCCTATTTGATTGAGGAGTATACTTGGCCGAGAATTGATGTCTAATTCCAAATTCATCACATAACTCATCAACTCTAGTATTCTTGAATTCACTACCATTGTCACTTCTAACTTTCTTGATTATTGTTTCAAACTCATTGTGAATGCCTTTGACAAATGATTTGAATGTAGCAAACACATCACTCTTATCAACAAGAAAAAACACCTAAGTGTATCTAGTGAAATCATCTACAATCATAAATCTATATTTGTTTCCACCAATGCTAGTATATGTGGTTGGTCCAAACAAGTCCATGTGCATCAACTCAAATGCCTTAGATGTGCTCATCATGCTCTTTTTAGGATGTGTATTACCAACTTGTTTTCTGGCTTGACATGCACTACATAACTTATCCTTCTCAAATGTGACATCTTTCAAGCCTCTAACTAAGTCATGCTTAATCAATTTGTTCAATTGTTTCATTCCAACATGACCAAGCCTTCTATGCCATAACCAACCCATGCTAGACTTAGTGATCAAACATGTTGACAATTGAGCTTCTCTAGCATTGAAATCAACTAAGTATAGATTCTCATATCTAAATCCTTTGAATATCAAGTTAGAGCCATCTATACTTATGATCCCTACATCATCCACACCAAATATGCATTTGAAATCAAGATCACACAATTGGGCTACCGATAATAGATTAAAGTTTAAGGTCTCTACTAGTAGCACATTGGAAATGCTCAAGTCATTGGATATTGCAATCTTACCAAGCCCTTTGACCTTGCCTTTGCCATTGTCACCAAATGTGATACTATCAATCTCATTGCTCTTGCTTTCATTGATTGAATTGAATATTCTTGGATCACCGGTCATGTATTGTGTGCACCCACTATCAAGCATCCAATGCCTTCCTCCGGCTTTATAATTTACCTACAAAAGAAGATCAATTCTTTTTAGGTACCCAAACTTGCTTGGGTCCTTGTAGGTTAGTCACCAAGGTCTTTGGTACCCAAATGACCTTCTTCTTTGGGCCCATAATTGGTGTACCAATGAACTTAGCCTTCAGACCATTGGCACCCTTATAAAGCATATAATAAGAATCAAATTTGATTGAGGATACATTAGGTAGCTTGTTCTTGTTAGTCTTGCAATTTTGCTCTATATGCTCAACTTGCTTGCATCTATTATAAAACCGATTATTGCCCTTCACAAAGCTAGCTTTGGGAGTGACAAAGGCTGCCTTGCCTTTCTTGGGGGTATAGCCTAATCCCTCTTTGTTGAGAGAAAACCTTTGGCTACCCAAGCACTTTAGCAAGCGGGCATCTCCACCATAGGCATTGCCTAAGACACGAGTGAGCTCATTCACCTCCTTCTTGAGGGTTTTATTTTCCACCATTAGTGATGTATCATTCATAGGTGGAGTGGTAATGGTTGTGCTACAAGAGGTGTTAGTGGGAGCAACAATAATGGGTTCATGAAAAGATTCATCAATAAGATCACATGTTAGTCCCACATCACATCTTACTATCATTTGCTCCTTCTTGGCTTCCTCCTTCTTGACTTGCTCAATGAGAGAGGAGTGAGCCTTTTCAAGCTTAGAGTGAGCTTTGCCAAGCTTCTCATGGGCATCCATTAGCCCCTCATGAGTGGCATTGAGCTTATCAAAGGATTGCTCAAGAAATTTTACTTTCTTGTGCAATTCTTTGCACTCCTTTCTCTTTATCTCATTGCAAGCATGCACTTGCTCACACATGTCCAAGAGCTCCTCCTTGGAGTACTCCTCCTCCTCCTCATCATCATCATCATTATCACTCCTACAAGAGTCACTTTCACATTCATCATTATCACTCTCATCATATTTTACCTTGGTAGGCTTTGCCATGAAGCATGTTGATGGAGTGTCGAAGATGGAGGGCTTATCGTTGATGGCGATGTTTGCTAGTACTTTCTTGATAGACTTCTTGCCATCATCACTAGAGTCATCACTATCCGATGAGCCATCACTATCCCAAGTGACTACATAGCCTCCACCCTTCTTCTTCTTTTGGAAGGTCATTCTCTTTTCCTTCTTCTCCTTCTTTTCTTTCTTATCCTCCTTGTGCTTATTCTTCTCATCCTCATCATTATCACTATTGTATGGATAATTTGCTACTACATGATCGAGACTCTTGCAATTGTAGCATCTTCTCACATACTCTTTCTTCTTGGTGCGATCTCTTCTCTTTCTTGCCCCATAGCCCTTCTTCTTCATGAACTTGCTCATCTTGTGCACAAAGAGGGCCATAGCATCATCATCAATATCACTTAGATCTTCATTATCACTTGATTCTTTCTTGGACTTACCCTTATTTTTGTATGATGATGAACTAGCCTTGAATGCTATGCTTTTCTTCTTCTTATCCTCTTCTTCCTTCTTGTCCTCCTTGTCATCTCCCTCCCTTTCTACATGGTATGTCTCTTGTATCATGACATCACCTAGTACTTGGTTGGGGGTAATGTCCTTCAATCCTCCTCTTATGATGAGCAATCTTAACATCTCAAATCTTGGAGGTAAGCACATCAAGAATCGATGGGAGACATCATCATCCTTGATCTTCTCTCTCAATACCTTCAAGTCGTTGACAATGACTTGCAATTGATGGAACATCTCTGGAATGCTCTCATCTTCCTTCATCTTGAAGCTTATCAATTTATCCTTGAGGATATATAACTTGGCACTCTTCACCGCCGATGTGCCTTCATATGTTTCCTCCAATCTCTTCCATACCTCATTTGCTCTATCACAATCCTTGATTTGCTCAAACACCTTGGAATCAATGGCATTGTATATGGCGTTGAGAGCCATTGTATTGCATTGCTTGTTGATCTTATCTTGATTGGTTGGATCATCGGGATTAATGATAGCAAAGTCATTCTCGGTCACTTCCCATACTTGATCATTGATTGAACCAAGATACATCCTCATCTTTCTCTTCCAATAACCATAGCATGTGCTATCAAAGAACGGTGGTTTGCCCCCCACATGGTTGAACACAACTTGAGCCATAATTTGACACTGTGGTTGTTAAGCCTTTAATCAAACGATCACCACAGCTCTGATACCACTTGAAAGGTCCTAATATGGATAAAGGGGGTGAATAGCATATTTAAAAATCTACAAATTAACTAGAGCAATTTGATTAGTATGACAAATAGCGTAATGTAAACTTGCTCTAGTTCTACAAGGGTTGCAAGCCACCTATCAAACAATTCTAGTTGCAATAATTACTTAGGCACACAAACTTGCTATGTAATTACTCACTAAGTGCTCTCAATCTTGCTACTCTAAAGAGCTCAACTAGATGAATGTAAATAATAAAGCAAGCTCTCAATTCTAACTACACTAAAGAGCTTGTATCAACTAGTTTGTAAGAAAGTAAATAAGTGAGTAGGGTGATTATACCACAGTGTAGGGAATGAACCAATCATAAGATGAATATATAGCCAATCACCGGGAGAATGCCAAAAAAAAGAGACAATCGATTTTCTCTCAAGGTTCACGTGCTTGCCAACACGCTACGTCCCCGTTATGTCGACCAACACTTGGTGGTTCGGCGGCTAAGAGGTGTTTCACAAACCTCGTCCACACGATAGGACACCGCAAGAACCGACCCACAAGTGAGGTAACTCAATGACACGAGCAATTTACTAGAGTTACCTTTCGGCACTCCACCGGGGAAGGTACAACTCCCCTTACAATCACCGAAGGTGGCCATGAACAATCACCAACTCGTGCCAATCCTTCACCGCTGCTCCAACCGTCTAGGTGGTGGCAACCACCAAGAGTAACAAGCGAAATTCGCAGCGCAACACGAATACCAAGTGCCTCTAGATGCAATCACTCAAGCAATGCACTTGGATTCTCTCTCAATCTCATAATGATGATGGATCAATGATGGAGATGAGTGGAAGTACTTTGGCTAAGCTCACAAGGTTGCTATGTCAATGAAAATGTACAAGAGTTATGGCTTGAGCCGGCCATGGGGCTATAAATAGAGCTCCCATCAAATAGAGCCGTTATGCCCCTTCACTGGGCAAAACGCGCTCTGACCGGACGCTCCGGTCATTTTGACCGGACCCTAGACTCAGCGTCCGGTCCACTGATTCATGCCACGTGTCACTAGCTTCAAACGTTGTTCGTCAGATTTTAATGGCTACGTAGTTGACCGAACGCTCCAGCTAAACTGACCGGACGCTGATGCCCCAGTGTCCGGTCATTTCCAGTAAGCTCCCCGAGGCATATTTCTTCAACCGAACATGTCCGGTCCACCTTGACCGGACACAGACCAGCATCCGGTGCAATACCCTAGGTACTGTGCCGACCGACCAGTTCGACTGGACGCACGCTACCAGTGTCCGGTGCTTTCAGACCCAGCGTCCGGTCAGTTGACCGACGCCAGCGTCTTCGCGACCAACTCGTTTTCACTTCTAACTTCTTCACCCTTGCTCTAATGTGCCAACCACCAAGTGTATTACCTTGTGCACATGTGTTAGCGTATTTTCACAAACATTTTCAAGGGTGTTCATACTTCGCTAGATCCTAAATGCATATGCAATGAATTAGAGCATCTAGTGGCACTTTGATAACCGCATTTCGATACGAGTTTCACTCCTCTTAATAGTACGACTATCTATCCAAAATATGATCACACTCACTAAGTGTCTTGATCACTAAAACAAAATGGCTCCTACATTTTATACCTTTGCCTTGAACCTTTTATTTTTCTCTTTCTTCTTTTCCAAGTTTAAGCATTTGACCATCACCATGCCATCACCATTGTCATGATCTTCACCATTGCTTCATCACTTGGAGTAGTGCTACCTATCTTAAAATTATCTTTGATAAACTAGGTTAGCACTTAGGGTTTCATCAATTAACCAAAACCAAACTAGAGTTTTCAATGGGTCCGTGTAGGCCCCTGGTGGCCGGCGTGGACACCTAGTGCCGCCGCTCGCCGTGCCGCCGTGCACGGGGTGCCCGGGGTGCGCGCGGGGAAATTTGGAAAAATCTAGAGGGTTAAGTGAATTCACTAGAGAAAGGAAGAAATAGTATTAAGACTTAGTCGTGGTTCGGGAAAAGTCCGAGGGCTCTTTTGCTAAAGTGCCAGCGCGCGGGCTCCCCGCCGTGGGCCATCTCGTGCGTGGGTCACGCCCCGCGCTGGGCCGCTGGGTTGCCGGGCCGAATTGGTTGCCGCCGACCCTTTTCCTTTTCTAAGCATTTTCCAATTTAGTTTCTAAGACAAACTTGTAAATTCAAAATAAATTTGTGTAGTTGACCAAAGATTGTGAAACTAATTTTGTTATGTTCCTAAAATCATGCTCTATCTGCCAGTGTATCTTGTTCACATAGTGTCATAGTATTTTCAGGAGCAATTTAATTAATTCAAGATGCTTAATATGGTTAAGACGTAAACTTGTAGGAATTATTTTGATAAATTGGTGATAGTGTTGGCTCTAGAACTTTCATAGAAAAATTATAACATTATTAGGTGCTCACTGTAATTTTGTAGCACCATAATAATTAGTTTGCTAAGGTAGCTAAATGAGTCCTAGCTCAAATATATATATATATATATATATATATATATATATATATATATATATATAATAAAATATCAAAATACCTTGGGATTGTAGAACTAAAACATTTTTTGAAAAACGACGTCTTAGCCTAGGGCGTTAGCGTTAGAGCTAGCTCATTAACTTGTGAGGCGTAATCGTATTTTTAAGAGTATCGATTGCCGTTGATTAATTATGCCCCTACATTGCATCCGCGTATTTAATAGGAACAACGATGGATTCCGGAATCATCTGGAGTAGCAGAAAGGATGGTGCCTTGATGATCGTGTCACCATGATGGAATGCTAATCTTTGGTTAAATCTTACCCAGGCAAGCCCTGGTGCATAACCCCTATTATTCTGCACTTTATTTTATGCTTGTGCATTAAGTTTTAAGGATATGAATGAAACTCACTTGCATACATATATCCTTATCATATGAGTCTTACTAGTATGGTAGGATCATGTAGCTGCTATGCTATAGGACCCCGGTAGAAGTCGAGTGATTACCTGTCACTCATGAAAGATAGGAAGATATTATTGTTGTTATTATCATATTACTATCACATGGAATATCTATGGATGATAATTGGAGACCGGGTAGGATTGTACATTGGATTTGGACTTGGTTAAGCATCTGAGCGAGGCTCTGGTTGCATTTGTCCCTCCTGAGTCGATTGGGGACCGTCCGTTGCGGTGGATAGTAGTCAGGTCACAAACTTATTATCCTTAGCACATACTTGCTTATGAGAGCGGTAAGACTTGTTACTCTCTTGTCATGGGTTATGGCTCTTTTCGGACCAGCTTTTAGGGGTGGGTGCTAGGTGGAGGTCTAAGCACCATACTGAGACTGGGTCTCGGGTGTTAGGGGCTTGGAGTCCAAGTTTGGACGAGGACCTAACCTTGTGATAGGAGTGGAACGGGTTGGTCTTGTTTGTGCCTAGGCATAAGCGGGGCTTGTGTTTCGGGGTACCTAGCTGGGATACATTGATTCACGAATCGCCGTTTCTGTGAGACGGTAACGACTTGGCTATGATCTAGCACCGTAGTAAGAACTGGAATATAAAAGATGATAAAATAGTTCCGATTGCTTACCACATGCTTGAAAGTAGCATAGACGCTTACCTAGAATGATTAGCTAATGAACTAAAAATAACCGCTAAAAACTTGGAACATAAGGATGTACTATTAGTAATGCTCCCTGCAAATGTAATAAACCAGCAAGCCAAATAAGCCTTGTATATCCTTGAAGTCTTTACATTTCTCCTGTTGGGTAAGTTTTGCTGAGTACAATCGAGTACTCAGGGTTTTATTCCCCCTGTTGTAGGTGACAGGTGGATGCTAGAGCTGACTCTTGTGTGTTTAAACCTCTTAGTGGGCTCATAGAGGATTCCTTTCACGCTACGATCGTAGTGTTTATTTATAACCCTCACTAAATGTTTTATAAGAAAAGATGTAAAATCTGCTAGCATATCTTGTATATAAATGGTCACTATGTTAATGCTTCACCATGTCATTAAATTAATCTTTGTTTCTGCTGTAACTCTGATTATATGTTTATATTCTGCTGCAAGATAAAACTTGTGAACCTGAAATGTATAAACTCGTTCACATGTAAACTGTTTTAATCTCGCTGTTGCATTCAACTTGTTTAAGTACTCGGATGTTGTAATAAAGTGATGTAACAAATGACTAAGAATATTGTAAACTTTATCCTCTCATTTATGATCCTGACGAAAAATATGGATTTTCGAGCTCTCCCTTTGGGTGGGTTCGACGGAACGGCAAGATTTAGTGCACCTCCTTGGGTACTTAGTGTCTAATGGATGACAAATACTTTTAGGGGTATTAGATTAGGCGGTTCTGTCATAAGTTCATTGTTAGATTACTCTATGTTTTCCAAACATTTCTGAACATCACTGCATACCAACATATACATGTTTGCATTGTGCTACAACTTCTGAAATAATGAATTAGGCCCATACATTCCTACGGGCAATTGAACATGTTATGTTTATCCACTGTACTTCTACTGAATCCAAAGTATTCCGTCTTTTATTTTCCTGGATTCATGTGTATGTTCAGTTTTTCCCCAACAATATGCAAAAGGCAGCTTACGTGTTCAGTCTTGCATGGTTATGATAGGTAAGACATTCTCTTCATATGTTGTATAATAACACCTTTGCATTGTTCTAGATTTTGGCCAGTTCATGTATATCAATTTTCCTACATGTTGGAATTGATTCCAATGTATCTCTGCATCGGTCAGATTCCCGATTTCAGTCATTAATTGATTTACTCCTGCTGACATTAGATTTCTACTAATTTATATTGGTTTGCTTGGTTTACTGCAGCATACGGTGAACACAGTTAGGCTCTTTTGAGCACTGCCGCTTTCAGTATCTTTATCCATAGATTGTGTTATAAAAAGTATGAAAAAAAACTCGACCTGAAGGGGTTAAGACGCTCCCACAGCATTCCAAATAAGAAGAAGACATTCTCACTAGTCCGAGAAAACCCCCGAACCACCTGGCTTTCCGTCGCCCAAGCGAGAATTGAGCCGATGCCCCTCAGTGCTTTGGATATGGGACGGACAAGGGGATTTTTTTTACCTCAGCGTAAAATTCGCTTCCACGGGGAGTTGAACCCAGGACCTGAGGAGTGCCGCCAGGATACTCTGACCAACTGGATTAGAGGCCCTTTGGCTTATAAAAAGTATGACACTAGCCATCTCTCAATTTTGCTTCCCTGGTGAGGTTGAATGCAGTCCAAACTTTCAGCAGATTAATATTGCTATAATACCTCCAAATATGAGATTTAGTACCTGTGAGATTATTTAAGTTTAAATAGAATTGCTATGTCATAGGTTCACGCTTTTCTATCTCAAAATTGATGTATGTTTACACACTCTAGCCATTTGCTCCATGACCTGGTTCGTGGTTTTAGCCTTACATACGAATTTATCAGCGAGCCAGCATATGAGTTGTCTTTGGCCACTACTTTCCAATTGACATAGCTGCCATTTTATTCTGCAATTATTCCATGAGCTAAACCTGATCATCCACAAAGAGTAATATTTGACCTTTGTTATTACTATAGTTAGTTTCACACTGCCAACACAACTCAATTGATTATCCATATAATATATTGGGGAGTCTCCCTTTACACATATACAAAATTCATAGTTTCAAAATACTGAGAATCTTAACTACGTTGACCTATCTTGCAACGGTGATGTTTGGATATTCCATTTCTACTGGATCAGTAATATTACATGCTAAACTGCCAAAGCAGTTTGATTGATATGCCGAACACAAGAATCTAATCGTTTTCTGAAGTCTTTTTATGTCCTTTTACAAGTGTTTCAAGTTACATATTAGAATTTATTTTTTTCCTCCATGGTCAGTATATCATGTAACGTGTCCGCAACATGAGGGTCGGGTATTTTGCATTAGTAGCAATGGCGATGAATATATATACCATGAAATCAGTGGCCCACTTGATTAACGTAAGCGAGTATAGCAGATGCGCGCGCGGCGAAGCGCGCGTCCCGTGCTAGTACAATAAACCCTACATATATTGCTCCACTGGTGTCGACTACCAAACATTATATCATTTGTTTTCTTTTTGAAATATTGGGTAGGAACATTGTCATATATCATTTAAGAAGTAGTCATGTTTTACATGTTATATTGCATTTTAAGAGGGTGTAACCCAGGGCATTTAGAACTATACTCCCTCGTTCCCTAAAAAATGTTATTTTTTCTATGAATCTAGATAAATATTTGTCTAGATTCATAGTAAAAAACAACATTTCTTTAATTTAGAATGGAGGGAACAGAGGGAGTACATTTTTTAAAAAAAGATCGTAGGGAGTACATTAGAAAATAAACTATGTAGAGCTAATTAACCTTTAGGAACGGAGGGAGTACATCAGGAACTAAACTATGCAGGGCTAACCTCATGCCTGCCTTCTCAAAGCCATCTCTTGCTTGGTTAAAAGCACTATTTGTGAAGGTGTCTTCATAACCCTTTTGAATATCCTCCTATTTCTCTAGGTTCTAGCGTGGGTAAATAATGATCGTCGTTTTTCATTTGTTTCCAAATAAATACTCTTTTGCATTCTATGCTGATATACTCCAGTAGTCATGTGTTATCATGATGTTTAAGATGGCTTAACTAGCCTGGATACAGTGCAATTTGACTGTCCTAAAGGCCATCCTTTCACGAGTAGAGGGGAATATGTTTTATTCTGTCTGCTTCCGGATCTAAGCATAGCTGTAACTAACTTTGACCGCGGTCTCTCGCACAACTAACTGTTCAGAGATGGCAAAAACGACACAGGCGCAACCCCCTCTTTGGTTTCTGATCTGCTACACGGCACAGAGCACCAAAGCCCCTATAACCCCAACCACAGAGCCGATGATCGCTTCGTCGATGACCAGACGCGACGCACCCGCCGTCGGCGGTGGAGCATGCGCGTTCTCGGGCGCCGAGGCCCACACCGGTGAAGGCGCCGGCGGGAACGCCGATTCAGGTGCCGGCGCCGGCGGGAACGCAGAGTCAGGTGCCGGCGGCGTCGTCGGCTGGCGAACCGCCATCACGATTATGTACAGCTTATGGCCCTTTTGGCACCGGTCCTCGTCGCTGCTGATGAAGAAGAACGGGCCGGACCGGTCGAGCCTGAACACCGAACTGCCGCTGCTGCCGACGGCGGCTTGGAGCCGCCGGACCGGGTTGCGCGTGTTGCACGTGTCGAAGTCCTGCTCCGTCACCTGCAGCACCGAGTCGACGCCCTTCTCGTGCGTGAACACTGCGAGCCAGGAGGAAGACGCACGTACGTCACGCATGATTCGAGCTCAACCAATTCATCGGGATGTGCGGCATTCGTGAGGGCAAAATGAGGAGAGGAGAGATGGCGCAGTTACCGATGGTGTCGTTCACTTGGAACCGGTTGCGCCCGGCCCAGTGGTTGTAGCTCTCGGTGGGGTCGAGGACCCAGCCGTCGCGGCCACCGGCGTAGAAGACGTGAGCCTCCGACGAGCAAACCACGGCCGCGAAGCCGACGACGATCACGAGCCAGGCCGGCGCCGATGACCACACCTGAGAAGCCCCCATATCGCCGTCCGTGGACCGGCAAGTCCTGGCGATGCAATTGGGAATGGATCGGAGTTGAAAATATAATCAAGCTACCTCCAGAGGAGGAGGTACGCCGATCGAGAGATGGTATGTACGGCTGCAAAGGGAACTGGTGGTTTATATAGGCGCACGGCGCGCGGCGAGTGATACGATTGCTGACCTCGGCAGGCACAGGTGGAGGCCCCGGAGAGATGCATGCTGATGACTCTTGCACGAACCAGCGAGAGTGCACCGCTTTGAGGCCTCGGGGTCGATCGAGATATCCATCTTCTTCCTTGGGTCTCCGATGATCGATGTCATGCACACGCCTGCGGCGGCCGGCACCTGCAGACCCGACCGTGTCACCCAAGGAAGACAGTCTCGTTTGTATACCATCTCTATATATCTCCACTTCTATATCTCTATTGGGTTCATTTTCTTACCTGTGGAATTATTGCACGTCCTAGGGTGTATATCTCGAAGCAAACCAATAAATGTTAAAGCTTGTTGTAAAAAAAATGTTAATGCTTTGCTTGTTGTTGAAATGTGTCGTTTCTTTGCTGAGAAAACGCCACACGTCACTGCAGGATCATATTTCAAGCGAGTCAACATGCAAAACATCTGACTAGAGAAACTAATAACACTGAAGTGGTGAGCAGCAGCCCAAAATTTCTCGTTCATCTTTCAAGCTAAAGTCAAAATTTACTGTATATATCTGTTAGGGGAAAAAATAAGTTGACCAACTTGAGGACGCTAAAATAGTAGGATGCCTTTGGCTTCTCGTACATCTCCGAACGCAGCCGCCAGGATATTGCTACTATATACGTCATTAATTTATATCTCTATCAAATCTAGTGATATATACTGCTATTAAAGCCAGACAGATTTCTTCATCCATCAGGACGCCCGACCGTTTCTCATTTCCGTTGCCGCCTTTTCTTTTGTTTTTTCAACACCCATCGACCCGTTTCTCCTTCTCGTCACCTGTTCTTTTTTTTATAACTAGTTCATGCCCGTACGTTGCTATGGGACCGCTAAACTTTTATATTAAAAATTCACGGACCGCACGATAAGATAACAATACTATAAAATTAAATACTGATATTAAAGTGATATTTAATCCAAAAGACAAAATTATGAAATTAACACAGTCACGAAGAGTGTGGCGTCATAGGCTCACAAACTCTACTGTATAGACCTTTCCGTGATGCGGCTAAAATAATATTTTATATCAGCAGAAAGAAATCTTCGATATCTATTTCTTTCGTTCGCCAATAAATCCACGAATAGGTTCATGCTCGTGCGTCGCTATGGGATTAGAATTTTTGTTGCAACGGGATTAGAATTTTTTTTCAATGTGTGCTTTGGAGGGCTCAAAGCATAATACATTATAGAAATACCAAAATAACTTTTTTTACAGGTATAAGTACAAAATTGAGAAGCAAATGGTCAAGCTTGTTTGGCTAATCTATGAGCATCTTATTTAAATATTCATCAATAAATCGTGGAAAGACAAGACTAATTAGTCAAAATGCACAAGTGGAAAGTATGTCAGGTTTCAAAAAAAAGTGCCATCAGAACCAGCACAAGGAACACACATAAATGAAAATGCACAAACACATGAGTGATATACATCCATATGACCGGTGATCACAGTGTCGCGCTTGCAACGTGCAATACATCGACATCATATATGACTCCTTTGCCTGGTGATACCTGAATCCTTCTTGCACCAAGCTGAAGTAAAATCATATATCTACTACTGACAGACAAGTACTTATCTGAGATCAAAATGAGGCCACTTGTCTCAGATCAAGATGAGTCACGAGGCAGATGAACAACTCCCAACTATAGTGTCGTTTCATTACTATAACCTTTACTTCTAATGGAATGTACTCTGAGAGATCCGCAACCAACCACACCCACTTCTTACCTTGTAAAACAAATATAGTCATAAGTAAAAATATTAATTATCTCTCACTTCAGCCCCATTTGAGCAAATCTTTTTCTTCACACAACGGAGGAGCAAGCTGTCCAACATCATAGATCATTACCATCTTACCATCATTCAGAAACATCACTGAGAAGGATATGATCCGGCTTGATAGCTAATCTGCACAAACCAGAAATTATATTACCAACAGTATTGAAGACAATGTAGTGTAACTGATATAATTCGGTGATCATCTGATCATCATAAAAAATGACCGTGGTGGTGTGGTTTCAAGCTGTGACAAAATAATATATGGGAGAATTATCTATTTGGCATCGAAATAAATCAGTGCTTTATATTTGGCACTCAAAAATTTGAACTTTCCTATTTGGCATCAAGTTAAAATTTTCTTTCTTAAATGGCACTTCCGTCCATTTTCATTAGTCATCTGTTAGTTGGCTGGTTTGACCATGTCAGTTTTTTTTCCCTATATCCAATGTACCCCTATGTTAGATTCAGAAAACTGAAATTTGGCCGAGCCCCCAGAATCCTAGATCCCGCGACCTTCTTCCCCGGCTCTGTTGTGCCACTATGCGAGGCTGCCCTGGCTCCACGGCTGGAGCGCGAGCAGGCCACCCCGCGGGAGGCCTTCCCCGGCCTCTGCTCGACGAGCCGCGGCCTGGGGGGGTGGCCTGAGCCGCCGCAGCCAACTAGCGAGGCTCCTCGTCGAGCCGCGGCCTGGGGTGGTGGCGGCGGAGATGGTTGTGGCAGTGCGAGCAGCTATTAACGCGGTGGCGGAGCTTGAGCGCGGCAATGGCGAGTGCATGGCGCGGCGAGCAAAGGTATAACCACGAGCGAGAGGGAGAGCAGCAAGGTATAATTGCGCCACACACGCCGCGCTGCCCCGGCGTCCGCTGCACCGTCAACGCGGCTGTCGCCTCAGCGCCATAGTCACCCGCTGCTCGCCTTGTTCCGTAGCTCTATAAAGCTACTACCTCACGCCGCGCTGCACGGGCGTCAGCTGCGCCACGCACGTCGCCCGTCCTCCGTGTGTCTGTCGTGGCCATGCCGTGGTGTTGAGCCCGCTCCTCCAGCTGCTTATACAAGGGGCACCCCTCTCGCCTCTTGACTCTCCTCCGCCACGCCGAGCAGCTCAGCTCCACAGCCACCCACCCGTCGCTCATCTTCTTCCTCCTCTGTCCTTGCATAGAGAGGAGAGCGCCCATCGATCTCCCTCCCTGCGCTGCAATCGGCCGAGGTAACTAGCCTACGTGAATCCCCTACCTCTCCTCTCCCTCCCCATGCCCTTAGATTCGAGAATGGTGGCCGAAATCACATGCTAGCTGAGCTCTAGCAGCCGTCCATGGCGGACGTGTGCCTGAGGAGCACGACGACGCCCTTGCTCTATCCCTTTCTGTGTTCCGTACCCCTCTCCCTCTGTTGTGTTCCTACGGGCCCAAGACCAAAAGGCCGAAGCTCGTTTAGAGCCAGCAAGCACGGAACACCTCTCCAACAACCACGCGCACGAACCCAACAGCAGGCCAATCACATGCATGCAAATATGAATATTTCATTTTGCATCAAACAATCAACCAATCTTCTAAAATCCATATCTCCCACGTTTATATTGGTCTAAATAGTAATGGTTTATTTCCAATTCGTAAAAATTGTAATGTCACCAATTCAAATAACCTTTTATGATTTCTTTATTTGACAACCTGTTTATTTATTCTTTCTCTATTTGGCACCATGGGTTTCTGCTACAAACAAGGGTATTCATGTCATTTTGCCAGTCACTTGACACCGTTACTGTCCTAAATGGACGGTAGTGCCATTTACGAAAGCAAATTTCAACTAGGTGCCAGATAAGAAAGTTCAAATTTTTTAATGCCAAATACGAAACACTGATTTGTTTCAGTTCTGTCAAATAGATAATTCTCCCATAATATATCGGTCTCACCTTGGAGGTTTTTCTGTAGTCTCCTTTTATTTGAACTATACCTAGGTGTAATGTTCTAGAATCATGACAGCACAAAAGTGGCCATATATATTTTAAAAATAGCAGAGACACATTTTGATTGGAGCAGGCTCATTAAGTAAGCTAAATTGCACAAAGCATCTAACTGGAACAACTATTCTGGATGCTTCAAGGAATAATATAGCCGTAAGTAGTTATTTTTTTTAAAAAACAACTCCCTCTAAAACAATGCCCTTTCCTCCCTCTGATCCGGCTCTCCCTCTCTCCATTTCAAAAATTAGGAACGGTAAAAATGGAAGCAGTTAGATAAAGTGGCTAATTTAAGATAAGTAATGAGGTGATAGTACCTTCTCTAAAAACCTTGACTCATGGTTAATTTGACCAGCATCTTCTTCTCAATTCAAAAGACAAAGCCACTGACAGTTCCAAACTTTTTATATAGTTTCTGCTAAAATGACAGTGCAAAACTGCAAATTGTTTTTCCCAACCAACAAGCTAAAGCCATCGATTGAGAACTACTAACAAAACAAAGGTATAATGAAGCAAGCTGGAGGATATGAGATCGGCACGGATAGACAGGCGTACCACATCAACTATAACAATATCAATTTCTTTGGCAAAATTTTCCCTCCTCTTCTCGAACTGGCTATGGTCTGAACAAAAAGAGTAGAAGTCAAATTAGCACTATACACGCAATTAATTAAAGCAGAGTAATACATAGAATTTGCCAAGAAACCTTTTTACTGAACTCCCATTCCCTGCAGGCGGTGCATTATGGGATAAGAGACAATTAATATGAGCAAGGTAGATCAAGCTGACCTTGGAGGTGCGCAGGTGCTGGGATGGGTCTGTCTCTGGACCAGGTAAGGCAGCGAGGAGGCGTCTGGTATGGTGGTTTTGCAGCAGAGGTGCAGGAACCCCGGTGTATATTATGGCATTGGGTTCATCTCTAGAGCAGGCAAGGCAGCGAGGAGTTGATGACGGCGGTGGCACTTGGATCTTAATGTTCTTGAAGTAGCTTGCCTTGCCAAACCCTTCCTAGGTAAGAGCGTGTTTCTTGAGTCATTCATCTACTCAAATAATCATAGTTCATGCTAAACTAATGATTCACTGTAGTTCTACAGTGACAGCATAGATCAAAGAAAAACTAGAATGGATGCCATGTGATTTAGCTAATTGCAAGAATGCGGCAAAGATGCAACCGAAATAATCACAACGCTTCCAAAAAAAAGGTTGCCTATTATTATACATAGTATATTGTCCATGCTAACGCTACAGACCATAATTAAGATGAAAGATGCTACATTCACGTTACCAAAGAAATAATAGCCAAAGCTAGAGCACAAAAATCATTGCCACGCATACTTGTGAAGATCATCTTAACTATCAACTCTCCTACAAAAATTTATAGCAACTCTCTTACAAAAATTACTACAAAAACAATATTCTAGATAGTAGAAATTGAGAGTAATAGAAATTTTATGTGGATAGAAATTAAGAAGCAAGACCAACCAAAGAAGATGGCAAGAATTGTTGTATCCCTTAAATAGGCCGCAACCTGCAAGGACCTAACATGAACTTAAAATATGTCGAACTAATCATTGAGCACCCCCATGTCTAATGTAAAATCAGGCCAACTTCATCTCAGCACTTTTTGCTCATAACCATGCATAAAAACATTTGAACTCAAGCTAACAGAGTATAAAAAAGGGAAAGACAGGCCCTACAATGTATGCAGGACAATTTTTTCAATGCCAACTTACTTCTTGCCATGAAGTTGCCCCATCCTAGCTTCCCAGCAGCCACACTTGTGCAGTGTCACGCCACGACACTTTGAGCTCCCCCTCGCGAACCCTGTGCTTTGGCACCAGAGTATGTGCACAAACTCCTCGGTGCAATTCCTCATCTGGAAAGCACATCCATCGGTCCACCGCGAAACTATCGATCATGGAGAAATTGTAGACGCCACATGATATTTTCATGCAACTAGTAACTGCTTCAAATCTAGGAGAAATGGAGAACATCTGTCCTTTTATTCCATGTGTTTGGTGACTGCGGGACGAATCGCATCTAGGAGAAATTAGCATTTATGAATCAATTGAAGTTAGGGAAATCAAAGGAGAACAAATCAAGTATAGCCCATAGATCGATCCTCATTGCAATGCCACTGGACATCCATGCCTCCATGGCTCCACCTATAGTTTCAAAGAGAATCAGAAATTTATGGATCAATAAGATTAATGGAAAATATTAACGAACATCACAAAGATCAAAAAGAGAATCGAATCAAATTGAGTGGATCAGGGTATGAATGGATCTTGGATTTAGCCATCAGCGACATTGCGTATCTACATGATGGAGCATAAAAACTAAAAATTGTGATGGAACAACGCCACATATTCACTACACCAGGCAGCACAACTGACAATGGCAAGACGAACGTGTTCATAACATAGACGAATATACTGCCTAGTATCTGAAGATCTCATCAATAATCGCTTTCAGTCTCCTTCCATGGAACACATACAAAAGAAACGAAAAAAACCAAACTATTGGATTACGAATCAGAAGGGGCTCAAAGAAGGGAGAGGGAAGAACCTGCAGGTGCCAGAGCACAAAGATCCAGTGAGGGCACTGCCGCGCGGCACGGGGTGGGCCGACGGAAGCGGCTCCGCGTGACCTGGCGAGGGCCGCCGCTGTGCGGCCTGGGACAGGGCTACGAGCTGGCCCCCGCGCGTCCTCGAGCGCCGCCGCATCGGCCGCCGCAAGGCAGGCACGGGCGGCAGAGGCACGACGAGCTGCGAGTGAGGGGCGATGATGATGGGGGCGCGACAGATGCAGACGACGGTGGCCGGCCGCGCGTGGAGCGAGGGCGCGAGCGAGGATGAGGGTGTCTGCGCGATGGCGATGATGGCCGCGCAAGATAGGTGTCGCGAAACTACCGGGCGGACGAATCACGGGAGCGAGGTTTCCTTTTGAGCTCTTTCCTTTTGTGTTTTTATCGCGGGCGCGGGCATAGGAGCGTCGACTCACGGATCGAAGGGGAAAGGCAGACCGACGGAGCGATGTATGGGAGCGAGGAGACGATAGCACGGGGGAGGACAGGGAGGTGAGGCGAAGTTTTCGTAGCATCAAAACCGTGTCTTCTCTTTAGTTGTGAGGGATTAGCTAGAGATTTCAGTGATAGTCCAAGGGTGTTTCATTAAAAAGATGAACTTCTCATGCATGAGACCTTTGGCTGATAGTCCAATTAATTAAACTGTAAATTAAAATTTTGAACAATTTATTCACCCTGTTCGCTTATGCTGAAATTTGGCTTATGTCGATGTTTATGCTGAAATATTGTGAGAGAAAAACACTGTTTCATAGCAGAAAAGTAGTGTTCCAATCTAAATAAATATGCCATGCATGCACCCATCAATGTTCAACGAGGACTGCCATTTGATATGGAGAATAAAGAGGGTCTCTTGTCATAATCATCAATAGACTGGCCATTCTTAACATATCGGCATCTAACTATGTCGATTTGAATTAGAGATTAGAATTACATATTTTTATAGGTACTCAAAGCAAGTCACATAATTAACTTGATATTTTATGAGTAAATATTTCTATATTTTACACGTGGGGGATCTATCAATGTTGTTAACATACAACTTATTTTTCCTATAGTCATATTATTGTCAAGGTTGCAGGACACTATACCAGCATTAGTTTCTATTATGGATGTTGCGGTCATCATAAAACAAATTATAGTTTTAAATTTTTATAGAAATGGTAAGACATAAATGGATGTGTAACATTCCTATCCGAGTTTTCCATATACATTTGATAGTTTATTTCTCCTGTCACAACGTACTGACATATTTTTACTAGTAAATTAAAAGAACAGTAACACTAACATGTCTTATGCAAACCATTATTTATCTCTTCAGTTTGAAACACAAGTGTGGCGAGTCGTATAACTGTGACCAGAAACCGCAAATATAAACGCCTGAAAGGATATTGGATAGGAGTATATGGCTGTCAGATTTGTCTCCCAGTTTGTAAAAATTGGCAGAATAAGCATAATTGGTTTTTGCAATCGGAGGGCGACCAAATTCAGATGCTTATGCATTGTGCTACAACCTACAACACTGGAGGTCACAGCATATCTTAAAGATGCCATGTAAATCTGGAAGCTACTAGCTACCGTAGAACGATGGCTGACTGAACTGCTGACAAGACCAAAAGAAAAGGTCAAGAGATGAAGATGCCCAGTATCCTGGAACTTTGACATCACTACAGAACCAAGAGCCAAAATATAGAATTGTTTCAGCTCAGTTAAATTAAACTCATACAACTAACGAGGAAAAAAAAACTCCCTCATCAATAGAAAATACAGAGATTGTTCCATGCATTAGTAGGCTACTTAATACTACTCAGTAGAGACCATAGCATGCCAAACTTAACAGTAGTACTGAACAAAAGTTTCATCACGTTGGTCTGTCGGAAACCAGAGGAGTCCCTGAAATGAACAAAACTTATCAACCGTGGAAACTAACAAGCTTGGACTGTATCCGGATTTGGTAGGCGTACATATATATTTCAGTGTTATAACGAAATGAAATGGCCGCTGCAGGTTTATTTGGACCATTGGAGAATGGATACAATAGTACACAAGTGTCTGAAAGAGTGAAAATAACATTAAGTACAGAAAGGAAAACAAATTCAACAGATCATAAGGTTAGTTCTAGCTAGCATAAATGCAGGGTCTTACAAAAAAGATGATCCCGAGTGTGATTATTCAAGAAATCTCATCTTGATTAACAGAGAGTCGACACTGCAGATCAGAGAAAGATCTAACTGAACTATCTCAGTATTTTCTCAAATCCATTGCACAAGCACAACAGCAAGTTGAAAGTAGCGTACACATTTCACATAAAGTCAGTTCATCCGAATCTAAAGAACAAATATGTTGTGTGCGTCTTCTGTGTTCACCAGTTCATGACACAAGAACTTGAGCTGCATTTGCATTCCCCTCCAATCCTCCAACAACAAGAAGTTTAATTTTTCATACCCAACCATAGCCTCCTCATGTCAAATGCTTGTCAACCCAATCAAACATCTCATCAGCTTGTAAGCTCGTCATCTCATGGTACCCATAAGCAAGATTCAGCTCTTCCTGGATGTGATTAGCCAACGCAGACACCTCTTCCCAGAAGCCCCTCTTGACCAATGCATCCTTCCATGGCGTTTCCCGGCCATCCTCCTTCATGTATCCTTTCTCATCAACGAAAGCTTCTTCCCTGAACGCTGTCCAGATCCTTTCTGATAGCCCGCGGTCCAGCCCAGGTATCCTCTCGGAAAGCAGCGTAGGCGTCAAAGGGAGCTCAAGGCTCTGGAGCTCCTTCACCTCAACGCCATTCTTCATCAGCATCTTCGAATTCTTATCCACCAACGCTGCCCTCCGCTTATCTTTCGGCATGTGGATGAAAATCGCGGGCGGGTAAACCGCCGGCAGCGCGCCAGCTGAGCCGCCGAACGCGCCCTCGGCGATCATAATCACGACGGCGGCGAGGCTCATCTTGCCCGCCAGCCTGGACACGAAGTACCCGCCGGAGGAAGCGCCGAGGGCGACTACCGGCAGGCCTTCAAGTCCGTTCTTGGCTGCCCAGGACCGAATCACCCGCTTGGTGGCGCTGACCTCCTTCCCCAGCGACCAGCACTCCCTGGCGCTCGCAATGGCCAGCACCGCGAACCGCCTCCGCAGCGCGCGGTCCGTGATGGCGACGTCCTCCGGCAGGCCGACACACCCCGGGCAGCGCGGGGACGGCGGCCAGAAGTTCTCCGGCCGGCAGCGGCAGCCGTGGGCGACGAAGAGGACCGCCCTGGCCGGCGCCGCGGCGGGTAGCTCCCAGATGGTGCGCGCGCTCTCGATGGTCTCCACCGTCGGGGAGGAGAGGGACGAAACCTCGCCGCGGGACTCGTACGAGTGGGCGGCGGTCAGGGAGTAGAGGAACACGGCGGCGGCGGAGGCGGCGAGTAATAGCAGCAGCGGCGACGCGAAGGGGCTGGTCAGACTCAGAGTTAACCGTCCCGGAGCGTGGGATGGTGGTGATGGCTTGATCGGCCGATGTGAAGCAGCACTCGTCCCGCACATCTGCTTCGCCGGCTGCTTTGTTCTCTGCAGCGGGGAGGGGGATTCGGGTACCATCCCATGAGATCTCCAGACCTCGACGAGGGGCAGAGGACAGACCACCAGAGTCCAGAGGGGAACAGGCGAACTTTTTTTTTTTTTTTTTTTTTGAGAAATAGGAACAGCCGAACAATGACCGATCTGGCCGGAGTGATGAGCTGAAAGGCCGGAGTATGGGCCGATCTGGCCTTGGCAAACCAGGCCCGGCAAGCAAGTCATATTCGCATGGGCCTGGACAAATTACGGCCCAATAGACCACCTCAAATGTTACTTACAATATGCAAAACAGTTATGAGCTTACCAGCCTGTTCGCTTGTTGGTTTCAGCCAGCCCAAATCAACCAGCCAACAGTGTTTTCCTCTCACAACAAACTAGCACCAGCCAGCCCAAATCAGCCCAGAAACCAACCAGCGAACAGACCGTACATGTCGTGGAAACAGCACTCGGTTCCGATTTGCATCTATCCCATCCCAAGAAACCTTTTTGAGACAGCAGAAACTTTTATCAATCAGCGATACCGACCGTGCAATTCTTCAAAATATTTCCATTGCCTCATTGCATCTGGACACGAGTAGGGCATGGATGACCTGATTTTCGCTGCTGATGAGACATAAATCAGATGCAAACACAAAGCCTGCTCCGTCAGCAGCCCACGGATTAGCGGCTAATCAGCACACTGTCTCACCCACTAACCAGCTGCTGCCCAGGAGGGTTCACCCTATTGTACCCATTGCTGTCCACATCCTGCCTCCGAAGTGCCTGCCCTGTCTGGACGGACCCTCACTTTGTATGGCCAGCAATGTCGCGTCATCTCTGAAAGCGATGGGCACGGAGTCTCTACACGCGTGCACACCACCAATGGCGTGTGTTTACTTTAAACGGAGCTCGTACCAGAAGAACAGATTGGGCATAAAACTGGTACTGGACAAGGTTTCCTTCTCTCATTCTCTGTGTGCGGTTTTACTCCATGTCTATATTACCAGCTGATCTGACGAGTCACTTTTTGTTAGTTTCTTCGCGAGCCAGAAACCACCTGCCGTTTTGTCGCTGCATGCATCTCCAGCTTCGCCCGCTTCGTTTCTTCTGCCAAGCCCTGCGACAGAGTTCACATCACAGCGCAAATATGGAACTAGCAGTCTCCACTGCTATCTGTTATAAGAAATAATTTCTTTTTCAATTTTTAGAGGTGTGCAAGCTCTATCAAATGGTCTGTACTCTGTAGTCTGTAGCCATAGAGATGGCGTCAAAAAACATCCACCTCTCTTAATCAGAAGGCTATCTCCTGAAATCTTTTTTTAACCCATTTTGTTACTGCTAGAGGAGTTGATGGTATGATAAATAACGAAGTCAAGCATATCGCAAGCCACACCATGTTGATTTGTGCGGTAACCAAGATGACATATAAACATAGTTCGACAAGAACTTTTTTTCATTGCAATGCATTAGATTGGAGTATTAGATTGCTATCTGGATGTATATACCATCTAGCAAGTGGCGCAGAAATTACACCCATCATGCTGATTTAATTTATCTACCACGCCACGTTACCATGGCACATTGGCACTGGTTGTGCCTGGTTCAAAGTTCAAACCCCAATGCAGAAAAAAAAACACGACTATCCGGCTGCCATTCCTGACTTTAGATTGCTACTAAATCTGTTCCAAATTATAGTTTATTTGATTTTTTATCTTAAATTTGATCACTCGTCTTATTTAAAAATTTATGTAAAATATTATTTTTTTTTGTTGCGGCTTGCTTTATTAACAAAAGTTTTTCAAAAGTGACTTATATTTGACTATGTTGCATAAGTTTTTTAAATAAGACAAGTGGTCAAATTTGAAGTAAAAAAAAAGTCAAACAAACTATAATTTAGAACGAGGGTGCAATCTACTATAGCCGTCCGTCAGTACTTGTCGGAGCTGCTGAGGAATCCGGTCATGTGGAGCACGGCGTTGCGGACGGCGCGGAGGTCGCGGCCCTTGAGCGTGCGCCCGTGGCCCATGCACACCGACGAGGCCATCATTCTCCGCTGATCCTCCGCGCGCCGCCTCGCCGCCACCACGTGCGGCGGCACGATCCCCACTTCTTCAGAGCTGTCGTCGTCATCGCCGTAGTAGCTGCGCGTCCACCAGTCCTCCCGGCTCGTCGGGCGCGCCGCCCCCGTGGCCGGCGGCGGCATCGAGGGGATGCGCACGGGCGGGGACTGCAGCGGTGTGTGGACGACCGCGGCGCGTGGTTGCTGCTGACCTGTGAGGTGCTGGTGGCTGTGGCCGTGGGAGTCGGCCGGGCGGTGGCGGTGGCAGTCGTGGTGGTGGGCGAGGGCAACGTCCGGCCACAGCACGTCGGCTTCCTGGAACTCTTCCATCGCTAGACGATGCACAGCCTGCGGCATTGGTTCGCGTCCGTTGCTGGATTTATACTCTGTAAGCGCTTAGGGGCTAGCGGAGGAAGCTGGGAAGGTGCGGTGCCAGCCGCGCATGGCGTCATATGCGGATGCGGTGGGGAGTGGACTGTAAGCATCGGGCGGCGGGCGGCGGGCGGCGGGCGGCGCTGGCTCGCTCGATCACGTACGGTGTTCGTGACGGTGCAGGCAGCACACGCTCGGAGTGGATGGATGCATGGATCGAACCATCTGGCCTGTTCTGGTGTGTTGCGCGCCCTGACGTCGCCGCGGTTGTCCATATATATGCACTAGCAGGACCGTCTCTTTTGTCAGGGCTCGGTCGGTGTAGAAATGAGTAGCAACCCGTTCGGCTGCTCCAACAGCCACAGGAACCGAAATCAGCCGAGCAAGCAGCCCATCAGCCAGCAGCAGCCGAAGCAGTTAATCCAATTCAAATTTCTGACAGCAACCAATTCAATTCAAATTCCGGCGGGAATAAACAAATGGCGCCACAAATTGTGTGCAGATATCAAACTGATAAAAGAAAACTGACATCTGCAATCTTCTTCTAGCCAACTGCCCATTACAATGGTTAATTAGTCATCACCAAATATTTCCAAATGTCTACAGTCCTCTACATCTACAGTAGCCATTACAACAGTCTACATTACAACAGTCTACCGTCTACAACCTCTCAAATACCACAACATTACAACACATTGAGTACTCTACTAATGGCACAACTACAACATATTGTAAATTGGCATAAATGGAGACTTTACAAAATCTGTAGCCAGACATCACGAAGGTAGCCAGACATGCATTCCAAAGATAGCAGCAGTGAACAACAACAGCAATCAAATGCATGCAAAGTCTCCAGGACGTAGAAGAGGCTCACCTCTCTGGGCATCAAGGATTTTGGGATGACCCTGCAGTCAAGAAAAGAGGGGAAACAGAAAGGCACATCAGTTTATTTGTAGCATAAGCAGTCGAGCAGGTGAAAACATCAGACCATGGCCTTTCCCATTGTAGGAAACTGGGAAGCCAGGGCTAGCTCAGGCTAGGCACGCCACAGCAAGGGCCTCAGGCTCTCTAGAGAGAAGCATACTAGGAATTCATGGTAGATATATTTTCCAGCCTGATCTGTAACTATGCTGAGCTACATAGGCAAACTGACTGTCTCCACTGAAAAAATAAAGCTTTTGTTTTAATTCTACAAAGAATACGCTACTGCTACGGTCGTTACTTGTTTTAACAAGAGCTGAATCTACGAGCTTCAGATGTGTGCTAACAGACACTTAGTTTGCCCACATTATTAACAACAAAGAAATGGTATTGCGGTTACCTGCAACCCTGCAACCAGAAGAAAAGCCCACACAAAAGAGCGAATTGCTCAGCAAGATCTGAAATTCAACAAACAAAGAGGTGTCAGTTAGTACTGTAATCACATGCGTGCGTCTCAGGCCACTTGGAGACAACATAGCATAACAAAGAGGTACAACATACACGTGCACTACATAGCCCATAGTCCCATAGCGATCCAATCTCGCACTTGTGACATATCTTCACTTTCAACTGATGCCGCCATGCTGACAGGTTGTAATATACACCCCTATGAAGATTCCTCACCGTAGCCCTCCGCCCGTTTTCGCCCTCCACAAAATTGTGTAGAGCAAAACATGCAATTACCACCTTCACTTGCTTAGGTCTCACATAATTTGGGACTTCGGACAGAATGTGCCAGCGAGCTTTCAGCCTCCCAAACGGCTGTTCCACAACATTGCGAAGCCTTGAATGCTAGTAGTTGAATTTCTCCATATATCCATCTGCCTCTCTAGCTCTGAAGTCATCCATATGGTATCTTGCATTCTGATATGGCCCCAAATATCCTGCGCGCACGGCGTATCCAGAGTCCACCAGGTAGTATCGTCCTACAATTCATCAAGTCATTTCACCCATTACTCACAAATGTACTCTTAGAAACTGACAACGTAGTCAACGATAATGCAATATTACCTGCTGGGGGATACGGGTAATCTGGTCGCCCCATATAATACGTCAGAACCAACATGTCATGAGAAGACCCCGTTGATCCCGCACCAATATATGTGAAAAGCCCGTCCATGTCCACTATCCCTAACACATTCATGGTAACTTCTCCTTTTCTATTCATGAAGTCCAACCGTGACTTGCGACTAACTTGCACTTTGATGTGTGTTCCATCCAAAGCCCCTATGCACCCATCAAAGTAGGGTCTGAATTCGTCGAACCTAAGATGGATTTTTCTATACTCCGGATCCTTTACTGCAACAACAGTCTGGGCAAAGGAGTACATGGCGTCTGCATCCTCACCCATCTTCTGACTAACTGTGACCATACCCCTCCCAAATCTTTGGGTTATCTGTCTAGTTGCCTGCTTTATCGCACACACCCACAGGAACATAGCTAGTGACTCATACGACTCCATGTCTTGTGAACTACCCAGCCCATGATACTGCACTAACTCATTGTGCAACTTCATGAATGAGTGAGGATACATCCGAAAGTTGTCGAAGCACATACGTTCGTTATGCAAATTTGCTTCCACCCATTGTCGCCCGATCATGTCTTCAAATGGGCACTAAGGATTAGGCACAGGACTTTGCCTGGAACAAGCCATAGCAGCAAGCGCAGCTCCAAGACCCGCCAACTTGACTATGTTTGCCTTGAGTTTCTTCTTGGGGTCATCACTAGAAGTTGTGCTCTCACTGGACTGTTCGTCGGAATATTCAGTGCTGCTCATTCTACAAAACAGCAACTGAATCATTGATGCCAAATCCAAGCCTCCGAAGAGGTGGGACGAATCATTGAAAATGATGAAAAAAGATTACTGGAAGAAAAGCAGCAAGTGAATCATGAAAGAGAGCAATTGGAGACATACAAAATGGAGCTGTAAAGGATCAAATTAGCAGTAGAAGCTGAAAAGGAAAGAATATCAGAAGAGGAGAATAATCTAAAACTCACAGAGCAAGAGAGGCAGGAGCATAGCTTGCTGACAGCAAAACTTAAGAAGGAGATTGAGGAATACAGAATGCGAAGCAACTCCCTATCTGAGGAGATGGAGGATTTGAGGAAGCAACAGCAGAAATTTGAAGAAGAGTGGGAATAGCTAGACGAAAAAAGAGCCCTCCTAGTAGAGGAGGACAAAAAGCTAAAAATTGAGAGGATGAATTTAGAACGGTGGCGTGACAATGAAGAAAAAAGGTTAAATGATGTGAAGCTCGAAATGGATGAAAAATACAAGGACCAGCTGGAGAGTCTTGAGCGTAAGGAAAAGGCTTTGACTGATGATATAAAGCACAAGCAAATGGAAAATAATGATTTTCTGAAGGGAGAACGCGCTGTAAATTGCAGCTGAAACAACATCAATTGGAGATGGAGATGGAGCAAAAACAAGCAAGTAAAGAGAAGGAACCGGAAGAAAAGGAAAATGAGTTAAATAAGAAAATGGATTTTGTGGAAAATAAGCTCCGACATGCTATTGAGTTGACAAATTAATCGAAAGCAAGACTTGATTACAGATTTACAGTTCAATACCTGACAACCTGCAACTCACTGGATAGTCAATTTTAGGCTTGCCACCCTTATAAGGCTTCTTCACCTGTTGTTAAGTACAATAATGTCAAGCTTCCATGGAGGAATATCAATGTTGATAAATATGGAATAGATCAAGAAAAAAACATATAGATCAAGAAAATAGCATGACCCTTGAGAAGGAACAAATGTATAATCCTCTGTTGTTGCCTTTTTACACAAATATGAGTAAATAAATAACATAAAAGAAGGAAACTGGGCAGAAGTTTATTATGATGCAGTACACAAAGAACAAAGAGTTCATGCCAAACGCTCACGGTACATGAAACGAATTCGAACAAGCAAACACACATCAATTGAAACATTTGAACACTCATGCAAAGAAATTAAACGAAGGATGCCTAAACATCAGCGTTGCTGCAGTTCCATTTGTCTACTTGTTTTCCCAGTTAAAGGTGATCCAAGACAGTCGGCCATCGCGTGTTTTCATGGTTAGGAATGTCCTACGGTTGAGTTTCTTCCTGCATAGGTACGTGGCTCTGAGGAACTCCTCGGTTCCCTCTGGAAAACCATCTTGTTCTAAAATCTGACGCACTTGGTCCATCTCCTTTTCCTCCCAGCTGAGTTATTGACTCCCTAATGCCATCTCTTTCACGGTGTCTGAGATGTCTCTCACGTAGTCCTCCAAGCTGGCACTCTTATTTTTATGTAGGTTGTCCACCACCTGTTCCCTGGTGTGCCTTTTGGACGACTGACCAACACTGGATCTAGCTACGAAGTCCTATGACATAGCTGCTGGAGTGGCTTCGGTCATCCGTGGCGGTGTCCTCTCATGGTGCCCATCGACACTGAGCATTGTGCCCCTATCTCTGGTTTGGTGCCCGTACAGAGTGGTTAGTTCATCAAGGAAATCTGGTGGAGCCCCGAGATCCACACATTCCTCAGCATTGTCCTAAAGGTGAACAAGTTAGTATTCGAACAGTACATGTCATTGCACGAGTAGACCCAAAGAATAGATGAAAGGAGTTACCTCTTCCTCTTCCTGGAACAAGCTGGGATTAGCTGTGACACCTCTAGTTTGGGGGTCACGTCTGAGTCCTGTATGGGTGATACGGTCGCGCCAGGCGAAGTAGTGTCGCCACATGGCCGATAGCTTGTTGTGCAGCTTCTTATTGGCCAACTGAAGGCCAGTTTCTGAGGCAAATCCGCGGTACACATTTCTCCATCCCAGTTTAGTTAAGCTAGTCTAGTTGAAGTTCATTTTGTTCTTCTCAGCAATGCAAAGGTCCAGGAAAATTTTCGTCTCCTCATAGCCCCAATGGGCTCGGTCGCTGGACGTCTGTCCATGATTCCTCGACATCTGTACCCAGGTGTAGTTACTATGATGTTGTACTTACGCTAGATGTATGTGGGGATACAGTAAAGAAATGGGCATGATGCACATGCAGGCGAGATAAGTAATAAACATGAGTACACTAGTCTCTTAAGTCCTCGTAGTTTTGAAGGAACGAATGTCCTATTTTTTTAGTTTTGTATCTATTACAGTTTGTATTTGTATTTTTTGTATAACATTTTGAAAGCATAATCTGTCTACGACAGGGATGTTGGATATGTGCAGGTTTGTGTTGAGTCCAGTGACCAAATTTTTGGATACAAAGATCTCTCTTGAATAATATTCTGTTGTTTATACAATTCATTTAACAGGAATGGGATTTATAGCTAGGCTGCTGCTTCTTTATATGAGTGAGGAGGATGCATTCTGGTTATTAGTCGCATTGCTGAAGGGAGTTGTCCATGCACCAATGGAAGGCTTGTATCAGGTAATCGTTATTATCTTGGGATTACATTTGGATTTCCAGTTGTTATAATTTGAGGGCTTCATAATGCTTGTTTCATGGCTGTCTTTATTATTTATCCTATCTGACGTATACAAATTTTAAACTACTAAGTAGTAAGTAAAATATTTTCCTGGCTACTCGTATTCCATCAGTGTTCATCTTCAGTTTTGAGTGATTAGTAATGCTGGAGATGCAAAATTGTAAAATTTCTTCTTTTCTTGAGTAAACTTACATACTATAAACTTCTACTGATCTGTTTTTACCTTTGGAACAGGCTGGTTTGCCGCTCGTGCAGCAATATCTGTCTCAGTTAGGGAACTTAGTTATGGAGCTCATGCCAAAATTGGGACAACACTTTGTCGAAGGAATGATAAACTCAAGCATGTATGCAAGCCAATGGTTTATCACAGTTTTCACATGTTCCTTCCCATTTTGATCTAACTCTTAGAGTTTGGGATGTGTTTCTTTATGAGGTTAGAATCTTATCCTACCATATGTGTATTTCGTGTTTAGATTGCATCTTGGTTTATTGGACTTTTCTTTAGGTATTAGTGCTTCATAAATAGTATACTCTCTTATATCTGCACAACTCCTTTCATTAGGAAACCCCACTGGTTTAGATAAAGAGTTTTGACTTAAAGTACTTACGCTAGATGTATGTGGGGATACAGTAAAGAAATGGGCATGATGCACGAAACTTACAGGCAAGATAAGTAAGGAATAAACATGAGTACACTTGCCTTGTCAAGCAACTTCGCACGTTTGGAACGCCGGTAGTAATGCCTGGCTTCAGGTGGCAAGCACGACGAAGAGGACGATTGTGCCAATGTGGACAACGTTGCACAGGAGCCGTTGAAAACTTGAAGAAACCGTTGAGAGGGGATCTGTGGAGGCCAAAGGCGATGATGACAAGCTACAAGGCGAAGCCGTAGGCGCCGACGGAGAACACCCGGATCCGCCCATGAGGTGGTTAGAACCGGACAGGGGGAAGAAGGTGGGCTCGGATCCGGCGGCAGAGTGGGGTGGTACTGCGCAGCTGCCTACGATGGCTGGCGGTGTGGCGACGAGGAGAAGGGGCGACAGCGATGGGGAATGACATTGAGCGAGGGGAGGATGACATCGTTGGATCCAGCGGTGGAGTGGGGCGGGGGTGTGCCGTTGGCGGTCGCGGCGGCTGGCGTCGAGAGGAGAAGATGGGGCTAGAGCGACCCCAAACCCTAGGCATGGCGCATGGGGAAGATATTGAGCGAGAGGGGATGCCGGTGTTGGATCCATCGACGCAGTGTGGCGGGGGTGCGCCACTGACGGCCACCGCGGTTGGCGTCGCGAGGAGGGCGAGAGCGTTGCACAAACCCTAGGCACGGCGTGATGGGGAATGGAATGAGGGAGGGCGCGTGTGGTTGTGGTCCTCCGCTTGTGGGTCAGCCGAACGGCTGCGGGAGCTGGCTACTTTTGGTTCCTGTAGCAGTAGGAGCAGCCCAGCCAACATCGGCCAAATGTGGAGCAGCCGAACGGGTTGTAGAACAAAGGTTCGAGGACTATCACACTATTCATGTGCCAGTTGTGAGTGGACCTTCTGCCTTGCACGTCCGCTACCTCCCTCCCCCCTCCCACCGCCGGTTGCCACTTAGGCCGCCGTCGGCCACTGGCCCTCCCGTCGGCTTCCACTTCGGTGTCGGCGTCCACCATTGTTCGCCTAAATAGCCATTTAGCCTGTTTATACACTGTTTAAACACTACACGGTGGTACACCATTTCTGTTTTATCAGATGTTTGACCGTTTAAACGATCGTTTTCCCGTTTAAACACCCGTTTTACCTAAATAATGGGCTAAATAGTAGGCGACCGACTGTTTACCGTTTAGCGTTTAGGATAACACTAGCGTCCACTCACCCACCCCACCGCCTTCCATGGAGCGTGGCTCTCCCTCTCGTCGTACGTGGGCGAATGAGGTCGACGAAGCCGAGTCGCTTTCTCGTTCCCCGTCGGCTAGCCTCAACCCTGACGCAGAGCCCTTCTCACCGGCCGCCTCGGGGTTTGGCAGGGGTAAGAGATTGTCCTTCACCGACTCAGAGGCTTCCTTTGGCTCAGAGGCGCCGAGCCCTGCCACCGCGGGAAGGGGCAAGGAGCCTGCACCAACCAAGGGCCATTGTAGGAGACCATGCTGTCGCCGCCCTTTTGCGTCGGCAGGGGGGCCTCATGGCCGACGCATGGTGCACCTACCGTAGTGCTGGTGTGGCCTCCCCACCTCCCACCAGGAGGCTCCGTTCTTTCGTCGTCCACCCGGCCAGGTTCTCCGCGGAGCCAAACTCTGACAGATTCCGCCAAGTCCACGGCCATCATCGATGGCGTCGCAGGGCGTCCCCTACTCTGGCTAGGCCGGTGCCGGCGGACCTCGTCAGCCTGTGTTTCAATTGCCTGGGGGATGACCATGTCAAGGCTGACTGCATGTTCCGGTCACGTTGCCGCACCTATCGTCATGAGGGCCATCGTGCGTGCAACTGCCTGCAGGGCCCGCCCACCTTGGCGGGTGCCAAGAGGGGACATTCGCCCGCTGGTGCTGGCGGCCACTGCGGTGCATTCCGGAGGCGGGTTTCCTAGAGCGGTGGCATGCGGCCACGGTGGCCATGATTTCGGCCCGCTCCCAGTCAATTGGCCGGTCGCCATTGGTAAGCCTGGGCGTTCGGGTTACCCGATTTTTTCGGGTTGGGTAATTCGGGTAATTCAAAATTCGGGTAATGAAAATTGCTACCCGATATTACCTCCGAAAAAACACTACCCGCAAATTCGGGTACCCGATAATTCGGGTTCGGGTTCGGGTATTACCCGATATACCCAAATTTACAGAAAACAACAAACTACACTAAATTTCAGTAGCGATCTATGCATAATTTCAGCAGCAATTTGTTTAGAATTTCAATAGCAATTTGTAGTGAATAATATATTACAGTCACTCATTCAAATAGAGAGAATTATATTCTAATAAAGTGATAAGTTAAATGGTTCAGCTAACAACACATGATAAATACAAAGACAAAAACAAATCTTTGGGTAGTTCGGGTAGTTTGGGTACCGGGGGATATTACCCGAATTACCCAAACTAATTTCGGGTAATAAAAATCGCTATCCGAATTTGGTGTCGGGTACCTCGGGTTCGGGTAATTCGGGTCCGGGTTCGGGTAATTCGGGTACGGGTAATGGGTATCGGGTATTTTGCCCAGGCTTAGCCATTGGTGTCCCAATGCTATGCGCCTCCCAGCCCGGACGCTGTTGAGCAGCCGGCACCAGAGGTGGTCGAGCGCCCGGTGCATTGCGAGGGGACTAACGCCGGTGGCCAGGCCGTGATGGAGGGCGCCCACTAAAACATCATGGAACCACCCGCGCAGACACTCCCGGTCGATGCGGTGTGGGCTGGTGTTGGGCTGTCCTCTTGTCCGCACCTACAACTCCAGTGTGATCGTCAGTGGCGCCTAACTGAGCGGCGCCTGACTGAGATCGATCGCCCATCTATCAAGGTGGTTGTCGTGCCCCGCTCCAATGAGATCCAGGCAGCGGAGAATGCGCTCTCTCTGGCTTTGGTGGCCTTGATTGGCGGTACTAGGCCTCTTGTCATGCCGGCCATGGTACGAGACCACCTACGTGCTCGGTTCCACATCAATGATGCGACAATGTCAGTGATGCGCCATGCCCCTAAGGACTTCATTGTCTGCTTCGGTCATAGAGAGGACCTTGAGCAGGTACTCAACGCCTTGCCGGAGGGGTCGGCGCCTTTCTCTCTCACTTGGCGGCGCTGGATGTAGCTTTCTAGGGCTACAGCTGCTTCATTCATGTTTAGGTTGCTCATCAGAATCAAGGGTGTCCCTGCCCACGCCCTCAGCGAGGCCATCGCGCAGTAGCTCCTTGGGTCATCATGCGCCCAGGTCCAACTCGCTTCATCCGACGCTGACGAAGTTGAGGACTATGATGCCAGAGAGCTCTTTGTCGCCGCATGGTGCCTGCATCCACTATTGGTCCCTGAGTAGAAGCTCCTTGTCATCCCAGAGCCGCTGGAGCCGTATGACCCAAGCATCCTGTTCCTCAGGGAGCACGACATCATCCATTCGCATTTGCCGATCCTGCATTATCTTGCACGGATGCGAGTCGGTGAGTAACAAGACTGGGATGTGTCGTCGAGCTCGTCGGATGATGACTTCCCCGGCGTGCATGACTCCAACGACAGTGGCGATAGCAATTTCAATGGTTACCACCCGGGTATCGACGGGCCTTCTAGGTCACGGTTGTTTGGCCTAGCCACTTTCCGGTCGGCTGGCGTGGACGGTGGACCATTGCTTGGCAGGGGCTCTGGCCTGGCATTCCGGCCGCGGTAGCGACGACTGTCGTGTGCATCGCCGCCCGACGTCGGTGAGGCCACAAGGCATGCATGCAAGGTCGACTTAGTGGAGATGGAAATCTGGTGGTCCCCCAATCTGTACCAGATGGTACATGAGGGCCGCTGCTCGCTTGGTGGTAGGGCCTGGTCCTGGCGTGGCATCCGTCGATACAGCCATGTCTCCCTATGGTGCGAGATCCTAGACGTTGCATCGCCTGGGCGACAAGATTGAGATCGCGCGGCGCCCATACCAAAGCCATCACCTATGTCTGACGCTGGGAAATAGGCGGTTGATAGACTTCTAGGACCTCTAGGTGCAGATCAGTGGAGAAATTCTTAACTTAGATAAGCAGACTTGGTAATATACCTCGTCGAGTGTAGTTGTGGCCGTGGCGCCACCAACAAGGTGTAGGGAAAGCCATGCAGGCATCCGCTAGGTCGTCGACAGTAGCAACAGCATAGGCGCAGACCAGTGGCGACGGTGAAGACGGTGTGGCGCCCTTCTAGATTAGACTAGGGCTAGGAACCTCGGTGGGGCGCTGGCGGCTATGGTAAACCTCGTACCTTGTGTCCTGGCCTCCACCTTCGTCTTTATAGTGCTGCATGATGGGGGCCCATTAGCCAAGAGAACGGCTGGGCACCCCCGATCAGGGCGCGGATCAAAGGCCCAATTGACCATTGGGCCAACTGGTGGAGATCAATCTAACATTCTTCCCCTTGATCTCACCTTATGACTTAAATTTAACTTACTTTATCTTTTCCCATTCCATCGTAGATCAGTGCATAGAGCGTGTCTTATCGTCACGGTCAGTTACCATTAGATAAAACAGCTACAATGCACCTCTCTATTTTAAAATAGATTCTCAACTAGGCCTTTAGTATCCAGAAATCATATGCTTTCCCGTAAACCCATGTTGACTGTGTGTTCTCTGAATGTACTGGGTGGTTAGCCTTTGATAAGCAGATCTGCAAGTACTTGCTTGGTACTTATATGCTCAATGCTTTCAAAATGATTCTGGATTTTCTCCTTTACAACATATAACTTAATGTCAATGTGTTTGGCAGCACACTTGACCTGTTGTCTTAGGAGTTAACTACTTTAAATTGTTATTGCTGTTGACTACCATTGTTAAATCCAGGTACATATTCCCTTAACGATGTTTGCCTGTTCCTGAGGCCTCATGACAAACTATACTATGGTATGCATCATTGATGACACCACAACTATTTCATTGGAGCTTTTTCGCAATAATACTCCAACTGCGAGTGTTAGCAACTACTGTGGATTTCACTACACATCTCGCCAAAACTTAACATTTGTACCCACAACTATTTGAGAGTACTTATTCTTTCTTACTCAACATGAGGCCTATGATACTTTACAAAATTACAAGACATTCTTAACTCTATTCTAGTGATCTATATCTGGACTAGATTTCTACCAAAATATCCTGGATACGTAAGCTACGTCAGGGTAAGTTGTTACTTGTACATTCATTGAGCTTCCAATAGCTGAAGCATATGGAACCATGTTCATTTGATCGATCTCATATCAGTTCCTAAAACACTAAAAGTTCCCAAATCTATTATCCTTGACTATAGGAGCAGGTGTAGGTTTACTCGCATGCATACTTTATTTATTTAGAATCTTTTCTAAGTATGTCGTTGTGATAGTCCTAATACCCCTTTTCATCTATTTTGGTGAATTTCAATTCCTAAAATCAATGAGGTTTCACCAAGATCATTCACATTAAAACTTGAGGACAAAGATTTCTTCTTCTCCATTGGCAGATTAACATTACTACTAGTGAGTAGGATGTCACCTATACACAGGATGTGGAAAAAGAATTTTCTATTCTTGAATTTCGCATAAACGCTATTGTCCTCCTCATTTTCTTTAAACCCAAACTTTCTTATCGGTTCATCAACTTCAAATACTACTATCTAGAGACTTATTTTAACCCATAAATGGGTTTCTATAGGCAGCATCCCATATATTCTTTTTCTTCCATGACAAAACCTTTGGGTTGTGCCATGTAAATGTTTTCATACAAATCCTCGTTGAGGAATGCCATCTTTACATCTATCTGATGTAACTCTAAATCGTAATGTGCTAATAACACCATTATGATTCTAAAAGAATCCTTGCATGAGACTGGAGAGAAAACTCTCATCGTAATCTATTCATTCTCTTTGCGTAAAACATTTTGCTACAAGTCATGCTTGATATCTTTTCACATTCCCTTTGGAGTCACATTTTGTCTTGTAGACCCTTTCACAGCCTACTGTTTTGGCTCCATTAGAAATTTCTTCTAAGTCCCAAACATCATTGGTATTCATCAAATTCATTTCAACTTTCATAGCTTCTTGCCATTCAAATGAGTAAATGATTCTCATGGCTTCTTCAAATGAGGTGGGATCACCCTCTATTTGAATTTCTTCACTAACATAGACTTCATAGTCATCAAAAACTGGTTTACTAATTCTTTGAGACCTTCTGGGGCCTCAGCTACTGGCACTTTCATGTGGGGCTATTGTTGCTCTTCATTGTCAAGAGGCAATTGATTCTATAGGCTCCTGTATCACAAGATCCTTGTTTATATTATTTATCTTCTGTGAAGAGCCTACAACAGGTGTTGTATAAGTCATACAATATCAATAGGTATCAAGAAATTCGTTGTTTTGAATCGCTGAAGTGGGCACGCAGTCCCGCTTCTCTTCAAGTCATAGGTCTCTACATACCGTGCTCCCCTAGATCGTCTCATCTTTTATAAAGATAGTGTATCTTCCAATTTCTTATTTGGGTTCAATCTGTTAAAACCTTATATGACGCTTTAAGCACTGCTTTAATATCTTTGATGGTGACTATGCTATATTCCTCTCGGAACTTTAAAAAATCCAAGAATTTAGTTGTTTCTTTGCTTAGGGGTATCATTGTTATGACCGATGGTCACATTCACCAAAATCTTTATCTCACTTAGTTTCTTATAAAATCTGTATCTCACTCTTAGTGAAGAGTACACATTCATCAACATCTTTATCTCACTCTTAATGAAGAGTAATTTCTTAGTTGATCTTAATTCTTACTCTTAATTCATCTCACAATTCCCCTCCCCTCGAAATATGGCATGAACTATACTGTCATAATTTTGAGAACTATTCATAAAACTGTGAACGAGGAGACACTTATGGCTTACTTTATTCACATGATTATGCCATGTAAATAAAGTTATTTCTCGATCCGTATAGGAGTACACTTTCCTCATTCCACTTCAAGAACTCGACGAGGTCTTTTATTAACTGTACTTTTGTAAGTCACGCTTGCATCTTTTTCTTGTCCTTTGATTAGTATTAACCATGACGATGCATTTCTATTGTGCCATGGTCAATACTCGGATAGCATAAGAGCTACCCAAACTTCTCTCGCTATGCGTGATACAAAAAACATGAGTCGTCACAAAACTTCTCCCGCTATACATGATTGACTAGCATAAATACTATGCCAAACTTCTTCCCCATGCAGGATAAATCTATATATAAATTACCATAACGAAAAATTTAGTCATGATGACTAAAACATTCATTTATACTTTATTTTCCAACTAAATCTTCCTGTTGGTTCCAATTTAATTAGAAAATTAGTAAACTAATAAAAAAATTGTCCTCAACTGGCTTGACTCAAGTCTTTTTATTCATATACCCCAGCATTGTAGCCCGTTGGGATACAGCCGAGTCATCTCGTCGGTTAAAAAATAAAACTTATAAGATGCTTCTGTATCAATTCTATATCACCGTTGGGCAGAAAATAGAATTAATGCATAAAACTCATAAATTAACTTGAAAGACATATAACTACTCTTTAAAATTAAATTCTTCCGTTGGTTCAAATTTAATTAGAAGATAATCAACATCATTGCAGCGAAACACGATAATAAAATACATTCTATTAGTTCAGGAGCATTTTTTGGTCTTTATCTACTCTCTGAAAAATTGATCATGTTGGTGTAAAATTTATCAGAGATTTAAATTTTAACCTTAAACTCATTATAATATTGTTATCATCAACGTTGGTAAAAAAAAATAATAATACCATAATTTAACATAAACAAATCGGACTACTCCTCGAATTTAAATTTTCCCGTTGGTTTTAATTTAATTAGAGGATAAATATAATCATAATTTACTAAAAGTAACTGCTCTTCAAATTAAATTCTCACGTTGGTTCGAATTTAATTAGAAGATAATCGGCATTAAACTTTACAGCGGAAACATGAAAAAATAATTTATCTACTTTTTAGAAGCATTTTACTGTGTACTTATCTACTCTCTAAACAATTTATCCCGTTGGTTCAAAATTGAATAGAGATGAAAAAACTAATCAAAATTCGCTTCTGAAAATAATAAACAAATTCACAATCATTACTGTGCATTCGGCCTGGCCCGGAGAAACAGTACGCGGCCCATTTCTCTGCGCATCCACGCGCGCGGCTTAGTGGCATCCCAGCGGCCTAATTCGCCCACGCGCGCCCGCTCTCCGCGCCCAGGCCGCAACCTAGGCTTGGGCTGGGATTTTGCCACCCCATCTGGACTGCTTTCAACCTGAATCTCTCTGAGTCGTCCATCTTCATCAGATAGTCAGCCTTCATTTTTGCGAGATCAAAACCCAGTCGCCTCGGCAGTGCGCCCTAACCCTAACTCATTTCTACCTTTCTTCTTCTCTTTCACCGCCACAGCTAGAAATGAAAGGAGCAGTGGTGTAGCGGCGTCGCCATTGGTCCCCTCACCGGCATGTGTGCTCACCCTAGGCTAATTGCGCTGTCGTCGAGTGGTCTGGGCGATGGTGCCTTAGTCCCCCCATACGCACTAACCCTAGTTTTATCCCTCTCTTTGCCGCAAACCATAGCTGCCACACCTGAGATATGAAGGGAGGACGCAATGCAGGAGGTGGCGGCGCCACCATGGCGCCCTTCGCCGATGCACACATGCAGCCAAAGCCACACGCGGCGCCATCGAGCGACACCGCGGTGGTGCCCTTTGCACCCTGCACACATGTACGCGACGCCATAGAGCCCCGGCGAGGCGGCAGCTCTCTTCTAGCGCGCGTGGTCTTCCCGCACGATGGCAGTACCGCCAGCGGTGTGGAGAACCTAGGTAGGTCTCTCCCCTCACCGACCTCTCTTCTAGTGTTAGGTTTAGGGTTAGGGTTTAGGTTCTGATCCAATTTGAATCACTTGATTCTTGATTTCTATTATGTTTTCTACCCCAAGCTGCTAGATCTATATACTAGGACCATGGCTCTGATACCATTGATAGACTTATAGGACCTCTAGGTACAGATTAGTGGGGAAATTCTTAACTTATATAAGTAGACTTGGTAATGTACTTCGTCGAGTGTAGTCACGGCCGTGGCGCCACCAACAAGGTGGCCATGACGTGTCGGCGTAGGGGAAGCCATGCAGGCACCCGCTAGGTCATCGATGGTAGCAGTAGCATAGGCGTGGACCAGTGGCAACGGTAAAGGTGGTGTGGACTTCTCGTCGCTTACAGCGCGCCCTTCTAGATTGAACTAGGGCTAGGAACCTCGGTGGGGCGCTGGCGGCTACGGTGATCTTCGTATCTTATGCCTCGGTCCCCACCTTTCTTTTTATAGCGCTATGTGATGGGGGCCCATTAGCCAGGAGAATGGCTAGGCGCCCCTGATCAAAGCATGGATCAAGGGCCTAATTGACCATTGGGCTAACTGGTGGAGATCAATCTAACAGTGGTGTCAGGCACGCCACCATGACGCGGCGTGTAGGCCTACGATGTTGACTTTGTTGCCTAGTGAAAGTGCAATCAAGTCTTAATTGTGGGTTTTGGTGATAATGACTATGCAATTAGAGAACTAATAAGATTTATCGAGATAACAAGCAGGGAATTTATATTCGAGGATGCTACATGAAATGGAGGAGCCCCCAATTACAAATGTAGATGGCTTCAAACTCAAAGGAGGTTTAAAGTCTTTTATATATTGAATTTGAGTATAGAAAAAGTTGTACTATAAAGGGGGCGCAATGCTTAAGCTAACATGTGCTACCAAGTGCTCAAACAACCATATGCATCCTCAGATTCACAGTCAAGACAGTTTACACTTCACTATTACCCTTGCTATCTTGCGTGGTGCGGCACTGCCGCACTTAAAGAGAGGCACTGCCACACTTGTGTTGTGACACAAGGGAGTTAATGCACATGCTAACTTCTCTGGATGGCTCAAGACGAATTAAAAAGTCTCACCCGACCCCAAGGTCATGGGCTCTGGCTCGCCTGACCCTAAGGTCACGGGATCCAGCTCACCCGACCCCTTGGTTGCGGGCTCCATCTCGCCCGACCTTGAAGCCATGGGCTCCGTCTCACCTGATCCCTTGGGTGCAGTGACCGTTGGGGGCGGGCTCCATCTCGCCCGACCTTGAAGCCATGGGCTCCGTCTCACCTGATCCCTTGGGTGCAGTGACCGTTGGGGGCTAGGGGTATATAGACCTCTCCCTTTCCTCCCCAATGACTATCTGCTCTCTTCTTCCTCACTTTAGCATGCCCAAAATAGAGTAGGAGCTCTCTCTCTCTCACTCCATTGTTGACCTCAAGCCCCAAGCAAATCCATTGATTCCCCCATCAATCCTTGAGGGAAAAGGGTCCAAAACTCGATTAGAGAGCAGCTCTATTGATTCCCAAACTCTAAAGAGCACTTGGTTCATATTTTAGCTAGCGGTTGTGTTTGTTGCTCTTGGAGCTTGGCTCCTATTCGGCTAGAGCGTCATCCATGGAGCTTGTCAACTTATGTGGCAGCCTCAAGAGGTTTGTAATCACCTCTTGCAGCGAGTAAAATCATCCCTCATGTTAAGAGTTCACTCTCTTGACTTGAGAACTAGGTAGGGTTGCAAAGCTCTAAGCGTTTCTGGTATACCTCAACAACGTGGACTTAGGCAATGCTTGGTGGCGAGCTGAACCACGGGATAAATCCTTATATCATCTTGTACTTGTGTTGCTACACTTGTGTTCTTGTTGTTGTTGAGGTGATTTCTAGAGTTTGAGGCTGATCTACTTGTGTGTGGTGTTCCCACCACTTTCAGCTATCGATCTATGATCTACTACCCTACAGAAAGCTAAGAAAACTACCCAATCTAAATTTCGTTGGATATATTTTGAACTGTGAACTAATCTCTCCTACAGGTGTGGCAGTGCCGCTGTTTTCTAGAAAAGCAAAGGTAACACAAACTTACAGAGTTTTATTTTCCATTGGTTCTTATGCTGATTCTGTTGATTGTGATGTGGTACCTATGCAAGCCTATTCACTCTTATTGGGTCATCCTTTGGAACATGACAATGATGCTACACACCATGGTAGAAGTAATAAATACACTTTTACGCATAAAGAAAAGAAAATTACTTTGGTACCTTTGACCCCTGCTCAAATTGTACAAGCTGATAGAGAACGCGCTGCTAGTTTGAATGATGTTCAATCTGAAAATCAGCAAGTTGCTAATTCTATTCTCCCACCTAAAAAGGATAAGTCTACATCTATTTCTAAGGCCATGGGGATTAAGTTGAAGGGTGGTGTTATGCTTGCAACAAAATATGACTTTGCTAAAATTTCTAATGATGATATTTGCTATGCTTTGGTATGCAAACGAGCTATGTTTTTGCTTGATGATATTGTTAGCTCGGTGTCTCCTGCTGTCACTAACCTTTTGCAGGAGTATGAGGAAATTTTTCCAGCTGAGATACCCTCGGGGCTGCCACCTATAAGAGGGATAGAGCATCAAATCGATTTAATTCTGGGAGCAACCTTGCCCAACCGTGCTGCCTATTGAACCAATCCTAAGGAGACTAAGGAAATTCAACAGTAAGTCCAAGACCTTTTGGACCGCGCGTATGTACATGAAAGCCTTAGTCCTTGTGTCGTTCCTGTACTTTTGGTTCCTAAAAAAGATGGAACTTGGCGTATGTGTGTTGATTGTGGAGCCATCAATAATATTACTATTCGGTATCGTCATCCTATTCCTAGGCTAGATGACATGCTTGATGAGTTGTGTGGCTCTATAATTTTCACCAAGATTCTTTTAATAAGTGGCTACCACCAAATTAGAATGAAACTTAGAGATAAATAGAAAACCACGTTTAAAACTAAATTTGGGTTGTATGAGTGGTTAGTAATGCCTTTTGGTTTGACAAATGCACCTAGCACTTTCATGCGCTTAATTAATGAGGTTTTAAGAGCTTTTATTGGTCATTTTGTGGTAGTTTACTTTGATGATATATTGATTTACAACAAGTCTTTTGTTGAACATATGGATCACTTACGTGTTGTTTTTAATGCTTTACGTGATGCATGTTTATTTGGTAACCTTGAGAAGTGCATCTTTTGCACAGATCGAGTTTCTTTTCTTGGCAATATTGTAACTCCACAGAGAATTGAGTTGGACGAGATGAAAATTGAAGCCATAAAGAGCTGGCTGGTTCCCCAAACCGTCACATAGGTGAGGAGTTTTCTTGGTCTTGCAGGATTCTACCATCGCTTTGTCAAAGATTTTAGCACCATTGCTGCCCCGTTGCATGAGTTGACAAAGAAAGGGGTGGTGTTTTATTGGGGAAAGGCACATGGGGAGTCCTTTGACACTTTGAAGGACAAGCTTACACACGCACCATTGCTGCAACTTCCAAACTTTGGTAAGACTTTTGAGTTAGAATGTGATGCTAGTGGAATTAGCATTGGGGGTGTTTTGATGCAAGATGGTAAACCCATTGCTAACTTTAGCGAAAAATTGCATGGCCCTGTTCTGAATTATTCCACGTATGATAAGAAATTGTATGCACTTGTCCGTTCTTTAGAGACGTGGCATCATTATTTTTGGTCTAAAGAATTTGTTATTCAGTCTGATCATAAATCGCTTACGTATCTTCGCTCTCAACATAATCTGGATCATAGGCATGCTAAATGGGTTGAATTTGTTGAATCTTTTTATTATATTATCAAACACAAGAAAGGGAAGGATAATATGATTGCTGATGCTTTATCTAGACGATATACCTTGCCGTCCCAACTAGATTGTAGGATTTTTGGGCTTGAATCAATAAAAGAACAATATGCGCTTGATCCTGATTTTAAGGACATGTTGCTGAATTGTAGAGAGGGACGTATATGGAACAAATTTATGATCAATGATGGGTTTTTGTTTAGAGCTAACCACCTATGCATTTTAGTTGTCTCTGTTCATCTTTTGTTGTTGCAGGAGACACATGGAGGTAGATTGATGGGACATTTTGGTGCCAAGAAGACGAAGAAGGTGCTGTCCATACATTTCTTTTGGTCAAGGATGAGACAAGATGTAGAACAATATATGGCTCGGTGCACCACATGTCAAAAAGCTAAGTCATGATTGAACCCACATGGTTTGTATATGCCTCTTCCTATTTCTTCTACTCCTTGGGCTGATATATCTATGGATTTTGTGTTGGGTTTGCCAAGGACTAATAGGGGGAGGGATAATATTTTTGTGGTGGTTGATCGTTTTTCTAAGATGGCATATTTTATTCCTTGTCATAAGAGCGACGATGTTGTTCATATTACTGACCTTTTCTTTTAAGAAATCATTCGCTTGCATGGTATGCCTTCTACTATTGTTTCAGATCGTGATGCAAAATTCTTGAGTCATTTTTTGTGCACTTTGTATAATAAATTGGGGACCAAGCTATTGTTTTCTACAATATGTCATCCCCAAACTGATGGGCAAACTAAGGTAGTGAATCGAACATTGTCCACTATGTTGAGAGCAATTTTGAAGCGCAATTTGAAGATGTGGGAAGAGTGTTTGCCGTATGTGGAGTTTGCATATAACAGGGCAGAATATTCCACCATCAAGGTAAGTCCTTTTTAGGTAGTGTATAGTTTTAACCCCCAAGCTCCTATTGATCTTTTGCCTTTACCTACCACTGATAGAACTCATAGTGATGCTAGAGAGCATGCTGATTTCATTCGTAAGTTGCATGAAACAACTAAAGCAAATATTGAAAGAATGAATGAAAAGTATAGAATTGCTGGTAGTAAAGGTAGAAAAGAAATTAAACTTGAACTAGGTGATTTGGTTTGGTTACATTTGACAAAAGATAGATTTCCTGAGCTACGTAAGTCTAAATTAATGCCAAGAGAAGCTAGTCCTTATAAGATAATTGAGAAAATAAATGATAATGCCTATAAACTTGAGTTGTCACCCGAGTTCAGGGTTAGTCCCACCTTTAACATTGTAGATTTGAAACTTTTTTTGGGAGAAGAAGATGAGCTTGAGTTGAGGATGACTCAGTTTCAAGAGGGGGAGGATGATGAGGACATCACTCCTTCAGATGTACCCACTGATCCTCCAACTGTTATGCAAGGTCCAATGACCTGAGCTCGAATGCGTCAACTCAATTTAGAGGTGAGCTCGTTCTTAAGCGATCCTTTTCATACTTCTGAGAATAGACTACTACCTAATGATGTTATCTTGCTTAGGAACATTGGAGAGGGTCATGAGGGACTTAGAGGAAGAGGTGGAGGCAATGATGACCAGCAAGGACGTCCAACAGAAACCGAACGCCCGGTCCAACATGATTTCGAGTCTGCCTCGGCCTCTAGGACCAGTCTGTATTAAACTGGTCACCTAGGACGCATCTGGACTCCATTTTTAATGATCCACATATGGTTAGAAAAAATAATTTGATAAGGAAGCCAACGAAACTAGTCTCACATCAAAAGCTCTTTGAAATCCACGGGAATTATCGAAATAAGTCGGCATCCAGAATCTATCTTGGTGCTACGTCACCGTATTTGGTCCAATGGGCCATGTATCATCTTTGAGCCCGTTAGGGAGGGCGCATCTAGGGTAGGCAATGACTCTAAGACCATTATAATCATACACTACCACCGTCATTAGGTTATGAGTTTTGCTTATATTAATCTGTCAAGAACAGTTTCGTCGTTCATCGGTTTGTGAGACCCCAACAACATGAGATTAATCATCCATTTGTAATTTAGTTGTTTTCTTTCTTGTTCTTGCTTGTGTTCTTTGTTGTGTAGGTAGGGATTAGCCTTCTTGGTGAGGTCAACTAGATTTGTGTCTCGGTTGATAACTAGAGGAGTTGTGGTGTGAAGATTGCAGGGTTCGATCTGAAGCCGGATCAGTGTGTTATTCTCAGCCACAACAATAGTTACCTCTACCTGACAGAAGATCGGGATCCCCATCCCCATTAATATCGACATCTCACTTACCCCTAGATTTGAATTGGATCCGATGAAGCTCAAGGCGATACTAGCCGCAGAATGGGATACGCTAAAGACTACGTCCGTGGAGCTGGTGGGCCTGCGCTCTCCTAACTTGGGCCCCGTTCGCTTGGTTGTCCCTAATGGGCCATGCCATTTCATGGGGGAGTCCTTTGATGCCAGCCCAGGTGTCCGTGGCTCGGGGTGCTGAAAGGTCCTTGTTGGTTTTGGTAATTGAGTGACAACCTAGGTGGACTAATTGTGTTTATGTGAGATACACAGGTGATTAGTCCATAGGTACATGTGTGTGAGCAACATATGCCATGAAGGTGAAAATGGCTTGGAGATGTTGCAAAGCTCACACATGTGATGATGAAGGAGCTTAAATGCACATGAGACATGACATTGAGTCATGTGATCAAGGTGGAGAAGATCAAGACAAGACTTAGCTTGATGGACCGGTTGCAAGCGTGAAGGGCAAGTCAAAGGCTTTGGAGTGATGGACCGCGTGGCGGTGAAGCTTGAGCAAGACTTGGCGCCGATGGACGATGGCAATGGTGAAGAGCAAGTAGAGTCAAGATCGATGAACCAATATGATCATGTGATGATATGAAGTGGATCATATCATTGTTGATCGTGTTGGTGCATGTGTTGCATCGACATTGAAGGAGATGGAATGGAATGCGCAAGGCAAAGGTATAACCTAGGGCATTTCATTTCACCGGTCATAGGTGTGTAGAGAAGTTTATGACCGGATTTAGGATAGATGGCCGTACTATCAAGAGGGGCAAACTTGTTTGCATATCGGTCATCTAGTGCCACTCGAGTGATCTAACTTTGCATTGTCGCTAGGATCGAGTGGCGTGGCAAGTTGAGTGGCTAACATCCTTTGGGAAATGATTGTGAAAATGCTAACACACATACACGTGGTGGTGTACACTTGGTGGTGTTGGCACATTTACAAAGGAGGTGGTGTTTGCAGGGGTGAGATGGGTTTGGGTCCCTCTCTCCCTCCCGCCGAGCTTGCGAGGCGGGATTCGGCGCTTTCGGGAAAATGGAATGTCTATTTTCTATTGTGCCGGATGCAAATTCTTGTGGTTAGCACACTTGAGCAAGGGTGAAGAGAATGGAGAAGATGCTGGCGTCGGTCAACTGACCAGACGCTAGATCTGAATGCACCGGACGCTGGCAGGCTGCGTCCGGTCGTGCTGACGTACGGTGACGCAGCAGCTGGACAGTGACCGGACGCTGGCTGCGTCCGATCGCGTTCGACCAGACGCGTCCGGTCATGCTCGGAAGCTTACTGGAAACGACCGGACGCTGAGGGTCCAGCGTCCGATCAGATGAGTGCTGCTGTGTCCGGTCAGGTCAAGTGACCGTTGGAACCGGGACACGTGGTCGTCTGTGGGCGACCGGACGCTGAGGTCCAGCGTCCGGTCAACACGACCGGAGCGTCCGGTCGGCCCGACCGTTGCCCAGTGAAGGGGTAACGGCTAGTTTAGCCCTTGGGGCTATAAATAGAAGTGGCCCTCGGCCATGGCTGGTGTGGAGCACCTCAAGGGACTTAGTGTCCATGCTTGTGAGTGCTTGGGAGCCCTCCATCACACACATACTTGATAGCGATCATTCGATTGTGTGAGTGAGCGATTCTAGTGCGATTGCATCGTGAGGTTGCATCGAGTGGCACTAGGTGATCGAGTTGCAAGCCGGTGGTGCTTGTTACTCTTGGAGGTTGCCACCTCCTAGACGGCTTGGTGGTGGTCTCCGTCGAAGCCCGCAAGAAGCTTGTGCGGCGCTCCGGAGAAGTGCTTGTGAGGGGCATTGTGCTCGCCCCGCGGGAGCCGCGAAGAGCAACTCTAGTAAAGCATGTCATTGAGCTACCCTCACTCAAGGGGTAGGTTCTTGCAGCGCCCGACGTGCGGGCTTAACGGGTGATGCTAATTAGCCGCCGAACCACCAAGTGAGCGGTCGACACAACGGGGACTAGCGTGTTGGCAAACACGTGAACCTCGGGAGAAAAATCATCGTGTCAACCTTATTCTTCCCGTTGGTTTGCATCCCCGTTACACAAGCTTGCAATTACTTTTATACATATTAAGCTTGTGTAGTTGCTCTTGTAATTAGATAGCTTGTGTAGCTTGCTAATTACCTTCTTGCTTGTGTAGCATAGAAGTAGCTCCCTTGCATGGCTAATTTGGTTTTAGTAACCTTGTTAGTCACATTGCTTAGTTTGTGTAGCTAAGTATTTGAGCTCTCTAATTAGGCATTGGTTGCCTTGTTATTGAGCATTGCTAGTGAGCATCGTTAGCTTTGTGCTTTCGCTTACTAGCATGTGTAGGAGCTTCCTTGTTGCTTAAAGTACTAGTGGCATAGGTTTGTGTAACCTTGCTCCTAGAATTGTTTAGGAGAACTCTAACTAGCCCGGCACCTTTGTTGCATAATTGTTATCTTTGCAAGGTGCTAGTGAATATATATAGTGGGGTATAGTCTTGGCTAGACCGATAGTTTTAATTCCGCATTTGTATCGGTTAGCCGACGCGATTAATTTTAGAAAAGACTATTCACCCCCCCTCTAGTCGCCATCTCGACCCTTCAGGTGCGCGGTGCTGGGCCTTAATGACCACAACGGCCTAGCCCTACAAGCTAAGACTTCCAATGTGAGCTTTGATGTCATGGAGCTAGAGTTCTAGGGTTCGCTCAGTGGCCCTTCTTCAAATGATGACAGCAACGGGGCCAATGCACCAATCGATGATGAGGCTGCTCTGGTTAAAGTCGCCTCTGTCTAGGAAGACCTTGTGGCTAGGATCTATCTACCACTTCAGACGTCGATCATCCATGGTGCACCGAGGCTATGATGCTCTAGGACACCAGCATCGATCCACTCACTCAGGCATAGTGGTCGTATTGCCGCCAGGCCAAGGGTGGTGAACTCTACCAAGCAGGCGTAGTCCGTGCTCTTGAAGAAGCTTGGAGTGGACGTGGGCGACGCTACAATTGACTCAAAGATCCAGCAGAAGTTCAAAGAAACATTCAGGGGTCAGCTATCAACAAGGAAGTAGCAGACTCTACAAATCCTCTTCTCCGGTGACTTCGACCCGGCAGCCATAGGGCTTGAGATGGCTGAGTTTGACACTATTGAGGCTTAGACTCTAGTGCCTAGTCTACCCCTGTCACTTGACTGTGTTCTTTAATGATGTCGCTATCTAGCTGCTTTGTCTAGAACATGCGGGGGCTTAATGGCCACGCTTGCCGCAATGTCGTTCGAGAGTTTCTGGTCTAGGGGAGGCCCTCTCTCATGTGTATTCAGGAGACCAATCTCTCCATGGTCTGTAATGCATTGGCTAATGAAATTCTAGGAACAACCTTCGCCTACGACTACCTCCCTGCAATCAATGTTTTCTTGTGGTATTCTCCTGGGCTAGAACGCTAAAAGGTGGACGGTGAGCGACGTCTGTTGAAATAAAACTTAGAAATAACAGGACCTTAATCTTAGCCTAAGCATGATTACTAACTCAAACTTATGGGGAATAGATCTTAGTGACTAACCAGAGTCCATAGATGCCATCTGATGCCTCTATGCTTGATGTAGAAGTTGATAAAGATGAAGTAGATCTTAGTCTTGACCAGATTTGGGGCTTGATGCTCCTAGTTGGTGAAGAACGCGATGTAGATCTGCAACAATACTTGGACATGGGTAGATGGCCTTCCTAGACCCTCCAGCGCCTAATTGACCGGTTATGTGAATAGTCATAGGGATTAGAGAGCATAATAACGCCAGGGGTGCTTCTTTATTTATAATCGCACTGTGGGTCAGGGGGGCGAACCCTTAGAATTCTAAGGGTTGCCACTGATCATGACAGTTCTTATTTAGTTGGATATTAATGACGAGTGGTGGACCAAACAAATGCAATGTTTAATTAATCTTGTAATTAAGTTTGGGATTAGCCGAACCAATCACATTCCAACATTCTCCCACTTGATCAAACGACTAATGCAATTATGCAACTAATATTCACCTTACACTTATGTTCACACTCAGTACTATAGCAAGAGCAGACCAATGCGTCATCAGCAGCATTAATCACCACAGGGACCCCATTACCCATAGTTCACTACAATACCTTTTTAGAACGCTTATTATTTATTTTTGCGCGCTCATAAATATGTTAGCATTAAGTTAGAGACTCTGCACTAAAACCCAAATTAATTTGCGCGCTCATAAATGGGATAAGTGTTAAGCCTCAAATAATCAAATATGTTAGCATTAACTTAGTTCTTATTTTTCTCAAGCTTCATAATTTGATCCTGGGTTCTTTCTTTCACAACATTTAATCAATGTGCTTGGAATTTGCATTTGATGTGTCGTTACTCGAAATAATACTGCAACTCTACTATAGGCATGTAGCAGTATGTTAATACTCAATTTTTTTTGGGGATAATATCTCTTAGGCCACATGGCCTATCGTATTCATGCCACTAATTGAGCTCATCTTAAAAACTAATTATATTCAGAGCTTTCAATAAAGTTGTCCTTTTCTGCAAGAGTAGGTATAATCTAATTGTGCACTTTCTTATACATACTCAAGAGAATTGGCAATCGACTAATTCTTAATTCTTATAAGTGACATGATGATTTTTTTGTGCCTAGTCAATAACTTAAAATTCTTTAGCATCTTCCAGTGGACCTATTCTAGATTAATAAACTAATATTTTTGTCAAGTATCCCGATGTCAAGTCTAGACTAGTATTGACTTGAGCATTCTTAAAGTTAATGACAGCCAAAGCATATGTAATGTCTTCCTCTTCAACTGTTACTAACTTATTCTTAGAAATTTTTAGGATAATTAATCTTACTGCATTGTGCAATTGCACTGTGCAAATAGATAGGCGTGGCATTACTTATTCAAACTCTATCACTTACGCATTAATTTGATATGTCTTTTGTGATAGTCCTAGAACTCAATTAGTCCTGTATTAGTGTATTTCAATAGCCAAAAACTCAGAGGCTTCACCAAAATATATCATATTAAAAATTTTGGTGAGTAGAAAACTCTTATGTGACATTCCTATTGCTACGTAACTCAACTTCACCCATGTAGAGTATTAGGACAATAAACTTTTCTAGTCTTTTTTTATAAACATAATTGTCCACTTAATGAAATTCTAAATCATAGTGGGCTATGTTCTTAGTTTAAATCTTTTAAAACTCCCTTTGAAGTCACGCTTACAATTGTAGACCCTTTTATAGCCTACTGGTTTGACTTCATCAGGAAACTTATTAACACCCACACTTTATATATACTTATAGACCTAAACTCATAAGATTGCTTAGTTTAGAATAACAAAATTCCACTTATGATGTAATCATCTTATAGATTTATCATGGATCACAAGCAGATTAATAACAATAGAGGTTTACTTATGTGCCTACTTATCAACTAATGGTTGCTACATACATCTGTTATGGCTTACTAATTGGCTCTTAAAAATCCACAATAGAAACTGTAATAATTTAAATGGCGCTATACTAATGACTTATGGCACAAACCGAGATATTTATGTCTTCTTGAGTCATTGATACAGAAAATTGTACCTCTTCAATATTTAATCTTCCTCCTTTGTGAACTCCCACTAACTCCCACTGATTTTTGCATTCTCTAGGAACACATCATATCTTAACAACTTAGTGAAATAGTTATAACAGTAGAAACGCAATCCCTTGGACTTTGCTCCCACTGATTTATGTGTTCTCTAGGAACATAATCAGGGTGCCATGTGGACAGCTCATTTACTTAGAATCTTATTTCTTATCCTTAGCTAGACTATACTTATGTCTTGTTGAGGTTTTGTCTAGTAAAACTTTTATGGTCAAATATTCATCAATCAGCGTTGGCCAGAATGACAAACATAAGGCATATAAGTCTCTAAAAACAAGCTCTATGACCTGGTCTAATCAGCGTTGACCAGAATAAACTAGAACATGAAACTTGGTGAACATGCAAACACTAATCAACCTTGGCCAGAAATAGTGAAAGCAAATCACACTTCAATTAGAGAATAATATTGGGCTGAGGGACAAAATTAGTATAATTTTTCTTTTATTTCTCAAGTCCCATGCTTTATAATCTTATTTGAATAGAGCATCTCTTTTCTGATGAGACAGTCCATTCTCCCCTTCGAAATGTGGCTTAAACAATAGTGACACAATTTTGACAAGGTCTCATCATCTTGACTAATGATTAACTTAAAGATAAAACTGACATAAAGAAAACTCGTATTACAGGAAATAAATCTCTTTGCCAATTAATAAGATAAATCATGATGTAATAAATTTGATGTATTCATAAACTCCAAACTCTAGAACATTTGTTCAAAATATAAAGTATCTCATACTAAAATGACATAAGCATCATTAAGAACTAAGTTTAAAACTAATCTAATGCGAAGCTCTAAGGCTCTACTTTATCTTTATTCCATCAATGGCTCCTTAGACTTTGCTCCCCTAGTTTGGCAAGACCTAAGGAGAAGTTAAGATATGCATTATTACACCTTAGTTAATCCACCATATGTTGGGGAAATATCTTAAGTAAAACTTATGAGACAACTTAAGTTACTTATCTTTCGAAGCCATTCTTATACTTATCATCAATTTAGTAACTTGCAAAATTTGCAGACTATTGGAAACTTATCATTTTGAGCATGTTTGTTATGGTTTTCTGACATAGAATTCATAAGGCAATTTACCATAAACTCATTGGACACATCTAATCCACGTGCCTTCAACTCATAAACCATATCAAACAAGCTTTTAACGTGGTTACCCAGACCACTTATCCTATCATAACGGGAATTAAGTAAGTTATCAAAGAGGAAAACCTTTCTAAAGTGTGCTTTAATGAAGTTGTGAAGCTCCTTAGCACTTAATCCCTCGGTGTTGTTTGTTTTCATTAGAAAAAAAATCTCCTCAACATGTTAACTGAGAGCGAGCATCTTATTATCATTTTAGCATCGTTGTCGGATTTCTCCCATTTTTCTAATTTTGGGATGTACTCATTCATCCTCTCAGCATAGTACTCATAAATAGAAGAAGGAGCATGTGGTTTTTCCTCATTAAGCGCATAATCAAGGTTCAGCTCCTTGAGAATGTCATGCACCTGATTATTCTAAGTAGGAAAATTAATGCAACTTAGGGGTTCTATTTTACTTATATAGTCTGCATAATTTACTAAAATTTTTGAAGCAAAATAATGTCTCAATTAGTAAACTGTATATAAGATGTACTTAAAGCATGCAATTAAATCAACGTTGGTCAGAATTAACAACATGCTTAAGGACTTTAATTTGCATCACTATTGGGCAGAAACAAAACAAAATCCATCTTAATAACTCATAATTAAAGTCAATGTTGGTTAGAAATTAATTATGAGTAATCTCCTATTAAACTTCTCGTTGATTCCATTTAACTAGAGACCATCTTATTATACAGTGATGGATATATATGTATATATAAATACTTATAATTGAATGCAAACTTAAGCAAAACTTAATCTTACGACATAAAATGCTCGTGAAAACATAAATTAATACTGGAACTGAAGCTAAAACTGAGACTTAGAACTTATTCAAAAAGTGCATAAAAATTAACCAAGTAAATGCCACTAATTTTTTTTCTTAAACTTAAATATTCTCAGCAACATATTCCCAAAACATACTTAAATTGAACTTAAAAATTATCATAAAAGGGCATAATTAAATCTTATTTGAGATGGAAATATATAGCAACAAACTTAATTTATAAACTTAAATCAATAAATCAATATCTAAGTTGCTGGGAATAAACTTAAGCTAAAAATTAAACATAATGAGGGCAATAAAAGCTTAATACTTAATTAAACACTTAAATACTACACTTATATTGAATAGCAAAGGAAACTTATTTTAAAAATTAAATTTCAGTTTGGCCTTTGAAGAATAGTAGCCCAAAAGTACTGTGCCAGGGCACCGTCTGCTCTTGACCGAGTCGGCCTAGCTAGTTCTCCCCTTAAAAAATCAATAAAATGGCCCCTTAGGAAATACTTAATAGCTGGGATGATCTTCTTGAACTCGATGCACGGTTAGGATTTATCCAGATAAAAGATCATGGGTATAAATACCTGGCCAAAAACCCTAATATCCATAATTACTCAACACACAGGAAAACTCATAAATCTTAGTGAGCAAACAATAGTTAAGTTGCTTAGAAGTATTGACATCTCATGCTTAAATTCTTAGGAAAAATATTCCACGCGTACTTAAGTTACTCCAAAACTTATAAAACTAAAATCTGAACTTATTAGTAGTGGGGAATAAACATAATTATTTTGGGAAACAAACTTAATGGTGTAGGCCTGCATGCTCATAATGAAACTAAATTCGGCCAGTACATTGAATTAGCCTGACTGACGGAGTGACGACCAGCCATCACGTGCTCAGCCGTCAGCCCGTTTCACGCTCGCCTGTACATCAACAGGCCGGCTAACGGCCCATTCTCCTTTCCCGCATGACAGTGTGATCCGTTGGATATATATATCAGTGGCTCGGAGATCCCAAAGGCAAACAACGACACATACTTAAGCCACTCTAAAAAAAACCCTAGCCGCATTCCACACTTTCTCTCCCCTTGCTTCAGTCGCACAGCAGCATAGAGGGAGAGAGACGACCACACAGCGCGTTGGCATCGGCCGGCCTCCTATGAGGCGCACGCGCGCGGCTCCGCCTAGCGGGCCCTACCGGGTGCTCAAGCCCATGATGGCGGCGGTGGCTCCTTACGACGCGCGTGGTGGCGGCCCAGGCAGCATAGCCAGTCGCAGCAGTGGCTCAGCACGTGGGTGGCGTGGCCCCGAGGGGCGGAGGCGCCTGCCCTCATCCACGCGGCTGCGGCAGCCCCAAGGGCACACGCGCAACGGCAGTGGGCCCGCGCGGTCCAGCGGCGGCAGTGGCGACCAGGCCTAAGGGGCTAGGTACGAGCCGTCCGCTCGCACGCAGTTGCGGGGCAGCACAATCTACAGCGGCGACCCGATCTAAAAATGGGTACGAGCAACACATGTGCAATCTCAGTCTCAATCTCAATGCCTGATGCTTAATCTTACGGTTTAGGGTTCTTGATTTTGGGGGAAAATAAAATGGGGATCTTTGGGACTTTAATCGAGTTTTGCCCAAATCACCTTCTTCTAAGTACTTAACTCGGTTTGATTGGGTGAAAAACACCTCTGATTTTAAGAAAAAACTTAATCTCAATTAACAGCGAAAACCATAACCCTAAGTTAGATCTAATTACTCACTTATTACTTAAAAACTAATCTAATTCGACACTTAGCGTAACATAAACATGCATCATTTAGATTAAAATAAACATCAGAGGCTAATCATGCATGTAGCAGACAAAACTTTAGCCGAGACTAATCTAATCTAAACGTAACAGAGGCATAAACAAAACTGACCCTGGACTAGGATCATGTTAGGATCTAAGCAGGCTCTGATACCAGTTGTTGAAATAAAACTTAGTTATAATAGGATCTTAATCTTAGCCTAAGCAGAGTCCGTAACATGATCACTACTCAAATTTATGCGGAATAGATCTTAGTGACTAACCAGAGTTCGTAGATGCCATCTATGCCTCTGTGCTTGATGTAGAAGTTGATGTAGATGAAGTAGATCTTAGTCTTCATCAGATTTAGGGCTTGATGCTCTAAGTTGGTGAAGAACGCGATGTAGATATGCGACAGTACCTGGACGTGGGTAGATGGCCTTCCTAGATCCTCCAACGCCTAATTGACTGGTTATGTGAATAATCACATGGATTAGAGAGCATAATGATGCCAGGGGTGCTTCTCTTATTTATAATCGCGCCGTGGGCCACGGGACGAACCCTTAGAATTCTAAGGGTTGTCACCGATCATGACAGTTCTTATTTAGTTGGATATTAATGATGAGTGGGTGGACAAAAAAACTTAACGTTTAATTAATCTCATAATTAAGTTCGGGATTAACGAACCGATCACATTCCAACAACGTCACCAAGGGCCGCTTCACCATCTCTGCCAAGCTGGCCAAGACAGGCTCGTCGCATGATCCTTGGTAGATCACGGTTGTCTACGGCCCACAGCTCGACCATGAGAAGGTTGAATTCCTTGATGAGTTGCTACGCTTTAGGGATGCTTGCTCGGGGCCGTGGTTCCTGTGTGGCGACTTCAACATGATATACCGTGCGCAAGACAAGAACAATGGTCACCTTGATCATCGTTGCATGAGACGTTTCCGCTCGTTCCTCAACGGAACACACCTTGAAGAATTGAACCTAGTTGGGAGAAGGTTCACGTGGTCGAGTGAACGCGAACGGCCGACGCTTGAGCTGTTGGATCGAATGTTCGCGTGGGCGGACAGGTTTGCTGCTTTTCCAAACCACGTCCTCAAGCCACTATCCTCGGACTGCTCGGATCATTGCCCACTGCTACTATAGCTCCATGCATTCACCGGGACGAAGAGGCGCTTCCGGTTCGAGTCATTCTGGGTAAAGCTGCCGGGTTTCAACGACACTGTGGCTGCTGCCTGGGCACCTAGTGTTACTAACGCAGACCCTTTCCGAGTGCTTGATTGCCAATTTAGAAATGTTACGAAGGCATTGCGGAGGTGGAGCAACAGCAAGATTGGCAGTGTGCGCCTACAGTTGGCGATGGCCAGAGAAGTCATCCAGAGTTTTGACGAAATACAGGAGGGAAGAGAGTTGTCGCAATGGGAGTCCCAGCTGCGTAAAACCCTCAAGGTGCGGGTTCTTGGGTTAGCTTCGCTGGCTCGCACGATTGCTAGGCAGCGATCGAGGTTGCTGTTCCTCGCGGATGCGGGACGCCAACACCAAGTTCTATCACCTCCAGGCCTGTCACCGCAACCGAAAGAACAGAATCGATTCCCTACGCGTCCAGGGAACGGAGGTGGTCAGCGACACGGCGATGTCCGACGCCCTATACGACTATTTCAACACAATCATGGTTACCAACTTCGACCGTTCACGGAGGCTTGATCTACTTGGACTGGGGGTGCCAAATGAGGACCTGATGGCACTTGAGCATTTCTTCACCGAGTAAGAAGTCTGGTCGGTCATCGCGGAGTTGCCGAACGACAAGGCGCCAGGTTCGGATGGGCTAACGGGGCTGTTCTACAAGAAGACATGGGAGATAATCAAAACGGACATCGTGAACGCGTTCGGTGCGTTCTGGTCGCAGGACTCGGGAAGCTTTAATCACCTTAACGATGCATACATGATTCTACTTAAGAAAAAGGAGCAGCCGGTAGAGATTCGGGACTACCGTCCCATAAGCCTCATCCATAGCTTCGACAAACTTATCACGAAATGTCTGGCTAAGCGGCTGGCCGGCGTCCTCGATAGCCTGTTCCTGCGCAATCAGAGCGCGTTCATCAAGGGACGACGAATACATGACAACTCCAGGCACGTTCAGCTAGCGTGCAAGGCCATCCATGCCAGGCAGTCGCCGGTCATCTTGCTCAAGATCGACATCGCTAAAGCCTTCGATACAGTTTCTTGGACCTTTCTCCTTGAGGTCCTTCAGCACATGGGTTTTGGTCGCCGCCAGAGAAACTGGGTATCCATAATCCTGTCTACGGCAAGCACAAAAATCCTCCTTAACGGGCAGCCGGGCAGGAGAATTTGCCACGCGCGTGGGCTGCACCAGGGCGATCCCCTATCGCCAATGTTGTTCGTTCTGGCCATGGAGGTCCTCAACCGCTTGCTGCGATGGGTTGAACAGCAACACCTTCTGACGCCGTTGCATAGCAGTGTGGGCAGCAGAGTAAGTCTCTATGCGGACGACCTTGTCCTCTTCGTCGCTCCAAATGAGCGCGACCTCCACATTGTCAAAGCTTCACTGGCAATTTTCGGCTTGGCCTCCGGCCTCTTCTCCAACTTGGACAAGAGTGTGGCGACTCCACTGCTGCATTGCTTTGACCATGACATTGCACGAGTCCGGGACATCCTCTCTTGCCGGATCGAGGAGTTCCCATGTCGCTACCTTGGAATCCCACTATCTGTCCGAAGGCTAAGGAGATCTGATGAGCAACCGCTCATTGACAAGGTGGCAGCCAGAATTCCGAAATGGAAGGGGAGCCTACTAAATGTCGCTGGTCGCTCGGCCTTGGTGAAGGCAACGATGTCCGCCATTCCGGTACATATGTCCATCGCACTTTGTTTGTCTCCTTGGGCAATCGAGTCCATCGACAAGCTTCGCAGAGCGTTCATATGGTGTGGCTCTGATATGGAAAGCGGAGGAAATTGCAAGGTTGCTTGGGTGGTCGTCTGTCGACCGAGGGACCTCGGTGGCCTGGGCGTCTCAGACCTGCGACGCGCGGGCATCGCGCTGCGGGTGCGCTGGGAATGGCAAGCGCGAACGGAGGATTGACCGTCATTACGTTACGTTCGAGCGAACGTGCAGTGGTGGCTGTGTTCCAGGCAGCCACAATCTTCACCCTGGGCAACGGGGAATCCACCTTCTTCTGGACCGACCAATGGCTCAACGGCTCAAGCATCAAGGCCATTGCACCTGCGGTCTTCGCTGCGGTGAGCTGCAGGAAGAAGTAGGCGACGGTCGCTGCGATGCACGAGGATGCCTGGATACGACACATTATGAGGGTTTTGGTTGAATTTGGCCACCTATGTGACCGTTTGGAGGGAGTGCAGCTGTCTACGTAGCCAGACACTTTCTGTTGGGGGCTCACTGCTGACCGAAACTACTCGGTGGAGTCGGCGTACGGTGCCATGTTCCTTGGATCATTTCTATCGTCACCCGCTGGTGCAAAGCTGATCTGGAAGACCTCGGCGCCTCCAAGGGTGAAGTTTTTCTTTTGGTTGGTCATGCACAGGCGGTGCTGGACAGCAGTTAGGAGGTTTCGACATGGACTGCAGGATTCAAACACCTGTATCATTTGCGACCAAGAAGCGGAAACAATGGACCACATTCTTCTCGGTTGCTCCTTCAGTCGCGAGGTTTGGGATTCCTGGATTAGAAGACTACATCTCCAAAACGACATCATAGTACGAGAAGAAGTGGCAATGGATTGGTGGCTGCACAACAGAAAGATGACCCCCAAACCTATTCGACGAGGTTTTGACTCCTTTGTTCTTCCTCGTTGGTTGGTTGCTCTGGAAGGAAAGGAACGCGAGAACTTTCAATGGAGCCGCAACATCAGCAGCGCAATTGGGACCCTGATCTAGGAGGAGATTGACGCTTGGTGCTTGGCAGGGTATAAGCACCTGAACTCGCTCATGGCGCTTCTCTGATGTATCTCTTACTCAAGTCGCATCTTTTGTTTTCGCGTAATTACAATCACGTGTGAGCTTAGTTTGTTTCGGTCACCTCGATAACCTGGGATTACTGTTGTTACTAGTGCTTTAACAAAACTCTTTCCTGCTTAATGAAAAACGTGCCTAGGCACGATCACAAAAAAAAATCACGCTGTTCATACCGATCGGATTGGACACGTCTCATCATCAGTAACATCTTCGTTAGCAGCGCGAAGCGCCGAAGCCACCGACCCACAAGAAAATTTAAGGAGCGCCCCTGGCAATGATGGCGCAATCATGGATCGCTGCCGTGCCACGGGGGGCAGATTTAACTCTTGACGGAGACGGAAGGGACTGTGCTTGGAGTGCAATTGTTGCCGGGCGGCTCGCCGCTGCAACTGTGCGTAGCGTAGCGCTGCGAATCATGCTAGCGACGACAAAACCCAAGAGTCACGCTAATACTGGCATGCCCGCATGGGCGAAAGGCGTCACACGCCACAGCTCGGTCGCCCGGTATGCGTTTCAGGGTCGGAGAACGGTCTTGCGAGAAGGTCGGCACGGATTCTATGTGCACGGCACAAACGACAGGACGAACGTCTGGCTGACCCGACTGAACTGCATGAGTTAGGCCCCGTTTAGATTCAAAAAATTTTGGATTTTAGCTACTGTAGCACTTTCGTTTGTATTTGGTAATTAGTGTCTAATTATAGACTAATTAGGTTCAAAAGTTTCGTCTCGGGATTTCTCACCCAACTGTGCAATTAGTTTTTTTCGTCTATATTTAGTACTCCATGCATGTGCCGTAAGATTCAATGTGACGGGTACTGCGCAAATTTTTTTTTAATCTAAACAGACCCTTGCTCGTGACATACTCCTACCCAGCCAAAGTACAGTACAATGCCCAACAGTTTGTAGTACGTACTCAAGCGACCCGGCTGGCAAAGACGTGTAAAATTTGTCGTTTCCATGAAGAAGAGAGGAAATCAGAGAAATTGCCAATCCTAACTCCGGTTGACCAGATTACTGACTTTGAGCTAGCGACCTAGCGTCCGCGGAGCGAACCCGGTCGGCTAAGGCCCTGATCCACCTACCTAAAGTTTACTAAAATTTTAAAGCTAAATCTTAATCAGCTACAAATTCTCCTAACTAAACAGTGTTTGGATACTCAGGTTAATAGACTCAATTAAACTTTAACTAAGTTTAAACTCAATTAAACTTTAGCTGGTTTTTAGTTGGATCGTTTGGATTTCTGGCAGCTAAATTTAGCAGCTAAAATTTAGTTGGGAGATCAAACATGTCCTAAGCAGGGGTGCATGGAGTTGTCGTTTCGAGGGAAAAAAGATGAGATGCTAGCTTGAAGCAGTTGCGGACTCTGCAAATGTGCACGGATTAAGCCACCCTTGATTCTCTTTTGCGCATGCACCTGCACTGATGATTCCGAGGAAGGCAAGAACAATAGCCTTTCGTTTGGTCACATGACGTGTGCTCTTTCATTGATTATTAATCTTCCTACACCACAGATAGGACTTTTTCTTTTTCTTTTTCTTTTCTTTTTTTTTCTGAAAAGCAATCTTCTTATATCAGAATCATCAGATGAAGTTACATCAACGAAGCAAAAAAAAAGAGATCATCTAATCTACTCCGAGAACCATCATCAGGTCCAAAATCCGAAATGTCGTAGACTTCGGCAGCTCCAGCGATCCTCGAACGCCACTGAGTTTCTTGATAGCTGATCTTTCCAAAACATTTCTTCACAGCTCGCCTCCGGCCAGGGTCCTGGTTTTTTAATTGCACCACAGGACCAAGGTCGCAAGAACCACAAATGACAAATCTCTACGAACGACGCGGGGCAACGTTAGCCGGTATGTTGATGGGAGACGACGCGGCCGGCCCCGTCGTCCACCCATCGCGCCTAGCGGCGGCAGGCTTCACGCTCCGGCCTGCCCTGCCGCCGCCGGAAGAGCCAGAAAATGGCCACATCAAACCCCCGCCGCTCCCCCGCAGCTCGTCCGCCGTGTCCGGCCACAGCACGTCCGCCTCTTGCCACTCCTCGTCGTCCGCGTCAGGGCTCGCTCCAGGGCCAGCGCCGGAGAGGAAGAACCCCTCGAAACGGCGCCCGAACACCGGCGCGAACGCGACGCTGGACTCCGAGCCGGCGGCCTCGTACAGCTCCTCCATGTCCATGGGCGCGAACTCGTCCTCCGTATCGGGCCACAGAATGTCCGCTTCTTGGAACTCGTCCATGGCGTCCATTTCCTGAGCTGTGCTGTGGGCTGTGGACACGGCGGACGAGGCAGGGCTGCCCGCCTGCCTGCCTGAGTACTTTTTATATTCGTCCAGCTCCAGCCCGCGGGCGTGCACCGCGTCGCCCCGGGATGCGCCATTTGCTTGTGCCCCGAAGTGACGTAGGGGGCACTCTTTCCTCCGGTCCGGATTTTGGAATCTTGGCGAGATAGCAACTCATGTGATGTGAGGATACTTTACGGCCTCTTCGTCACTGAGATTGCCTAAATGACAGCCAAGCGGCGCCGGCATGCTTGCCCGCTTGACGTCAAGGAGGATGTATCGGCGAAGTCATCGTCGTTCCATATCAGGAACCTGTTAGTGGTCCTGAATCTTTTCAGATGACACATTGTCTTGCTTACCTCCATGTGGGACGTCCAATCTGATAGCACACTCGAGGAAGCTTTTGTTTTGTGCGCGCAATTTCGGGTAGTAAACCTGCACATGCCAATAGACTAACAGATTTTGAGGGGGACGCAAGTGTTATATAATCACTCCATACTTGATCATATTTAGTATGGACACGGTGTCACTTGCTCAAGAACTAGGCATGGTGAGTAGTGACCAAAATATCCATGTTCCTTTCAAATGAACCACCATTACATTGTGAGAGGACTTTGAAAGTAACTCAACTCCTGTCTCAACAACACTTTTGCAAATAGATAACATCAGTGCAATAGATAGATATCCCATTTTCTTTGGATTGATATCAATCTTACACAAACATGTTCATAGATAAGATCAAGTGATACTTTGTGTTATCGTCGAAAGTCACTTTCTTCTATGTAGTCTAGGTCAACAACTCCAACTAATTATAATAGACAACCAAGAAAAGCATCTACTAGCAAAAAACGAAAGTAGACCATAGGAAGTTCAAGTAACTCCGAGCTAGGTGCTAGAAGATGCTGTGTGATTTAGGAAAAAAAATTGAGACTATTTTTTATATTTTTCGGGGAGCTAAACCGAATTCTCTAAGATTAAATGAGGTTTAGGATTTTTAATTGTATAACTTTTCAAACAAGAATATTGTATTTTTTTGAAAAAATATTTGAATAAATTTCTTGATTTCTCGGGGTTGATGTGCCACATATGACAACTAATGCGGCGTTATGTAGGCTAAAAACACCCAAAAAAAGTAGCCAGGGATGTGATTTATCTTGTATATTAGACCCTTCAAGATGTAGGATGTACAATATTGTACTTTAAAAGGAAAATCAAACAACATTGATAGTTAAGAGATGTAAAATGGAAGAAAATAAGACCACACACATTGGTTGTTAAAGGAGGTAAAATTGACTTGAGCTGTACAAGTCATTGAAATAACCATGGTGGCGTGGGCTATTCGTGGGCCTTTCATACGGAACTCAGGTATTCTTACACGGGCTATGAGAACTGGCTTGTCGTCTCGCTGGTCGCCACACATCTTCGGCCCGCACCTCGTCCATGGTCAGGTCACGAGGCCACACCCACACACAGCCCTCGTGGGAGCCCACGAGGCCACGAGCCTTTCAGCTCTGCCAACCGGGTAACGGCCTGAAAGAACAGTCGCCGCGGCGGCCAGGGCTACCACCGGGTGTGGGTCACGGAGTCACGCACTCACGCGGGGACAGCGATGGACGCTCTACAACGCACCCGTACTGCTGTCCGAGCGAGCCAGCGCTCGGTGGAACTTGGGAACGGGCACGGACGCTAGGACTTCCGCGTCTGCAGCTGTTTCTCGTGTCGTTTCACGCGTCTACGCGGGAGACGCCCGCGTCGGTCTGAACGCCACCAGCATCGGAAAAGAGGGAAAAAGGGTCGACGGATGCTCAGCTGGTGCCAAGAGAAGAAGGAGACACCGCCACCAGCATCGGAAAAGAGGGAAATGGGGCGACGGATGCCCCACCGGTGCACAGAGGAGGAGATATTGAGGTAAGGTATTAGAAAGTGAGAAGAAAGATACAACACTGATATACTTTTAAAACATCCAGATGCAACGCTTAGAACATACATCTAACGGCAGATGAAATATTTAAAACACGCATATGAAAACACTTGCAAAACACAAGAAAAACACTTAAAAACCATTGTAAAACATACGCAACATCCAAATAAAATAATTGCAACATATGTGTGAAAAAAACAGATAAAACATTAGGATCAGAAGCTTGCAATATACATGTATAACCGTTACAACATGTGCACCATCCCGATCTAGTTTTACAACATCCACATAAAACACCTGCAACGTAACTCTGTGTGGGGGTATTAACCCCTGTACCCTTACGGCTAGGATTGGGTCGGCCCGGACCAGGGGGTCCGGCCCACTAGAAGACGACGCGCGGCCCAGCCGATCTGCTCGGAGCCCCGTGCAAGGAATCAAGGTAGATTTGGAGATCAAGCAAGATCCTGATCGGTTAGAATATGAATCCTTATCCGGCCACCTATGTCAATTGTAACTGGTTAGAATTAGTTTCCAGATCTGTAACCCTGCCCCCCAGACTATATAAGGCGGGCAAGGGACCCCTCTCAAAAATCATCTCATTGAGATATAGCAATACAATCAGACGCAGGACGTAGGTATTATGTCTTCACGGCGGCCGAACCTGGATAAAACCTCGTGTCTGTCTTGAGTCACTATCTCGTTCGTAGCTTGCGCACCTGTCTACCGATAATCTACTACCTTAGGCATACCCCTAGGTAAACTGCCGACCATATTTCATCGATAGTGGCGCGCCAGGTAGGGGGTGTGCGTACTGCTCCTCAGACGAACAAGATGGTCATCATCTCCAGTTCCATGGCTACGCCGAACGGCCTCACGTTTATCATTGGCCAGATCACCTGGACCACTGGCTCCGACAATTCATCGACATGACCACGGAGGAGGCACGGATCCAATCTACGTCGACCACTACTTCACCGGCATCAGCTACGGCTCCGACCACGCTGGACCTAGCTCCGGCCATACCAGCATCGTCTTTAGCCACGTCGACAACCCGTCGTTCGCTTCCTCGCTACAAAGGGAGACAGATCGACAACACCGACCTACTCGACTCCATCGATCGGGTCGGCACCAAGCTTGCTGAAACCCTACCTCTGGTAGATTCGATTCAAAATCAACCTACCGAGCAGGTAACCACTACCCACAATAGATCTACCCGACCAGCTCGGGCCAGTCGTCCTACACGACTCGGTACGGATCTCATGGTCACATCTAATCCTGAAGGGCGCTCCGTTCGTCGCCGACCAGACCCCACAACAGGTCTCCGGCTCTCCGAGTGCAAAGCCTCGATGGAGAACTACCAGGCTCAGCCCTACGGCCTGCGAAACACTGCTTCCAACTACGCGCATAATATACAACGCTACTCGGATCTGTGTTTTATACATCGACCTCGGCCAAAACCACGCAACTTCATCAACATGGTTCGCATCGAGGAGTATCAAGAAGGATCGGTCCACACAGTTCAAGAGGGCGGTTCAAGCTCCCCGTCCAGCATCGCATCTATTGGCTCCGTCCACACTGAGCTCCAGCGTCGTGACAATGAAGAAGTTGAATACGATCTGGATATCCTAGACCACTCCCTGGGTTTCCCATGATTCCCATCTTTCCCACCAAGGCGAGAAGACTTGATCAATGTCGTCAGTAATGATGAACCACCGGTAGTTGGTGAAACAGAACAAGAAAGGCTAGCACGCGAAGCACACAATATTGACCGGTTTAATCACAGACAAGCCGAAGCCGAGGCAGAAGAGGAGGCACGACGCATAAGGTTCCAACCACGCGATCTCAACAATGCCTTTGATAGGGTAGGGGAAAAGCAGGTCTTCAGGACTCCAAGTGCCAACGTAGCTGTTGCTATGGTGATAATGCAACAACTACCCAATACCCCAGAAATCTAGGCAATTCGTGATGATGTACAAGCCTACCTGACGGCTGCTATAGCTCAGACCGCAGAGATTGCAAACCAAGTCCGGGCTCCGTCCGTCTCAGTCGAATTAAGCCGCAGTCGTCAGTACTCAAGTCACCCATAGTGACCCAACCAACGTGGCTCGCGCAACAACGACCCACCAGACAACCATCAAGGTGGAAATGGTGGTCATGATGGTGGTCGGGATGACAACCGCCGCAACAACCAGGACAATAATTGACGAGACAACCGCTACAATTGCCGTGATAACCACGGTCGCAGGGTCAACCAGGGTGGCAATCGGGATCGCTGTGACGGCAATAACGATCTCTGCCATTCCCTCGGAGAACATGATCTGCGCGATCGCATTAACCAAAGAGCCAACGATCATGCGTCCCATGAAAGCTATCATCGTATAGAATATGATACTACCCACAGCCCTCCGGGTTTGAAGTAGTTTACTCCTCACCTTCGCCAAGTCGTATGGCCCAAAAACTTCAAGCTCAAAAAACTCCAGAAGTACGACGGCAAGGAGAACCCTGAGTTATGGGTTATGCTCTATGAAACCACGTGTAGATCAACCATGGCTGATGAGCACGTCATGTCTAATTACTTCCCAGTCGCCGTCGGCCATGCAGGCCACCAATGGCTGGTTAGCTTGCCGGCGAACTACTTTGATTCTTGGCAAGAGCTAAAGCAAGCATTCATCGACAATTTCATTGCTACTTGCGAACAACCTGGCAACAAATATGATCTGCAGCGGATTCGAGATCACAAAGATGAGCCACTACATGAGTACATCCGACGCTTCTCAGAGATACGCATCAAGGTCCCGTCAATCTCCAACAACAAGGCAATCAAAGCTTTCATCACCGGTCTCCGCTTCCACGATGTCCTAAGGGACAAGCTCCTCCGAAAAAGACCTGAATCGGTCACAGCGCTCCTAGCCACTGCTAAAAAAATATGCGGATGCCGATGATGCTAAAAAGATAATCATCGAAGAAGCAGCAAGGGTTCCACACTCCGACCACCCCCCACACCGCGATGACTACCGTGGCAACCGTGGTCGGAACGACAATTTTGATCGCCGCAACCAGCGCAACAATTCCCGTGACCACCACGACCAGCGTAATCAGTGGCGTAATCGCCATGACGATTACAGGGGCAAGCGTGCTCGGGAAGACGACGATGAAGTCAACACCGTTAAAAAAGGTGGCGAGCGTCGCAACTACGAAGAAGACTACGCCAAAGCAGTGAAAGGACCCTGCCAGCTCCATCCCAAGTCAAACCATACCATAGAGAATTGCCGTGTTCTCAAATCCATCTACACGCGCCAACAGGCTCTGGATAAATCCGATAAGCCTAACGACGTAGGGGAGCAGCATAGTAAGGACAACGATGATGAAGACATAGATCCCCATCACAAGTACATCAAGCCAACCGACCGCGTCCACACCATCATTGGGGGCAGAGTGTCCATCGGGACCAAACGAGAACGCAAGCTGCTCGCCCACGCTTGCTTGAACGTGGCCAATACCGACAACCTCATCGTCGATCCACGGCTCTCTCCTTGGTCTCACCGCGAGATCTCCTTCAGCAGAAAGGACCAATGGGCTGCAATACCTAAGCCAGGGCATTTTCCTCTGGTTCTCGATCCTTGTATCAATAAGGTTCAGTTCGATAGAGTGCTGATTGACAGCGGCAGTTCCATCGATATACTGTTCAAGAACAGTTTGCCAGCCCCGAAGATAACCTAGGCTGATCTCAAGCTATACGAGGCATAGTTCTGGGGTGTTCTCCCCGAACAGAGCTCCACACCTCTCGGGTAGATCACGCTGCCTATGCAATTTGGTACCCCAGACCACTTCCGCACTGACTACGTCAACTTCGTGGTCGCCGACTTCGAAGGCACCTACCATGCTATCCTCGGCCGATCAGCGCTCACCAAGTTTATGGCCATACCTCACTACAGGTATTTGGTGCTCAAGATGCCTACCGAGAAGGGGGTTCTAACTCTCAAGGGCAACGTATACGCAGCTTACACCTGCGAGGATGACAACTTCAAAATAGCAGAGGCTCACGACCTCTCTATTCGCATGGCCGAGACCACGCTCGACGCCAAGCAGACCCCAGCCGACCACCTGGAGATCCTAGAGCTCGAGGCCCCACGCAAGAACATCAAGTCCAAAGAGCACAAAGCGATCCAGTTGGTCGACGGTGATCCCAGCAAAATAGCCCTTATTGGGGCCAACCTGGATCCTAAATAGGAAGACACGCTCGTCAGATTCTTGAGGAGCAACGTGAGTGTGTTCGCATGAAAACCCGCTGACATGCCCGGTGTACCTCAGAACTTGATCGAGCACTCCTTAAATGTTGATGGCAAGGCCAAACCCATCAAGCAGAAGCTACGACGATTCACTCGTGACAAAAAAGAGGCTATCAGGGTAGAAGTTACACGGCTTTTAGCAGCCGGATTTATCAAAGAAGTGTATCATCCAGAGTGGTTAGCCAACCCGGTTCTTGTACGCAAAAAGAACAATAAATGGAGAATGTGCGTTGATTACACTGATCTCAATAAACACTGCCCTAAAGACCCCTTCGGCTTACCTCACATAGATGAGGTCGTAGATTCAACTATCAGTTGCGAGCTGCTTTCCTTTCTCGATTGCTACTCTGGTTATCACCAGATCACTCTCAAAAAGGACGACTAGATCAAGACATCTTTCATCACGCCCTTCGGCGCCTACTGCTACATGACCATGTCATTCAGGCTCAAGAACGCTGAGGCTACCTACCAACATGCCATATAGGCCTGCCTCAAAGACGAGATAAAAGATGATCTCGTTGAGGATTATGTTGACGATGTAGTTGTTAAAACCAAGGAAGCATACACCCTTGTTGACAACCTAGAACGTACCTTTGCAGCCCTTAACACATTCCAATGGAAATTAAACCCAAAGAAGTGCATCTTTGGTGTTCCATCTGGTATATTGCTCAGCAACGTCGTTAGTCACGACGGCATATGCCCTAACCCAGAGAAGGTAAAAGCTGTCTTGGACATGAAGCTGCCTAAAAAGGTGAAGGATGTTCAGAAGCTTACCGGATGCATGGCTGCCCTCAGTCGTTTCATATCAAGATTAGACGAAAAAGGACTACTGTTTTTCTAGCTGCTCAAAGCATCCGAGAAGTTTGAGTGGTCGAAGGAAGCAGACGTTGCCTTTACATAGCTGAAACAATTCCTTACATCACCTCCGGTCCTTACTGCTCCTAGAGAAGACGAAACCCTCCTGCTTTACATCGCAGCAACTAATCGAGTGGTCTCCACTGCCATGGTGGTCGAGCGCGATGAGCCCAACCACATCTACAAGGTACAGCGACCAATTTATTTCATCAGTGAGGTGCTCAATGAATCCAAGACCAGGTACCCACAGATTTAGAAACTGATCTATGCCATACTAATCACATCCCAAAAGTTGAAACACTACTTCGACGGATATCGTGTGGTGGTCATGACTGAGTACCCTCTGGGAGACATCATTTGCAACAAGGATGCAAATAGGCGCTTTGTCAAATGGGCAATGGAGCTATGCCCTTTCTCCTTGGAATTTGCAAGCCATACTACAATCAAGTCTCAGGCACTTGTCGATTTCATCGTCGAGTGGACAGACTTAAGCACACCTGCCTCTCAGGGGCCCGCCAAGTATTGGAAGATGTACTTCGACGGCTCTCTCAACATCGATGGCGCAGGAGCAAGAATCCTTTTCGTATCACCATCCAAGGAGCAGCTCTGATATGTCCTCAGGATTTATTTCCCGGCGTCTAATGTAATACCCTAGGTGTTAGCCTTGCATAACTTGACTTGCATAGCATGAGCATGATCATAAAGCATTCATATATAAGCTTTGACACTTGAAACATTTGATTGAAATATATGCAACATTCTTATTATTTTATGTTTCCATATGTATATGCATATGATCATGAGTGTAAACACGTAGATGATTATGTGACCTTGCAAATAGCTTAAACATGTTTAGAATATCATCATGAACAACTTTGGTATTTATGGCTAGGGCTAATTAGGTCATTATGTCATAGTTCAAGTATGTACCATCTTTTGAATGTAGCATGTTTGACCAAGTTTGAACGATGTGCTAGAGACTATGCATGTATGTGATCACTAAAACAAAGTTGTAGTATTTGTCATGGGGAACAACTTTTATCTTTGGGTCATGAACTAATAATGTGCACCGCTGCCCTGTTTCGAGTCACTGACGCGTGGGGTCCCCTGACCAGCGGGTCCCACCGGTCAGCGACTCTGTAGTTGAAAGCTAGGTCATTTGATTCTAGTTTTTGAATTGTTTTGTGATTTTTTTATCTTCAGTTTGGTAGCTTCAAAAATTGTGTAATAAATTGTGTAGTGTTCCTTAGGAAGTGTAGTATTTAGGAAAAATATATTCTTGACATTTACAATAGAAGTTTTAGGAGATTTAAATAGAGATTTGAAATGTGTTTTTGAATACATGCAAATTTGTTTATTTTATATCTAGAGTTCCTGTGCTCCAAAAATTATGAAATTTTTGTGGTAAGCTAGTATTAACATATATGAACTCTAGTAAAAATTTGAGGATCAGTGCATGTGTAGATTTGTAGTTATAGATTTTTCTTTTATAAATAGTAAATCCTTGTTTGAATTTTTATAAATTAGTTTTGAATCCAAAATTCATGAAATTTATTGGGGGTAATCCTAGTACCATAAGGATGCTAAAAAAATAGGAAATCTATTGCTTGACACTTTTCACTAGGGTTTTCTATTTATGCTACTTTAAGCCTTTCTGTCTTGTCATTTTTGTATAGAGTGTTTTATTGAATGAAATGGTATGAAACTTTTACAGTAGTCCTTTGATAGCATTAGTAAGGCACTGTAAATTTTTAAGAATTTTTGATGCACATTTGATATATGTTTATTATTTAACCTAAATATCTAAATAAAATAATAAAGGCATTTAAATAAATAGTTTGGGCTTCACCATTATATTGTCTTGAATGTTTTTGGCATGCTTAAACTGTTGGTAGGATTTATGTTGTCAAATTTTGAGTGATTACATGAAGTAGAAGTATTGTTGCTTTAAAATGCAAATTTAAAAGGATTCCGGACAGATTCTGTAGTTTGACAAGTTGCATGATAGGGATGATGTTTGCTGTAAAAATGGTTAATAACAATGTTGTAGAGAATTTGATAAGCTTTCCAGAAAGTCCAGGATCACTGCATTTGGATTAGTAGAACTCTAGTTATGAGTGAAACAAGTAGCTACTATTTTGTGATATAGTAGATGTATTGTGGAAGTAGTTAATTAAATAATCGAGAAGAGATATGCACCTACTCAATAAACATGACGCACTTGTTAACATATATGCATTCGTAATACTTATGCCATATTCATGCATCTAGGATCGGAGGAAGAAATAACATTGCTGGAATTCGAAGAAGCAGAGGAAGGGGACCAGCAGGAGAATCCTTAAGCCGCAGCTCCCGAAGGCGTGGAGCAGAATCCTGAAGAGCTTCTGGAGTGTCCTGACCACCGCCCCACTTCCTTTCTATGAGGCAAGCCCTAGAACATTCTAAATCTCTCAATATTTTACAAATGTTTACTTAAGTACTTATGATTGATGCATTAAGTTATAAGAGTTGAATGGAACCACTTGGTGCATGTACATTCCTTGTCCAGATATTACACCTTTAACCGGTATAGGTCCAGGATCGAATATATGCTTAGCCATGCTTAGACCAGTAGAAGTCGGGTGATGTCCTGTCACCTGCGAGATATAGATGGATACCGGAGCATGGTTGGCTATATTTGCTATCGTGGAACAGGACCATGGGGTAAAAGAAAATCGAGACCGGGCGAGATGTCGATAGAGAAGCAACAAGATATGGAGGTCTTGGATGTGGATCTATCCCCATCTGTGTCGATTAAGGACCGTACCATTGTTGGTGCTTCTGACAAGATTGAACGCATACCTCTCACTTAGCTGGCCAGATAACTCATTCCGACTGCGAAGCCGAGTAATTCAACTTAGGTCAGGACCCGTTCTGTTGTGTGCTCCTTCCGGGGAATGATCAGACTAAGCCCAAGGGCAGGCTAGGCCTGAACGTCCTGGCATCTGGTGTTCTAGATTGTGCGGCGCGGTACGGACCCGTGAAATGTAGACCTGAGTTGTATCAAAGGTGACCTAAGGCTATCATAGCTGATAGACCTAGGTTTATGTTAGGAATAAATTCCCAGCTGGTTGAAATTGATTCGAATCGCTGTCTCTCCCGGATAGTGAGAAACTTGGCTAGTCCCAACATCATAGTAACTATGTTATGAAACATGATGGTTCGGATGAATATGAAATTACAATACCTGCTATGGTTACTATTGTATGCTTTTAAATTGATATACCACATGTTTGGCACAGGATAGTTGCTAATCTAGAAATGGATAGTTATAATTAACTTGATAAAGGAATTGTAATTATACAATGAGTCAATTGCCTTTATGCAAAATGTTGTCGAGTTATGTCCACCTATACAGCCTTGCATAATCCTTGGAGTCATTTTATTTCTGGTTCATGACGGGTAAGTCTAGCTGAGTACCTTCTCGTACTTAGGGTTTTATTTCCCATTGTTGCAGATAGCACTATGTATCATGGTTATTGCAAGAGTTGCTTCTATCCCATCATGGATGAGGAGTAAGCCTTGGGCAGGCTTCTTTATTAATCCCTATCTTTGCTTTTATGGACCATGATCCTACTTGGCACTGTATCAAATTATGTTGGAAACTTTATTTTCGAACTTAATTGCTTCCGCTTTATCTATCAAACTCGGTTTGTAATAACTTTTATTCGTACTCTGATGGAGAAATGTATCTGTGAACTTTATGTAATATGTGGCATGTATGTTGAATCATGTATGATCTTGGTTGTTGTAAATCATTTATCGAGACCCGTCATGGTACTCAATGGACTACCGGGTTTATATGGGTTCAAGTATGACAGTGCGACCGCTTGTGGGCTGCCATTGTACTTGTACTCTTATAAATTGGTCGGTTCTGCGATAGCTTGCATCAGAGTAAGATTCAACGTTAATTGTTACATGTGTATTTAAAACAAAAGTTTTTGTTTTCTAAAAACCCTTCTCTAGCAACTAATAGTTATATAATAGGTATTTGAAATCTAAAGTGTGCCAATGATCACTTTCTTTATGCCTAAATTAAGGACTATTAGGTGGCTATTTAAGTACTAACATGGGGGTTTTTACTTCGTCGTCCATACGACGTGCTATTGTATGGATGCCATTCACTTGAGTGGTAATGTATGGATCAAATGCCTCTACACCAAGGTAAGATGATGAGTGTATGACCGCAAGATGTGAGCGTGCGGTCAGGGAGAGTAGCTTTGGTACGACTATGTATGCATGCTTGCATGTGTATATGGTACGTATTTAATTGTGGGTTTAAATTATTGTCGGGTAGATTGATACGGAAGTATATGTATGGGTATACATATATGGAAGTATTTACAATTACATTATGCATATTTCATTATGGGTTTAGGGCTGAAATGGAATTTTATGTAGGTACACTGACAACGAAACATGTAGCTCGACTAGTTACGCTAATTATGAGAGAACGTATGTATACCACCGTGTCTACCATTAGAAACAAATTTTTCCTAAGTTTGTGAGGACGTACAGAATGAGCATGCATCATGATAATTACCATTCACATAATTAAATTGTTTCTCCCCTTATAAAATTCTTACTCGGTTATGTAACTCTTATCCATTATGGCATTGTCTCACCAAGTGGTACATGTTAATGGTGTAGATGGCACACACAAAGTAGACCGCTCGCAAGTCCACCGGAGGCAGAGCTCCCAGCCATCAGCTTGCTCCACGTACTCGTCAACGTCACACGTTTCTTGGAGAGTTTGGGATGTCTACACTCTTGTGGAGAGTGCTTAGCTATGTAGACTATCCTGATGGAATGGAGCCCCGCTACTTCTAGGCGAATGAGCAGTTGGGGGAGGGTCTCTTGGTTACTATGGAGGCCATTGTTCGTCTCCGAGGTGACAATTCTGAGTGGACAGGTTGGTGTTATGAGTCAACTAGCAGGACTGCTGAAGAAGCAGCTGGCAGGGCAGCCTTTGGGATCCTGAGGGATATCATGGATCGTTTTCCTCAGGAGCTGGCAGCCGCTTTGGTTGGAGTCTTTCCAAGGGGCAACCCCTCCACTAACTCATGGCAGCAGGCAAGAGGAAGATCTTTGGAGATTGGTGCAGTAGAAGGGCAGAACAGTGATAACTCTACCATGAGCGCCATGTTCACAGTGATGAAGGTGTTAGATGGAGTAGAAGGTAGCCTCAGACATGTGTCTAGTGCTCTTGGTCATGCCCGTGAGGACCGACGTCAGCTTCAGAGGGAGCACGACGCTAAGATTGAGAGGCTCAATTTAGAGATGGCTCAGTTAACTCACTAGAGGAATGCAGCCTGGTCTAGGGAAGATGTTCTGAGAGCTCGATAGTTTGAGCTGGAGCAGCAGCTGGTCAATGCGAAAGAATACAATGATAACCTACATGAAGAGGTTCATCAGCTGAATAACCAGCTCCACCCTTATGTTCCGCCTGGAGCCACAGAGATGGATCCAGAGGAGGACGAGGAAGAAGAAGAAGTGGAGCCTGAAGAAGAAGTGGAGCCTAAGGAAGGAGATGATCCTACGTCTAACCTCGATAGTGATCATGATGAGGATTAGATCGCTTAGTACTTAGTGGAAGGGCCAATGTATCACCATTATTCATGTAATGGACCTATAGCTCAAATTTGGTAGTAGTAATCCGACTATCATGTAATGTTGTTAATCGCACGACTATCGCATATTTGGTTGAACATCAATGCAATTCTAGTCCTTTGTTGGTGATCACGATTTAAATTTGCATGCGTTATGAGCGCGATAAGTGGTCAAATTAGGGATGTCATGTTACAAGAATGAATTGTTATGCCTCTGTTTTTATTGTGATTTTGAGAATTTTCTCCAATAATTTCAGTTTGGCATAAGTACATAATTCATCTACAATCTCTTGACATCAACCAATAATCACTTATTGTTGCAACTTCACAGATGATGCACACCCATGCTGGAGCTGGTGGCAGCCAGGATGGCAACCATGATGACTTGCCACCCCCACCGCCGCCGTCCGCTCAGGAGTTCTTTACCTAGTTCCTAGGGAGCTAGAGGACAATGGAGGAAGCTTTGTGCCTCATCGTGCAAAACACCGCTCGTGGCCACCCACATCAACCAGGGGCCGAGCCAAATCAGCATAGTACATTCAAGGAGTTTCTGGATACGAAGCCTCCAATCTTCAAGGTGGCTGAGGAACCACTGCAGGCTAATGAGTGGCTAAATACCATTGAGCAAAAATTTCATCTGCTGAGGGTCACGGAGCATCTGAAAGCTGAGTATGCTTCTCATTAGCTGCAAGGACCAGCAGGGATCTAGTGGACACATTTCATGTCGTCTTTGCCTGCTAACGCGTGAGTGACCTAGGAACAGTTCAAGCTGACTTTTAGGGGTCATCATATTCCCCCGGGCTTGATGCGCATGAAAGCCGCTGAATTTATGAGGGTCACTCAAGGAATAAAGACTCTCACAGAATATATGCACGCATTCAACAACCTGTCCAGATATGCTCCAAGTTTTGTGGATACTGAAGAGAAAAAGACAGAGAGTTTTAAGCGAGGTCTGGGTACCAAACTGATGAAGACCATGGCTAATTCTAGGTGTGCCACGTACAATGAGTTTATTAGTGATGCCTTGACCCAAGAAAACCACAACAACATGCATGCCGTTGCTAAGGGTCGCAAGAGGGCATATGAGGCAGGTGCCTCAGGATCTTCCTAGTCGAAAGCGCCTATCATAGCTAGGCCACAATTCCATCCACCTGCACCTAAGTTTAGGCCTCCACCACCTAAAGCTTAGAATAACAGGCCACAGAAACCATTTCGTAAGGCGTTCACTATTGTCTTACCAAAAGGAACTGGCAGTTAGGGAAGCTCCACTAGACTGAGGAATAATCAGCCATGTTTCAACTGCAACCAAATGGGTCATTGGGCCAAGGAATGCTCCCACCCCAAGAAGAATGGCAACCCAAATCAGAACAATCAGAGGCAGGCAAACACAAGGGCATGTCTGGGATACATGCATTATACCGTTGTTGAGGAAGTGCTCGCTGGAGAAGTTGTCATGACTGCTATGTTTCTCGTCAACAAGCATCCCACTATTGTTTTATTTGATTCGGGAGCTTCTCATTCATTTATGAGTCAAGCATTTGCATCTAGACATGATCAAGAAATAATTGAAGTAAGCAAAAGGGATTATAACATAAGTTTAGCATGGGGTACTGTTACTACTAAAAAGATAGTAAAAAATGTACTCATCTCTATACAAGGGAGGGAGTACATAACAGATTTGATAATATTGCCCGGGTTATCGATAAGTGTAATCTTAGGCATGAATTGGATGAAGGATCATGGTGTTCTTATTGACACTAGCACCCGCACTATTATGTTGAGGGAACCCATGAGAGGGAATGCTTTTCTAGTACCACTCTCCCGCAATTTTGAACTCCAACATTTAGCTTGTGCTATCCAAACCACCACACTTTGTGATATCCCAGTGGTTTGTGAGTTTCCGGATGTATTTTTAGAGGAATTACCAGGCTTACCACCTGATAGGGAGGTGGAATTTAAGATTGAATTAGTGCCAGGTACGGCACCCATATCCAGAAGGCCCTATAGAATGCCATCCAATGAGTTAGCGGAACTTAAGGTTCAATTACAAGATCTATTGAACAAGAGTCTTATCCAACCTAGCTCATCCCCGTGGGGATGTCTAGCCTTGTTTGTGAAAAAGAAGGACAAGTCACTGAGAATGTGTGTAGATTACAGACCACTCAATGCTATGACCATTAAGAACAAATATCCATTGCCTTGCATCTACATCTTGTTTGATCAGCTAGCGAAGGCAAAGGTATTCTCCAAAATTGACTTGAGATCAGGTTACCATCAGATAAAGATCAGACCGGAGGATATACCTAAAACTGCTTTCTCCACTAGGTACGGCTTATACGAGTATTTGGTTATGTCTTTCGGACTAACAAATGCTCCAGCCTACTTCATGTACCTGATGAACTCGGTATTCATGCCCAAACTTGACAAGTTCGTAGTCATGTTTATCGATGATATATTGATTTATTTAGAAAATGAGTCAGATCATGAAGAGCATCTAAGGATTGTTTTATCCAGATTGAGGGAGCATAAGCTATATGCGAAGTTTAGCAAATGTGAATTTTGGTTGAGCAAAGTACCTTTCTTAGGTCACATCTTATCAAGAGATGGAATCTCTGTAGACCCATCAAAAGTACAAGAGGTCATGGATTGGAAAGCCCCAACTTCGGTTCATGAAGTTTGGAGTTTTCTCGGGTTAGCAGGATATTATCGTAGTTTTATTCCAGATTTTTTAAAGATAGCTAAGCCTATGACCAGACTACTTTAGAAAGATAAGAAGTACAAATGGACACTAGAATGTGAAGCAGCTTTTCACACCCTCAGAACTTTGTTGACTACAGCACCTGTGCTGGCACAACCAGACATTGAAAAGCCTTTTGATGTATTTTGTGATGCATGGGGAATAGGTTTGGGATGTGTGCTTATGCAAGAAGGAAGAGTTATTGCATATGTTTCTCGGCAATTGAGAAAACATGAAGTCAACTACCCTACACATGATTTAGAACTTGCAGCAGTTGTTCATGCATTAAAGATATGGAGACATTATTTGTTGGGCAATGTATGTCATATATATACTGACCACAAAAGTCTCAAGTATATCTTTACCCAGCCAGAACTAAACATGAGACAACGAAGATGGTTAGAATTGATTAAGGACTATAATTTAGAAGTGCATTACCATCCGGGTAAAGCTAATGTAGTAGCAGATGCACTCAGTCGAAAGTCTCATTACAACACTACACGAGCATTATTGGAAGATGGATTCAACTTGTTACATCCTGTTGTACTACACAATATCACGATCAGTTGTTCACTTGAGAGCAAAATCATAGAGCTACAACAGATAGATGTAGGAATAAGTCACATCAAGAGAAAAATGAAAGAGCAAGAAACCAAACATTTTAGATTAGACGAAAGAGGTGTATTATGGTTTGAGGACCGACTTGTGGTACCAAAAGACCGTGAGCTAAGGAATCAAAGTTTAGATGAAGATCACTCGTCCAAATTGTCCATCCATCCAGGTACTAGTAAGATGTATCAATATTTGAAAACCCATTTTTGGTGGACTAAGATGAAGAAAGAGATCGCAGCCTATGTTGCTAGGTGTGATAACTGTAGTAGAGTAAAAGCTGTCCATATGAAATCTGCTGGACTACTTCAGCCATTGCCTATTTCAGGATGGAAATGGGAGAAAATCAGTATGGACTTTATCACAGGCCTTCCAATGACGCCACAAGGTCACGATTCAATATGGGTTATTGTTGATCATCTCACCAAGTCAGCACACTTTATACCCGTGAACACACGGTATATAGTTGGGAAATACGCGGAGATATATGTTTCCTAGATTGTGAGACTACATGGAGTACCTAGGACTATAATCTCAGATCGAGGACCACAATTCATAGCTCGTTTCTGGGAGCATTTACACCAGGCTTTGGGAACCAAGCTGATCAAAAGTTCAGCATACCATCCGCAAATTTTAGGACAGACAAAGCGAGTGAACCAAATCCTAGAAGATTTACTTAGAGCTTGTGTTATATCTTTAAAGGGTTCGTGGGAGAAATGGTTACCTTTAGCTGAATTCTCCTATAACAATAGTTATCAAGCGAGTATCAAGATGGCTCCATTTGAAGCCTTGTATGGCAGAAAATGTAGAACTCCATTGAACTAGATTGAGCCCGGTGAAAGGAGATACTTTGGTATTGACTTTATCAATGAAGCCGAAGAGCAAGTATGTATCATCCAACAACATATTAAGGTAGCTCAATCAAGACAAAAGAGTTATGCCGACAGAAGAAGACCACTGACTTTTGAAGTAGGTGACTATGTATACTTGAGAGTATCACCCATGAAAGGTGTGAAAAGATTTGGGATGAAAAAGAAGCTTTCACCAAGATATGTAGGGCCATACAAAATTTTGGAACAAAAAGGAAATGTTGCGTATAAGTTACAACTTCCACCAGAAATGAGTGCAATATTTGGTGTGTTCCATGTTTCTCAGTTGAAGAAATGTCTTTGAGTACCTAAAGAAGCTATTGCACCCACCAATGTACAGCTTCAATCGGATTTGACCTATGAGGAAAAGCCAATTCGAGTATTAGAAGAGCTAGAAAGAGTAACACGGAGTAAGATTATTAAGTTCTATAACATGGTGTGGAATAATCACAGTGAACAAGATGCTACGTGGGAAAGAGAGGATTATTTATGAGAAGTTTATCCCGCCTTTTTCCAAGAATGGTAGGTCTTGCAAATCTCGGGACGAAATTTTTATAAGGGGGAGGGGCTGTAACACCCTAGGTGTTAGCCTTGCATAACTTGACTTGCATAGCATGAGCATGATCATAAAGCATTCATATATAAGCTTTGACACTTGAAACATTTGATTGAAATATATGCAACATTCTTATTATTTCATGTTTCCATATGTATATGCATATGATCATGAGTGTAAACATGTAGATGATTGTGTGACCTTACAAATAGCTTAAACATGTTTAGAATATCATCATGAACAACTTTGGTATTTATGGCTAGGGCTAATTAGGTCATTATGTCATAGTTCAAGTATGTACCATCTATTGAATGTAGCATGTTTGACCAAGTTTGAACGATGTGCTAGAGACTATGCATGTATGTGATCACTAAAACAAAGTTGTAGTATTTGTCATGGGGAACAACTTTTATCTTTGGGTCATGAACTAATAATGTGCATAGCTTATTCTTTTGGAGCTCACAAAAATCATCAAGTCAACAATTTTCAACATAGCCAATTCTGCTAAGTCTTGTACCCTAACCGTGCTGACAGCCGATCTTTGGGATGACCTAACTCGAGATTGGTTGAGAGTTTGGGCATGAGTTCTAAACAAGAATTGGAGATGGTGCTTAGGGCTACAATTTTTATTTAAGAATCATTCACTAAATCACCTTGTATCGATGGCTATTTCAACTCAAAGTCACATCGTCAGGCTCGGTTTACGTCATTGACAAAATGAACGGGAGCTTCAGTGGCCGACCGCCATCAGGCGCTGGCCACCGTGTGGCGTGGGAATTGGCCGTGCATCGCCGGCGTTCTACCTTGCGTGGCAGAGACGAGCCAGAGCTGACCATTATCACCCCCAGCACCCTCCCGATCCATCCCACGCCTCATTTCCAAATTTCTGCTCCTCCTTCGCTATCCGTAGCACCTGCAAGCGCAGCCGCCGAGCTCCCGCAGCGCCGCCGTCGCCTCGCGTGCGCTACGTCGCACCACCACCACCTCCATCTTGCCCATAGCTACGCCACACCTCCCTCTACCCCCTTGTCTTGATTGCAGCGGCTGTCACGCTTCGGTGAGGGCGTATTCGCTATTTTCTTTCTCACCGAAGTTCTCGGTCGCCATGGCCGCCGCCACGGCAAGCTTGCCGTTGCTCGGCTCATCTACGATTTTCTTCCGATTGATGGCGTTAGAGCTTGGTTAGGATGAGTATTAGCTGGTGCTATGATGTTACCTCCGTGAGTGGTCCCGCCGACGTGGAACGCGACAACCCACACCACCGCGCTCTAACCTCCGCACCACCGCGCCGTGGCCATGCGTCGTCGGAGCTTTGCGTGAAGCTTGTACTGTTTAAATAGGGTCACTAGGTCACTGTGGTACTATTGCGTGCCTCGCATAGCATTCCCATGGCCGGAGATGGCCGGCACCGCGTTGAGCAGCACCGCCGTGCCGCCATGGCCGGCGACGAGCATGCTCCGCCGCACCTGCACGGTCACCACCTAGACCATCCGACGCATCTTGAGTAGTAGGTCACGATGTTGCCCATGGTTTCACCGAAGAACTCACTGGTGATGAGCTCTGGCCACGCCAACGCTGTGCAGCACTACTACCCTGTTTCAAGTCACTGACGCGTGGTGTCCCCTAACCAGCGGGTCCCACCGGTCAGCGACTCTGTAGTTGAAAGCTAGGTCATTTTATTCTAGTTTTTTAATTGTTTTGTGATTTTTTTATCTTCAGTTTGGTAGCTTCAAAAATTATGCAATAAATTGTGTAGTGTTCCTTAGGAAGTGTAGTATTTAGGAAAAATATATTCCTGACATTTACAGTAGAAGTTTTGGGAGATTTAAATAGAGATTTGAAATGTGTTTTTGAATGTATGTAAATTTGTTTATTTTATATCTAGAGTTCCTGTGCTCCAAAAATTATGAAATTTTTGTGGTAATCTAGTCTTAACATATATGAACTCTAGTAAAAATTTGAGGATCAGTATATGTGTAGATTTGTAGTTATAGATTTTTCTTTTATAAATAGTAAATCCTTGTATGAATTTTTATAAATTAGTTATGAATCCAAAATTCATGAAATTTGTTGGGGGTAATCCTAGTACCATAAGGATGCTAAGAAAAATAGGAAATCTGTTGCTTGACACTTTTCACTAGGGTTTTCTATTTATGCTACTTTAAGCCTTTCTGTCTTGTCATTTTTGTATAGAGTGTTTTATTGAATGAAATGGCATGAAACTTTTACAATAGTCCTTTGATAGCATTAGTAAGGCACTGTAAATTTTTAAGAATGTTTGATGCACATTTGATATATGTTTATTATTTAACCTAAATATCTAAATAAAATAATAAAGGCATTTAAATAAATAGTTTGGGCTTCACCATTATATTGTCTTGAATGTATTTGGCATGCTTAAACTATTGGTAGGCTTTATGTTGTCAAATTTTGAGTGATTACATGAAGTAGAAGTATTGTTGCTTTAAAATGCAAATTTAAAAGGATTCCGGACAGATTCTATAGTTTGACAAGTTGCATGATACGGATGATGTTTGCTATAAAATGGTTAATAACAATGTTGTAGAGAATTTGATAAGCTTTCCAGAAAGTATAGGATCACTGCATTTGGATTAGTAGAACTCCAGTTATGAGTGAAACAAGTAGATGTTGTTTTGTGATATAGTAGATGCATTGTGGAAGTAGTTAATTAAATAATCGAGAAGAGATATGCACCTACTCAATAAACATGACGCACTTGTTAACATATATGCATTCGTAATACTTATGCCATATTCATGCATCTAGGATCGGAGGAAGAAATAACGTTGTTAGAATTCGAAGAAGTAGAGGAAGGGGACCAGCAGGAGAATCCTCAAGCCACAGCTCCCGAAGGCGTGGAGCGGAATCCTAAAGGGCTTCCAAAGTGTCCCGGAGCATTCTAAGTCTCCCAGTATTTTACAAATGTTTACTTAAGTACTTATGATTGATGCATTAAGTTATAAGAGTTGAATGAAACCACTTGGTGCATGTACATTCCTTGTCCAGATATTACACCTTTAACCGGTATAGGTCCAGGATCGAATATATGCTTAGCCATACTTAGACCGGTAGAAGTCGGGTGATGTCCTATCATCTGCGAGATATAGGTGGATACCGGAGCATGGTTGGCTATATTTGCTATCATGGAACAGGACCATGGGGTAAAAGAAAATCGAGACCGGGCGGGATGTCGATAGAGAAGCAACAAGACATGGAGGTCTTGGGTGTGGATCTATCCCCGTCTGTGTCGATTAAGGACCGTACCGTTGTTGGCGCTTCTGACAAGATTGAACGCATGCCTCTCACTTAGCTGGCTGGATAACTCGTTCCGACCGCGAAGCCGAGTAATTCAACTTAGGTCGGGACCCGTTCTATTGTGCGCTCCTTCCGGGGAACGATCAGACTGAGCCCAAGGGCAGGCTAGGCCTGAACGTCCTGGCATCTGGTGTTCCAGATTGTGCGGCGCGGTATGGACCCGCGAAATGTAGACCTGAGTTGTACCAAAGGTGACCTAAGGCTATCGTGGCTGGTAGACCTGGGTTTGTGTTAGGAATAAATTCCCAGCTGGTTGAAATCGATTCAAATCGCCGTCTCTCTCGGATAGTGAGAAACTTGGCTAGTCCCAACATCATAGTAACTGTGTTATGAAACATGATGGTTTGGATGAATGTGGAATTACAATATCTGCTATGGTTACTATTGTATGCTTTTAAATTGATATACCATATGTTTGGCATAGGATAGTTGCTAATCTAGAAATGGATAGTTATAATTAACTTGATAAAGGAATCGTAATTATACAATGAGTCAATTGCCTTTATGCAAAATGTTGTCGAGTTATGTCCACCTATACAGCCTTGCATAATCTTTGGAGTCATTTTATTTCTGGTTCATGACGGGTAAGTCTAGCTGAGTACCTTCTCGTACTCAGGGTTTTATTTCCCATTGTTGCAGATGACACTGTGTATCATGGTTATTGCAAGAGTTGCTTCTATCCCGCCGTGGATGAGGAGTAAGCCTTGGGCAGGCTTCTTTATTAATCCCTATCTTTGCTTTTGTGGACCGTGATCCTACTTGGCACTGTATCAAACTATGTTGGAAACTTTATTTTCGAACTTAATTGCTTCCGCTTTATCTATCAAACTCGGTTTGTAATAACTTTTATTCGTACTCTAATGGAGAAATGTATCTGTGAACTTTATGTAATATATGGCATATATGTTGAATCATGTATGATCTTGATTGTTATAAATCGTTTATCGAGACCCATCGTGGTACTCGACGGACTACCGGGTTTATATGGTTCAAGTATGACAGTGTGACCACTTGCGGGCTACTATTGTACTTGTACTCTTAAAAATTGGTCGGTTCTGCGACATCTAATAATGCCGCCGAGTACAAAGCATGCTTACACGGTCTGCGCATTGCGGTCGATCTCGGTGTCAAGCGTCTCTATGTCTATGGAGACTCGGCTCTGGTCATCAACCAACTCAACAAGGACTGGGATACGACCAGCGAAAAGATGGACGCATATTGCAAAGCGATCAAAAAGCTAGAAGGCAAGTTTTATGGCATCGAGTACACACATGTGGTCCGGGACAAAAATCAAGCAGCAGATGCGCTGTCAAAGTTAGGATCATCCCAAGCCAAAGTCTCACATGGCATATTTGTTTCAAGACCTGCTCACGCCCTCCATCAAAGAAGAAGATCCCACGGTCGGCAAGCCTCCAGACCAGCTATTGGTGGCTACGGTTCTGGCTTCAAACACCACCAAACCACCTCCGACCACTAAGGAGCCCGACTGGAGAGTACCTTTCATCAAGTACCTAACAAATGGCAGCGGTTACATCGATCAGACAGAAAATGAACGCCTGATGCGTCGCAGTAAGCAGTATCTACTCATCGATGGCAAATTGTGGCACAAGAACGCAAAGAAGGAAATCTTGATGAAGTGTATAACCCAAGAGGATGGTGAACATCTCCTAGACAAAATCCACTCTAGCTCCTGCGGCAACCACGCGGCCTCGAGAACGCTGGTCGGCAAGGCTTTCCGAGCAGGGTTCTATTGGCCGTTAGCTGTAGCCGATGCAAAGAAGCTAGTCCGCCATTGTGAAGGTTGTCAGTTTTTCGCTAAGAGAATCCACGTACTAGCACATGAGATTTAGACTATACCAGCATCTTGGCCCTTCGCGTGCTGGGGACTGGATATGATCGGGCCTTTTAAACCGGCTCCTAGAAAATTTACATGCGTCTTTGTGCTGATCGACAAATTCTCCAAGTGGATAGAGTACATGCCCCTGGTCAAGGCATCTTCAGAAAAGGCTGTCGCGTTCCTCGACCAGGTCATCCACTGTTTTGGCATACCCAATAGCATCATCACTGATCTGGGTACTCAGTTCACCGGGAACGTTTTTTGGGACTTCTACGATAAAAGGAGCATAGTAGTAAAATACATCTTGGTGGCACACCCTAGAGCTAATGGGCAGGTCAAGCGGGCAAATGGTATGATCTTGGACGCACTTAAGGAGAGGATGTACAGAGAGAATGACAGAGCTCCTGGAAGATGGCTCAAAGAGTTACCAGCCGTGGTCTGGGGGCTCAGAACCCAGCCCAGTCGCAATATCGACGTATCACCATACTTTATGGTTTATGGTACTAAGGCAGTGCTCCCAGCAGATATAGCCTTTAGATCAGCATGGGTAGAGAACTTCGACGAAGACAAGGCCAATGAAGTACGGGAGCTAGAAGTGAATAGTGTAGAAGAGAAGCGGCTCGATTCTTGCGTACGTATAGCCAAATATCTTGCTGTTTTGCGTAGGTACTACAACAAGAACATCAAGGAGCAGTTCTTCGTGGTTGGGGACCTGGTCCTGAAGTGGAAGATGAATCAGGCTGGTGTCCACAAACTCACAACCCCGTGGGAAGAGCCCTTCATGATCAAGGAGGTTACACGCCCTACATCTTACAGGTTAGCTCGCCTAGACGGAACAGACGTACCCAATTCCTGGCACATCGATAAGCTTAGGCGTTTCTATGCTTAGCTACTAAGATATGTACCCCTCTTGTACTTTTGATTTATTTCAAATAAAGCTATTATGATTTCTCCGACCACTCTAATATGTCACTTCGAAGTCTATTGTTATTCTAACTCTACCAGTTAAAACCGATCACCATTCCTTCTCGAGTTCTCAGAGCAGGCCTTGTCTCCGGTTCCTCCCAACACGTGCATGGGATCCGCTCTCTACGCTATGGGTGATCGGCAGGTGCTCTCTGGTTTGACTTGTGTATTTCTATGTGTGCAAAAGCTACGCACCTCACACTCCGACCGCAAGGCAAACCAGGGCCATACAAACCTTTTAGGATGATGTGTCGACTAAACTGGTACAACTAAACAGAACGCCATGTGCTCCAAAAATTATGAAATTTTTGTGGTAATCTAGTCTTAACATATATGAACTCTAGTAAAAATTTGAGGATCAGTATATGTGTAGATTTGTAGTTATAGATTTTTCTTTTATAAATAGTAAATCCTTGTATGAATTTTTATAAATTAGTTATGAATCCAAAATTCATGAAATTTGTTGGGGGTAATCCTAGTACCATAAGGATGCTAAGAAAAATAGGAAATCTGTTGCTTGACACTTTTCACTAGGGTTTTCTATTTATGCTACTTTAAGCCTTTCTGTCTTGTCATTTTTGTATAGAGTGTTTTATTGAATGAAATGGCATGAAACTTTTACAATAGTCCTTTGATAGCATTAGTAAGGCACTGTAAATTTTTAAGAATGTTTGATGCACATTTGATATATGTTTATTATTTAACCTAAATATCTAAATAAAATAATAAAGGCATTTAAATAAATAGTTTGGGCTTCACCATTATATTGTCTTGAATGTATTTGGCATGCTTAAACTATTGGTAGGCTTTATGTTGTCAAATTTTGAGTGATTACATGAAGTAGAAGTATTGTTGCTTTAAAATGCAAATTTAAAAGGATTCCGGACAGATTCTATAGTTTGACAAGTTGCATGATACGGATGATGTTTGCTATAAAATGGTTAATAACAATGTTGTAGAGAATTTGATAAGCTTTCCAGAAAGTATAGGATCACTGCATTTGGATTAGTAGAACTCCAGTTATGAGTGAAACAAGTAGATGTTGTTTTGTGATATAGTAGATGCATTGTGGAAGTAGTTAATTAAATAATCGAGAAGAGATATGCACCTACTCAATAAACATGACGCACTTGTTAACATATATGCATTCGTAATACTTATGCCATATTCATGCATCTAGGATCGGAGGAAGAAATAACGTTGTTAGAATTCGAAGAAGTAGAGGAAGGGGACCAGCAGGAGAATCCTCAAGCCACAGCTCCCGAAGGCGTGGAGCGGAATCCTAAAGGGCTTCCAAAGTGTCCCGGAGCATTCTAAGTCTCCCAGTATTTTACAAATGTTTACTTAAGTACTTATGATTGATGCATTAAGTTATAAGAGTTGAATGAAACCACTTGGTGCATGTACATTCCTTGTCCAGATATTACACCTTTAACCGGTATAGGTCCAGGATCGAATATATGCTTAGCCATACTTAGACCGGTAGAAGTCGGGTGATGTCCTATCATCTGCGAGATATAGGTGGATACCGGAGCATGGTTGGCTATATTTGCTATCATGGAACAGGACCATGGGGTAAAAGAAAATCGAGACCGGGCGGGATGTCGATAGAGAAGCAACAAGACATGGAGGTCTTGGGTGTGGATCTATCCCCGTCTGTGTCGATTAAGGACCGTACCGTTGTTGGCGCTTCTGACAAGATTGAACGCATGCCTCTCACTTAGCTGGCTGGATAACTCGTTCCGACCGCGAAGCCGAGTAATTCAACTTAGGTCGGGACCCGTTCTATTGTGCGCTCCTTCCGGGGAACGATCAGACTGAGCCCAAGGGCAGGCTAGGCCTGAACGTCCTGGCATCTGGTGTTCCAGATTGTGCGGCGCGGTATGGACCCGCGAAATGTAGACCTGAGTTGTACCAAAGGTGACCTAAGGCTATCGTGGCTGGTAGACCTGGGTTTGTGTTAGGAATAAATTCCCAGCTGGTTGAAATCGATTCAAATCGCCGTCTCTCTCGGATAGTGAGAAACTTGGCTAGTCCCAACATCATAGTAACTGTGTTATGAAACATGATGGTTTGGATGAATGTGGAATTACAATATCTGCTATGGTTACTATTGTATGCTTTTAAATTGATATACCATATGTTTGGCATAGGATAGTTGCTAATCTAGAAATGGATAGTTATAATTAACTTGATAAAGGAATCGTAATTATACAATGAGTCAATTGCCTTTATGCAAAATGTTGTCGAGTTATGTCCACCTATACAGCCTTGCATAATCTTTGGAGTCATTTTATTTCTGGTTCATGACGGGTAAGTCTAGCTGAGTACCTTCTCGTACTCAGGGTTTTATTTCCCATTGTTGCAGATGACACTGTGTATCATGGTTATTGCAAGAGTTGCTTCTATCCCGCCGTGGATGAGGAGTAAGCCTTGGGCAGGCTTCTTTATTAATCCCTATCTTTGCTTTTGTGGACCGTGATCCTACTTGGCACTGTATCAAACTATGTTGGAAACTTTATTTTCGAACTTAATTGCTTCCGCTTTATCTATCAAACTCGGTTTGTAATAACTTTTATTCGTACTCTAATGGAGAAATGTATCTGTGAACTTTATGTAATATATGGCATATATGTTGAATCATGTATGATCTTGATTGTTATAAATCGTTTATCGAGACCCATCGTGGTACTCGACGGACTACCGGGTTTATATGGTTCAAGTATGACAGTGTGACCACTTGCGGGCTACTATTGTACTTGTACTCTTAAAAATTGGTCGGTTCTGCGACATCTAATAATGCCGCCGAGTACAAAGCATGCTTACACGGTCTGCGCATTGCGGTCGATCTCGGTGTCAAGCGTCTCTATGTCTATGGAGACTCGGCTCTGGTCATCAACCAACTCAACAAGGACTGGGATACGACCAGCGAAAAGATGGACGCATATTGCAAAGCGATCAAAAAGCTAGAAGGCAAGTTTTATGGCATCGAGTACACACATGTGGTCCGGGACAAAAATCAAGCAGCAGATGCGCTGTCAAAGTTAGGATCATCCCAAGCCAAAGTCTCACATGGCATATTTGTTTCAAGACCTGCTCACGCCCTCCATCAAAGAAGAAGATCCCACGGTCGGCAAGCCTCCAGACCAGCTATTGGTGGCTACGGTTCTGGCTTCAAACACCACCAAACCACCTCCGACCACTAAGGAGCCCGACTGGAGAGTACCTTTCATCAAGTACCTAACAAATGGCAGCGGTTACATCGATCAGACAGAAAATGAACGCCTGATGCGTCGCAGTAAGCAGTATCTACTCATCGATGGCAAATTGTGGCACAAGAACGCAAAGAAGGAAATCTTGATGAAGTGTATAACCCAAGAGGATGGTGAACATCTCCTAGACAAAATCCACTCTAGCTCCTGCGGCAACCACGCGGCCTCGAGAACGCTGGTCGGCAAGGCTTTCCGAGCAGGGTTCTATTGGCCGTTAGCTGTAGCCGATGCAAAGAAGCTAGTCCGCCATTGTGAAGGTTGTCAGTTTTTCGCTAAGAGAATCCACGTACTAGCACATGAGATTTAGACTATACCAGCATCTTGGCCCTTCGCGTGCTGGGGACTGGATATGATCGGGCCTTTTAAACCGGCTCCTAGAAAATTTACATGCGTCTTTGTGCTGATCGACAAATTCTCCAAGTGGATAGAGTACATGCCCCTGGTCAAGGCATCTTCAGAAAAGGCTGTCGCGTTCCTCGACCAGGTCATCCACTGTTTTGGCATACCCAATAGCATCATCACTGATCTGGGTACTCAGTTCACCGGGAACGTTTTTTGGGACTTCTACGATAAAAGGAGCATAGTAGTAAAATACATCTTGGTGGCACACCCTAGAGCTAATGGGCAGGTCAAGCGGGCAAATGGTATGATCTTGGACGCACTTAAGGAGAGGATGTACAGAGAGAATGACAGAGCTCCTGGAAGATGGCTCAAAGAGTTACCAGCCGTGGTCTGGGGGCTCAGAACCCAGCCCAGTCGCAATATCGACGTATCACCATACTTTATGGTTTATGGTACTAAGGCAGTGCTCCCAGCAGATATAGCCTTTAGATCAGCATGGGTAGAGAACTTCGACGAAGACAAGGCCAATGAAGTACGGGAGCTAGAAGTGAATAGTGTAGAAGAGAAGCGGCTCGATTCTTGCGTACGTATAGCCAAATATCTTGCTGTTTTGCGTAGGTACTACAACAAGAACATCAAGGAGCAGTTCTTCGTGGTTGGGGACCTGGTCCTGAAGTGGAAGATGAATCAGGCTGGTGTCCACAAACTCACAACCCCGTGGGAAGAGCCCTTCATGATCAAGGAGGTTACACGCCCTACATCTTACAGGTTAGCTCGCCTAGACGGAACAGACGTACCCAATTCCTGGCACATCGATAAGCTTAGGCGTTTCTATGCTTAGCTACTAAGATATGTACCCCTCTTGTACTTTTGATTTATTTCAAATAAAGCTATTATGATTTCTCCGACCACTCTAATATGTCACTTCGAAGTCTATTGTTATTCTAACTCTACCAGTTAAAACCGATCACCATTCCTTCTCGAGTTCTCAGAGCAGGCCTTGTCTCCGGTTCCTCCCAACACGTGCATGGGATCCGCTCTCTACGCTATGGGTGATCGGCAGGTGCTCTCTGGTTTGACTTGTGTATTTCTATGTGTGCAAAAGCTACGCACCTCACACTCCGACCGCAAGGCAAACCAGGGCCATACAAACCTTTTAGGATGATGTGTCGACTAAACTGGTACAACTAAACAGAACGCCAACATGTTCTAACTTAGTTACATCAACACGATATCTAAGCTTAAACATGTTTTCTACAAAACAAACAAGCTTATGTTAAAATACAGTTACATTATTACAAGCTTGCCTGAAAAGGTTCAAGTTTACAATAACCCAACTACATTTTCTTCTACAGCTATAGCCTACACTATTGGTTGGTCGGGGCACGCGGCGCCTGCTGCTCGCTGGGCCTGACATCATGCTCGGGTCTCGGGGACTCTAGCATTGATTGAGCTGAAGAAGATGGCCCCGTCGATGCCTGGCTGGTCGAGACCATAGGCTTCGCCGGTTGGCTTGAAAGTGACGGCGCTCCCAGCTAACTTGTTGATGGCACTCCTTGTACGGGTGATGTCGTACCTCCACACAGGTTAATATTGCCAATTATTTTTGCCGATAAGTCCAGCTGGGTCATCCGTAACTCCTCGGCCTTGTCTAGATCTACCTCCTTCGGGTATCCAGCCTCCAGGCACTTGAGATCGATCAGGGGGTAGTAAGCACGTACCATGCTTAGCACATGTGCGCCTGCATACTCTCCCACCTCCTTCACGAACCCCTGGAACCATCCCCATGCTCTTTGGCATCTCTCAATCAATCCTAGCTGCGGCGTCCTTGGCACATCTTCTGCTAGCGCCGGATCGATGAGGTTAAGGACCGGCAAAATGCCCTTTGCCACCTCCTGGCACTGGCTTTTCTAGGTGTCACGGTCCTTGGTGATCTCTTGGCATTGCGTCTTCCAGCCATCACGGTCTTTCATCATGGCCTCCAGATGCTTCTTTGCATTGATTTTTATAACTGCAAACCGCACACGCCGTTAAGACGTTAGACCACGCCAAACTACGATAGTCAACAAAAATGAGCAAAGGCGGTTGGACAACTCACCTTTCAACTCCTCTAACATCTTGGTCGTGTGGTCCTAGAGCTGCGACTGGTCTTGCACTAGTTTTCTGTTGTCCTCATTCAGGCAATCACACTCCCCGACCACACGACTGTTCTTCTCTCGGAGACGGATCACTTGAGCTTCTAAGCCTGCACTACAGCTGTTACTACCAACAACGCAGCAGCACTTATCAGTAGTCGGTATGATAAAATGGCTACTTACTTGTTCTTTCCTGCTCTTTCTTACTGAGCTGGATGACCAGGTTCTGGGAATCTCGCACCGTCTTTTCATGATCGGCGGCTTCAAGTCGCCGACGCAAGCGGTCCACCTCCGCTATCAGCTCCTTATTGTTTGCAACGATCCCCTCGATCTGGTCAAAGCATTTCTTGCTGTACCTTACGGTCTTCATTAAGTCCTGTGTGTAGATAGCTAAGTAAGACAACTACGACTAGACCGCAAGACCAGGGGGTGAAGCAAAGCTTACCTGCACCTCCGTCACAAGCCTTTTCGCTGCCCGTTCAACTTTCTTGGTTTCTTCGACCTCTGGGATTTCCTCATGGACAACCCATTGGTCATTCCACCAACACGACACATACACATGTTGTCGCTTGTCTTGCAGATGGCCTAGGACCTCCTCCACCTTGTCCTCTTTGGGCTCTTCTTCGGGTCCTAGTGCTAGCCCGGCGTCAGCAGCATCTGTGATCACCACAGCCTTCCCATGAGCTGCAGCGTCGGTGGATGTGGTCTGTGCTCTCACCTCTGGCCGCTACACCTCGGTCTGCTCTGTTACCCTCGACGCTGAGGTGTTGCCCTTAGCAGGTTTAGCACTCGGAGCACTCTTGCCTAGCTCGGTTGGTCCCTCGACTACCTGCTTGAGGACTGTTGTCTGATTGCTCGCTTGCTGAGGCCCCGACAGATCTTCTACTATGGATTCCTCGGTGGTCGGCTGCTGGGCAGTCTGCTCTGTACTTATTGGCGGCGCCACACCACTTCCAGCTAGCTGGTTTGGACTTTCTGTGGACGCCGAGCTAGTACATCCGAGATAAGTTCAGAAGGCAATCATATTAAATGCAAATTGCTAACTTACAACAAGGTTACAAATACTTACATGTTGGAAGCATGGAATGATGTGGAGAAGGCGTGTCTCTTCGGCCGTACTTGCTCCACATGCTGTGCGGATGACTCCTGGTCCAGCACTATCGCTGGGCCTTGGTGCTCAACCCCTCCGCCACTTGTCCTTCGCGTTGCAGTGGTCGGTGGCATGCTCGGTTGAGTTGTCGCTCCCATCGCCGGTCGCGTTCCTTGCCCAGGTACAACCAAGGTCGACCCGGCTGCATCCTTCACCGTCGTCGGCAATGTGGGTCCCATAGGCGTGGAGGACCCACCTTGCTCCATCGACTCCAGTTGTTTCCTCCTTTTTCGAGGGACAAGTTGAAAGGTATCTGCATCTTCCCCCTCCTCTGCGTCATCGTCCGACCAAGCAAAAATCACATGTCGACGCTTGCTGGCCGCGTTCTCCCCTGGGCCCTCCTCGGGCTCATTGATATTTAGCGCTCCCCCGGTGAGCAGGGTGGTTACTGATCTCTTCTTCGACTGTTTGGGGGCAACCGGCTTCTTACCAGCAGCTCTGGCCGCTGCCTCCTCTCCAACTCCGAGCTCCGCCCAGTCAACGTCCTTGTCCTCAATCTCGACGCTGGTCGGGGTGGTGGGATCAGCTCCTTGTGGCCACTCTACTCTAGGGGGTGGTGACACAAACACTGTCGCTCTATCCCGACCATTAACCTGGGTAACAAAAGGGAGTGAACACAGTAAGTTTCCACTTATCCTACCACAATATAAGACTACGGGTACGCGGGAAGACGAGTTACCTTTGGGGGAGGTCAAGCAAGCTTGAAAGCATGCTCGATGTCGCTCAATCTGGCATAATTTGGATTGGCTAAGTTAAATAGCTCGCTAATTCTAGCTTTGACTTCGATTTTGTCAAGCGTCCTCTGCCTCGTCCTCGTCGGGTCTACACTCCCTTGATACTCATAGCCAGGATGTACCCTCCTCTGGCAGGGCTAGATCTGTCGGCTGATGAAGCTCCCGACCACGCTCGGATCATCCAGTTTTTTTCACGGGATCATTCCAAATATTTCTGGGATTTGTCCAAGATGCTCAGGTTTCTCCGACCAGCTTGTCTTCTTCTTTGGAATGTAGCCCACGTCGCACAACATGATCGTGTTCGGCTCTTCTCTGATGTAGAACCATTTTTTGTACCAGTCGTCGAGCGACGTTTTTCATGGGCAGTGCAGGTACTAGGCTTTCATGCCGTCACGGAGGTTGAGGTACACACCCCCGGCTATCTTCGAACCACCGCTTCCTTTCTTCTGCAGACAGAAAAGATAGCAGAAAAAATTGAAATGGGGCTAAAAGCCGCCATACGCTTCGCACAGATGAATAAAAGTGGCGACAAGGAGGATCGAGTTGGGATGCAGATTGCAAATCCCAATCTCATAGTAAAGACAGAGCCCCTAAAGAAACGGATGTACCGGAACCCCAAATCCTCGTTTAAACAAATCCTCGAACACTATGATCTCACCTAGTTGTGGATCGGGGTACCCCTCGCCCTCCGACGCACGCCATCCTATGAGCACCTTGTTGTGGAGTACCCCCATGGTGACGAGGTTTTCAATGGTCTGCTCGTTGCTTTTCGACTTCCACCATTCCTTCGCCATGACCCCTGCTTTCTTCTACGCATCACTTTTCGCCAAGACTCCAGCCTTGCTGGTGAACGGGAAGTGTTCTGATCTTCAACAGCAGCGGGGGATTAGCAGAGGCGGCAGTCGAAGTGGCGGCGGATTGATTGGTGGCGATTTTGGATGTGTTAGGGTTGGTTGGCGAGAGGAAGACGAAAGCTACAGTTGCGAATGGTAATGGGGTTCAATAAATAGTAACTGACCTATCATATACCGTATTTAACCCAAGAGTTATGCCGTTTTGTCTGCCCAGGATTCTTGGGGGACGTGCGCACGCGCCGTAGACGGTTGTTTTCACAGCCTCGAGATCTATGCCAATATATGCGCCTCTTCGTTGCCAGTGTGGGAGGGCCCACGCTGACGCACCTACTGACAGGTGACACGCAACTGTTTGCTTGACAAGACAAAAAGGTAGCATGACGTGTTATACCCATCTACTTTTTTGACTAGACATGTCAGACCGGACTTGTCAGAACAAATAAATAAATAAATACATAAAATAATAGTACAAGTGGCATATGGTTTTTTGCTACACTTTTTTCGCTTAGGGACTATCGCGACTATCCTCGTGCTCGGGGACTGTCTCGACCACCATCATGCTCGGGGACTGTTTCGACCACCATCGTGCTTGGGAACTGTTCCGACCACTCTCGTGCTCGAGACTGTCTCGACCACAATCGTGCTCGGGACTGTTCCGACCACTCTCGTGCTCGGGACTGTCTCGACCGCCATCGTGCTCGGGGACTGTCCCGATTACCTTTGTGTTCAAGGAATGTCTCGACTACGGTTATTCTCGGGGATTCGTCGTTTTTCCCACGTTGCGTTCGGGGACTGCCTCGACCACTCTCCGATCATTGCTCAGGGACCGCTCTCCTCGGCTACATGTGATTTGTACTCACATATAGTTGAGAGGCATTTATTTTTTCTCACTTAGACCTTGCTACAAGGTTGATACCTCGTCTTTCAGCAAGCTCGGGGACTACATCGGTACAATGCACCTACCGGTGCAGTTCGTATCACTTGTACGATGATTGGATTCTCAACTTAACTAGGAATTTTTTTAGACCATGGCACCACGTGCCTACGTCACCTACTGCCAGGCTCGGGGACTAAGTGGGCGCACTTCACCTTGTGGTGAATGTGCTTATTTTATCGACCCTACGCTCTGATTGTTAACCATATCTACTACTGTACAAGGGTCACTTACATTTCTTTTCAGAAATACAAGTAGGTACACTTGATCAGGAAAGAAATCTTTTTCTTTTTTCTTTAGAGCACCATGCATTCTTCGGACAACCAGAATCTTCGGCTATAATCGTGGTCTACTGCTCTCTGTGCTAATCAGAATACTGGCACATTTGCTTGGTCAATGTTTCAACCAGTTGGAGATGACATGAAGACAGACCGCATTAGCCGAAGAAGATCAAACGGCGTGTCGCAACATAATACATGGTGCTCGGGGACTAGCTGTGGGGGTATTAATCCCTATACCCTTACGGCTAGGATTGGGCCGGCCCGGACCGGGGGGTCCGGCCCACTAGAAGACGACGCGCGGTCCAGCTGATCTGCTCGGAGTCCCGCGCAAGGAATTAAGGCAGATTTGGAGATCAAGCAAGATCATGGTCGGTTAGAATAGGAATCCTTATCCGGCCACCTATGGCAATTGTAACTGGTTAGAATTAGTTTTCGGATCTGTAATTCTGCCCTCCAGACTATATAAGGCGTGCAGGGGACCCCTCTCAAAAATTATCTCATTGACATACAGTAATACAATCAGACACAGGACGTAGGTATTACGCCTTCACGGCGGCCGAACCTGGATAAAACCTCGTGTCTGTCTTGCGTCACCATCTCGTTCGTAGCTTGCGCACCTGTCTGCCGATAATCTACTAACTTGAACATACTCCTAGGTGGACTGTCGATCATATTTCGTCGACACTTTGAAACACTTAAAACATATGCTTGCAATAATTCAACGTGTGTTTTTAGTGTAACGTCACCTTGCTGATTGAACAAATGAAAGCTCATCGTTGCGGAGCTCGACGTCGACGTGGAGTTGGACGGCTGCGCATAGAGATCGTGGCGGCGCGGAGCTCCGGCGCGGGCAACTCGTCGTCAGATGGAGCGCGGTCACGGCAGGAGGCGCGAGCCCGAGCGGGAGAGTCCGCGCAAATCTCACGTCCCGCGACAGCGGAGCACTCGCTAGCCGCTCACTCTAGCCGTGGTCAGTGCGGGCTGGTCAGTCTGGTCTGTCGGACGGACGTCCGCATCACGGAACTTTGAAAGCCGTGGCAACACGGACCCTCACGCCGTCACGCGACTTGGTACACTACACTACACGCCTATTCTGGTAGACTTACTCGTAGTTGCAGCGAGCTTTGTGGTCCATGATCGACTACTGGCTTGTGACTTGCTACTATGCAAGACACGGGTATAACCGTATAAGAAAATAAAAACTTCGTACATACGAGTTTGCGGTATACACATGTAGCCGATCGCCGTGCATTTTTTCTACCCATCGACTGCCAACGAGAGCCAGAAATGATCCGAATCCCCTACCACTCCACGCACACGAGGCAAATCTTTTACCGCACGCCACCGTACGTACCTTCGATCATTATTCATTCACATCGTTTGCCCTACGAGCCCGACGGATCAGCTCGAAGTCTCGTTGCGAGCGAGCCGACCAACGCCGGTTCGTTGATCGTGTCCACGACATCACCGTATTGAATGCCACAACGCTATCGCCAGCCGCTCCATCTGATCGGCTGGCTGGCATGTGGATCGCGCGGAAGCATTCCATGCGCGCCGCCTGGAACTGGAAGGCGCTGCGCTGCGCGCGCGCATTTACGCTCCTCGCACCATCAAACTGTGAAACGCCTCCCGGCCTCCCCGCACATCAATGGGCAAACCGATCGAGGCTGCAGGAGACGTAGAAACTGTGTACGCATAACGCTTCTGCCGGTGCGGCCGTGCGGGGCTTGCCGAGCCGAGTTGCAGCTAGTGCGGGTCGACGAAAAGGTCAAGTGATCTCTACCAAGACGGTGCAATAAATCTCGTAGAACAAAAGCGCGAGTCAAATCCGCGTACCAATGGTGCGCAGGGCCCGTCGGCGAGCAGGCGGTGACAAGATGTTTCCGATGCTTGCATGTGGAGTGTCTCCTCCGGGGATGGTCCGGATGCCGCGTACTTGCCCGGGCGGTATGGTATGCTTCGTTTGCTACAGGTAGAACCAGGAGTCGTCATATGTGCAAGTGTTGCTGTACATGTACTGATTTATTTCCAACTCCCATGGTGCAGTACTATAGCGCTAACATATATGTATTTCATGCATATAAATAAGCTTGTCCACAAAAGGCACCTTATTCTTACATTCAGGATTCTGCTGACCATGTATTTAACCGCACGCATCCATTGGAGCAATTGGCGGCCGGACATCCTGTTCACCATTGGCGGCATCTACTGTAGGAGAGTACTCGCAAGGCAGTAACAGTACGGGTGTCCCGCGTACGAAAGGCCGGCCATTCAGCAATCACATGCTTCTACTTGGACTCGTGGTCCATTCACTGGAACTGGAGGAGTGGAGGTACACGACGATCGACATTCTGACCTCCAGATGGTAAACCAACCCCAATCGACTGTCGTCGCAGACTGGCAGCTCTTGCTCGATCTTCTGCATCATTCTGTCACGCGGGCCTCGCCGCGTCCGCGTGGTAGTAATGAATCAGCACAACCCCAACCCAATCGTGACTGCTCCAACCATGCATCACCACCATGCACGCGCACATGTAGAGGTCGCCAAAATGGAGGACGCGCTGAGAGCATGGTAACTGTTCGCTCCTTCACCCACTCCGTCCTGCAGAGGGGCAGGGGCCTACCACATGCTGATCCAGCTAGCTAGGTGCTTCTAGCAAGTATATCAGCCAACGTACCCTATCTATAACTAAGGCTCGAATGTGTCGGCCGGCCGGTCACCACCATTATATTTGATCCGTCGTCGCGGCCTGATCGAGATTCACCATACCAATCTAGCTAGCTAGCTACTAGCCAGCGGCACACACCGCTGGAGACGCCCTCTTTGTCGAGGTCGGCACTCGGCAAAGGCCCAAAAGCCCTCGGTAAAGGCTTTGCCGAGTGCCGCCCTCGGCAAAGAGCCATCAGAAAAAAATTTAACGACAAAGAGGCTCTTTGTCGAGGGCCATTTGTCGGGCACTCGGCAAAGCCTTTTCCGAGTGCCAATGGCGGCACTCGGCAAAGAAAAACAGCCGTCAACGGCGCTGCTCCGTTGACGGCGCCTTTGTCGAGTGCCGATAGTTATGACACTTGGTAAAGATATTTTTTTTATTTTATTTTTTTAAAAACTCTTTCCCGAGTGCCACGGCGGCGCGCACTCGGCAAAGCCATTTTTTGTGATCACATGTGGAGATGTCTGGGTTTTATACATCTGACGTCGCAACTTGCTCGAAACATTCTCAATTTTTTACCACAGCCTACACATGCGATAACATGACACCTCGACAAGTTTCGTGATTTTCGGACTTCGTATGGACTTTATATAATTTTAAAACACTTTTCCGGCAAGTGGCTCGTCATGTTACGTGAAGAAGATGCGTGAAATTTGATACGAGTTTGTGGATAGAGACTCAACATACACCAAATACCATGAATAACATTTTTCGAAGCACTAGATTACAATATTCCATGCACTTGCAGTTCAAATTTGAATTATATATAAAAATTCAACATAATCAAATTAATCAACCAAATATAACAAAAAACTAGAAAAAGCACCAAATTTGAACATGAAGTTGTAAACAATGTAGGCGGGCCCAACAAAAAATTTGGGGTCAAAAAAACAAAAAAAAATTAAAAATTTGCCGAGTGCCAGGGGTACTCAGCAAAGAATTTTTTAAAAGAAAATTTTCAAAAATGGTTAAAAAGTCTTTGCCGAGGGCCTAACGATAATGCCCTCGGCAAAGATTAATGGCAGGGGATGGACGTCGTGTCAGGCGGTGTTGCCAAGGACCGGCCCTCGGCAAAGAATTATTGTTGCCGTGTGCTTGTCTTTGCCGAGGGTCTGGCCCTCGGCAAAGAGTCTTTGCCGAGGGCTGTTCTTTGCCGAGGACCAAACCCTCGGCAAAGACTCTTTGTCGAGGGCCAGACCCTCGGCAAAGACTTTTTGCCGAGTGCCTGAGCATTTTTCTTCGGCAAATCCTCAGGTCCTCGGCAAAGATGCTCTGTCCGGTAGTGACAGGTGGAAAAACCTAGCCATAGGAATGGGGCGTGAGACAATGTGGTGGCCGCAGCCGGCGCTGCTCCTCGTTTTGGCCGCGCGGCTGGCCACCGTCGCCGTCGTCGTGGTGCGAGGCGAGCCCCAGGTGCCGTGCTACTTCGTGTTCGGGGACTCGCTCGTGGACAACGGGAACAACAACGACATCGCGTCGCTGGCGCGGGCCAACTACCCGCCCTACGGCATCGACTTCGCCGGTGGCGCCACCGGGCGTTTCAGCAACGGCCTCACCACCGTCGACGCTATATGTAAGCTCTCACTGTGTATTCTATCCCCTTTCTTGTTTGCTTCGTTAAGTTCGTTCGTATCTATCGATCGAGCTGCATGGTTTTAGTTGTTGCGTAACACTGGTTTTATATTAGCACGCTTTGAAAATGAAGTAATACGTCCATTCAGATATCGTTGTCAATTGTCATGCCAATATTAGTTAGTTCCATGATGCCGACGCATCATCTATTCGTGTGTCGTTTTTCAGCTCGGCTTCTGGGCTTCGACGATTACATCCCCGCGTATGCCGGCGCGAGCGGCGATCAGCAGCTCCTCACCGGCGTCAACGTCGCCTCCGCCGCAGCCGGGATTCGTGACGAGACCGGCCAGCAACTGGTACTGGTACGCACGCATTACTAAGCATGTGTTTTCCATTCGTAGTACGTGATGTTAGGTTTGATCTCCCACCAGTTAGACCCAACGGTCTTTTGGGCCTTGTTCTCGCGCTCTGATCGGGGGCGCCCAACCCTACATGGTTGGTGGGCCCCCGTCGCGCAGCGCTATAAAGGAAAGGTGGGGGCCAGGGCTCGCAGTACGAGGTTCACCGCGCCGCCAGTCACCCCACCGACATCCTAACCCTAGACCCAATCTTGAGAAGGAGCGCAGCCAGCGACGGGAAGCACCACCGACGCACACGCCGCCGCCGAGGACGCCACAGCGCCGACTCCCTCTCCACCGAACGTCACTGCCGGTGCGCAGATGGCGTCCGTCAACGAAACCCCGGCCGGAGCTTCGACCACTACGGCTTTCGATGGTTTGCTACCTATCACCCCCTTTCTCTTTGTCTCTCTGTGAATCCCGAACACCTATTCCTATGCTAAATATCCCGATCTGATGAACATGACTAAAAAGAAAACTAACAATGGTACCAGAGCCACGGTTCGACAAGAAATCAGATTGGAGAAGTGAAACCGACCGATCTAATGCGGATCGAGAAAGAAAATAGAAAACCGAACCCTAAGACCTAACCCTAATTCCCCAAATCAAATCGGAAGAAGGGAAAAGGGGAGGGTCGGATTCCGAGACCCCTAGACACAAATCCGGAAGAAAGAAAGAATGGTCGAAACCCTAACCCTAACCCCAGTTTTCCCATTCGGATGAACAAAAAAAGGAAGAAATCAAATCGGTCACCCTAACCCTAACATGAATCAAGAATGGGGTCCTACCTGGGCCCTCATCCCGCCGGCGGCATCCCCACTGCGTGGGACAAAGAACGAGCGGTCGGCCCTCGTCGAGAGAAAGAGACCGCCGCCGTGCGGTACTTCCCCGTACCCGCACCGGCGTGCGAGATGAAGCCGAGGCCACCCTTCGTGGCGCGGGAGAAGAAGCCGAGCCGGGGGCGCTGGCTCGCTGGGCTCGGCCAAGGAAGCGCCGCGGCCAGGCCGCTCGACGGCGGCGTGCTCACCCGTTGGGGAGCACGCGCGCCGGTGAGGGGGACGGCGACGGCGCAAAGGCCCGCTCGCTCGTCGCTCCTTCGCTCTCGGTTGTGGCTTGCTGCTGCGGCTGAAGAGAGAGAGAGAGAGCGGCGAAGAAGAAGAGAGAGAGAGAGAGAGAGCAAGAGCCGAATGACCTAGGGTTTCCACGGCACCGGCGCGGCGTTGGTTTTGATCCGGCCGAAGATGGCGCGCGACCGTCCGATCAAAACCAACGGCCACGGATCCTCGGGCCGTCGCCGGCCCAGGCGTGTGTGAGCGCGCGCGGCGCTTTGCCGGCCCAGGCCCAGGTTGCGGCCTGGGTGCGGCCTGCGCACGCGGGGACAGCTGGGCCGAGCCGGTTTTCAGCGCGTCTTGAGCCGCGCTGGGCTGAAATAAAAGAAGGAAGAAAGAAAAAATTTTCTTATTATTTTCCAGGAGCAATTTTAAATACATATTTTTGATGAATTTGAATGATTTTGACATAATTTTCTGTGCAAATTTTATCCAACGATATTTTGCTCAGAAAACAGTGAATTTTTTAGTGCTTCTGGAAAATAATAATATGAAAAGATTATTAATGTTTCCGCTGTGCATGATAATTATTGTTCTCTTTGATTAAATTTGAACCAACAGGATAATTTAATTTTAAGATAAATGAATTTCTGATAATTTTGATACGATTATGATATTGTTATTTTATGACCAACGTTGTTAATAACAATATTATAATTTTTGATCCATGAGAAATTGTGCATTAATTTTACTTCCGCCCAACGGTGATATAAAATGTTTGCATGGATGAATTATAAGTTTTAATTTGACCAACGTTGAGTTAAAGTATAAAATTTTATGTATAAATGTTTCTTACTTACTTTGGTGTGATTTCAGGAGGCAAATGCATTGTGAACATTGCCAACATCCCGACACTCAACGGAACCAATCACCATATATGGCGGGAGAAGTATGAATTGGAACTTGCGTTGGGAGAGGTCGATTTTGCCATCACCTCACCGTGTCCTACTGAGCCAAAGGACCCGGTGAGAGATGACAATGAATCTGACACTGATTTCGCTGCTCGAAAGCGTGATCATGCTGAAATAAGAATAAAATATGACCTTGAACATAGGCAATGGACTCTCTCCAACCGCAAGTGTCTGTTGGTAGCCAAAGCCATCATAGAAGAACAGATAAGGGGCACAATCCCTGAATGTGCTACTGCCAAAAAATATCTTGAGAAAATCAAGAGTCAGTTTACTGGGTCTACCAAGGCCACAGCAAGTTCACTGATTAAGAAGCTTGCGAATGAGAAATTCACTGGTGGTAGCATAAGAGAGCATATTTTGAAAATGAACACTATGGCATCTAAGCTAAAAGAAATAAATTTGAAGGAGGAGGATTTCCTGATTCATTTGATTTTTGCTTCTTTGCCAAAAGAATATGACACCTTCATTGTGAACTACAATATACAGCCTAAAAGATGGGGCATAGAAAGACTCATCTCAATGTGTGCTCAAGAAGATGAGAGGATAAAGTCCTCATAAGGTGAATCTGCTCATTTTGTGAAGGACAACAAAAGAAAAAACTTTAATGGCAAGAATTCTAAACTACAAGGAAAACAGGGATAAGACCTCTTCCTCCAGTTCACAGGGAAAGAAACCCTAGGATTCTGAGAATCAGCAGTATGGTGGAGCTGAAAAAGATCAGTGCAAGCACTGCTTCAAGAAGGGACACTACAAGAGGGATTGTCCAGACTTTCTAAAATCTCTGCTAAAGAAAGGTGATGAATTTATTACATTTGTAGATAAATCCCTGTATGTATGTTATGACAAATCCACTTGGTGGGTTGATTCAGGAGCAACTACTCATGTTGCAAATTCTTTACAGGGGTTAAGTGGAACGAGAACCTTGCAAAGAGGAGAAAGAACGATTAAAGTTGCAAGTAGAGTGCAAGCCAATGTTGAAGCCATTGGAGATTTTTCTTTAGAATTGAATAATGGTTTTGTACTTAGACTTAAAGAAGTACTTTATGTTCCCTCTTTGCGTAGAAATTTGATAAGTGTTTCGAAACTTGATGATGATGGAATTGATTGCCATTTTGGTGATGGCAAGTGTAAGATACTGGTTAATAATAAATGTGTTGGTCTTGCCTTCTGACAAGACAAGCTTTATTTATTATCTCTTGCTGAGAATGCGAACAATGTATGTGATGAGAATGTGAATGATTCCCCATATGCGGATATAACTAAGAAGCGGAAGAGAATTGATAATGTCTCTTTGAAATTATGGCATTGTCGCTTAGGCCATATTTCGAGGGGGAGAATGGAACGATTGGTTAAGGAATCAATTCTCTCGCACTTAGAATTTTCAGATTTAGAACAATGTATTGATTGCATAAAAGGAAAGTATGTCAAGAAAATTAAGAAAGATGACAAACGAAGCACATGAATTTTAGAAATAATCTACACAGACATATGTGGTCCTTTTTTTGTGAAAAGTGTGGATGGTTATGACTCGCTTATAACATTCACAGACGACTATTCTCGTTATGGTAATATTTATCCAATTAAAGAAAGATCGGAAGCATTGGATAAATTCAAAATATTTAAAGCTGAAGTTGAAAATCAGCACAATAAGAAAATCAAGATAGTACGATCAGACTGAGGTGGAGAGTACTATGGGCGACATACCCCATATGGCCAAATTCCTAGACCATTCGCAAGGTTCCTATAGGAAAATGGCATAGTTGCTCAGTACTCCACACCGGGGGAGCCTCAGCAGAATAGAGTGGCTGAAAGACATAACCATACCTTGATGGATATGGTAAGAAGCATGATGAGTTACTCCACATTACCGATTAGTTTATGGATGGAGGCACTGAAAACCACCATTTACATACTTAATCGAGTACCAAGTAAATCGGTGCCTAAAACACCATATGAATTATGGATAGGAAGGGAACCCTCACTTAACCATTTGCGTGTGTGGGGCTATCCAACTGAGGCAAAAGTGTTTAACCCAAACATAGGAAAGTTAGACTCCAAGACAGTCAGCTGCTATTTTATTGGCTATCCAGAAAGATCGAAAGGATATCGCTTCTATTGTCCTGACAGACATACGAAGATTCTAGAAACAAGACACGCTGTGTTCTTGGAGGATAACATGATCAGGGGGAGCATGGTAGCACGAGAAATCAGCCTACAAGAGAAGCGGGTACATGTACCCACTCCGATGGTTGAAGAACCATTCTTCACGCTACCTGCTGCTGTTGCACCGACAGTGCAGGACACTGTAGTGCCAACACCTGTTGCAAGTTCTCCCGTGGCGACAATGAATGAACATGAGGAACCTGTCCTTGAGGAACCTATCCTTGAGGAACCTATAGAACCAAATGTTGCACATGAGGAAGAACAACAACAGCCCAATATGGAACAAGTGCCGGAGGCACCTAGAAGGTCTCAAAGAATAAGAAGATCAGCTATTACTAACGACTATGAAGTTTATGAAACAGAAGAATGTCAGATGGGGGATGATCCCACCTTATTTGAAGAAGCCATGAGAAGCGACCACTCATCAAAGTGGCTTAAGGCCATGGAAGATGAATTAAAATCAATGAGTACCAATAAAGTTTGGGACTTAAAAAATATTCCTAAAGGAGCTAAAACAGTAGGCTGTAAATGGGTCTACAAAACGAAATATGACTCCCAAGGGAATATAGAAAGATTTAAAGCGCGACTTGTGGCGAAAGGCTTCACGCAAAGAGAAGGGATTGATTACAATGAGCCGTTTTCTCCAGTCTCATATAAAGATTCCTTCAGAATTATAATGGCACTTGTAGCCCACTATGATTTGGAGTTACATCAAATGAATGTAAAGACGGCTTTCCTAAACGGAGATTTGGAAGAAAATGTTTATATGGCACAACCGAAAGGTTTTGTCGTAAAAGGAAAGGAAAATATGGGATGCCGCCTGAAGAAATCAATCTACGGATTGAAGCAAGCTTCAAGACAGTGGTATTTGAAGTTTGATAGAACGATAAAAGGTTTTGGGTTTGAAGAAAATGTTGAGGACAATTGCGTTTATGCAAAGTTCAGGAATGGAAAGTACATATTCCTAATTTTGTATGTGGATGATATCTTACTTGCTAGTAGTGATATCAATCTACTAATGGAAACGAAGAAATTCTTGTCCTCAAACTTTGATATGAAAGATCTCGGTGAGGCCTCGTTCGTTTTGGGAATAGAGATTCACCGAGACAGGAGAAAAGGGGTTCTAGGATTATCGCAAAAGGCATACATAGAAAAGGTACTGAAGAAATTTAGTATGCATGCGTGCAGTCCTTCACCTGCTCGTATAGTCAAGGGCGATAGATTTGGGGAACATCAGTGTCCCAAGAACCAATGTGAAATTGACCGAATGAAAGCGGTACCGTATGCTTCAGCTGTTGGAAGTTTACAATATGCTCAAGTGTGTACACGCCCTGACTTAGCTTTTGTTACCGGGTTACTTGGCAGATATCAAAAGAATCCAGGAATTGAACATTGGAAATTAGTGAAGAAAGTCCTACGTTATTTGCAAGGTACGAAAGGCCTCATGCTTACGTATAGAAGATCTGACTCCCTGCAGATAGAGGGGTATTCAGATTCTGATTATGCGGGAGATGAAAGAAAATCCACGTTAGGATATGTATTTACTCTCGCAGGAGGGGCTATATCGTGGAAAAGCTCCAAACAAACCGTAACTACATCCTCGACAATGTATGCCGAGTTTGTAGCATGCTATGAGGCAACAGGGCAGGTGAATTGGCTTAAGAAATTCATATCCGGATTGAAAGTAATTGATGATATAAATGAACCACTAAGATTGTATTATGATAACAATCCAGCGGTACAGTACGCTCACAACAATAGGTCAAGTGGTGCTGTCAAACACATTGACATAAAGTACTATGTTGTGAAAGATAAAGTTCGGGATCATATAATAAATCTTGAGCATATAAGTACAGAGAAAATGCTCGCGGGTCCGCTCACAAAGGGCTTACCACCCAACGTGTTCAGAGAACATGTAGCCGGCATGGGTTTAAGGGAAAGCCTATGATTCCCGAACATACGAAGAGCCCAAAGAAAGTTTATATTTTAAAACGGAGAAGTGTATTGTGGCTGTTAGTCTAACGGCACTAATTGCTGTGACAATGTGATAGTTCTATGCACTAATCTGTGATGAAAAGGATGGAAGCAAGAAAAATATGAATTGAAAGTTTTGAGTATGAAATTAAGGAACGAAGAATAGATGAGAGATCAAGGGGGAGAATGTTAGGTTTGATCTCCCACCAGTTAGGCCCAACGGCATTTTGGGCCTTGTTCTCGCGCCCTGATCGGGGGCGTCCAACCCTACATGGTTGGTGGGCCCCCGTCGCGCAGCGCTATAAAGGAAAGGTGGGGGCCGGGGCTCGCAGTACGAGGTTCACCGCGCCGCCAGTCACCCCACCGACATCCTAACCCTAGACCCGATCTTGAGAAGGGGCGCTGCCAGCGACGGGAAGCACCACCGACGCTGGCAACGCCACCCCGACGCACACGCCGCCGCCGAGGACGCCACAGCGCCGACTCCCTCTCCACCGAACGTCGCTGCCGGCGCGCAGATGACGTCCGTCAACGAAACTCTGGCCGGAGCTTCGACCACTACGGCTTTCGATGGTTTGCTACCTATCACCCCCTTTCTCTCTGTCTCTCTGTGAATTCCGAACACCTATTCCTATGCTAAATATCCCGATCTGATGAACATGACTAAAAAAACTAACACGTGATCCTAGGCTCCTGACGCACACGGACCATGCCATGGCCACAGGGGCAACGGATGAGCTTCGGCGGGCAGCTGCAGAACTACCAGTTGGCGGTGCAGCAGCTGGTGAGCATCCTGGGCGACGAGGACTCCACGGCCAACCACCTGAGCCAGTGCATCTTCACGGTGGGCATGGGCAGCAACGACTACCTCAACAACTACTTCATGCCGGCGGTCTACTCCACCAGCCAGCAGTACACGCCGGCGCAGTACACGCCGACGTGCTCATGGGCCAGTACGCGCAGCAGCTCCGGACGCTATACAGCTACGGGGCCAGGAAGGTGGCGCTGATGGGCGTGGGGCAGGTCGGGTGCAGCCCCAACAAGCTGGCGCAGCACAGCGCCGACGGCGCCACCTGCGTGCCGGAGATCAACGGCGCCATCGACATCTTCAACCGCAAGCTCGTCGCGCTCGTCGACCAGTTCAACGCGCTGCCGGGGGGCGCACTTCACCTACATCAACGTGTACGGGATCTTCGAGGACATCCTGAGAGCCCCAGGGTCGCACGGTACGTATATGCACGTGTTTGAGTGGACACCAAACCAAAGGACAGCTACTCAGTGAGACTGCGAGTATCCCGTCCTGATCGATCGAGCTCTGCTGGGTTTGTGTTTGTGCAGGTCTGACGGTGACGAACCGAGGGTGCTGCGGCGTCGGGCGGAACAACGGGCAGGTGACGTGCCTGCCGTTCCAGACGCCGTGCGCCAACAGGAACGAGTACCTCTTCTGGGACGCCTTCCACCCCACGGAGGCGGCCAACGTCCTCGTCGGTCGGAGGGCGTACAGCGCGGCGCAGCCGTCCGACGTCCACCCCGTGGATCTGCGCACGCTCGCTCAGCTCTAGTTCGTTGTATGGATGTCCATGTCGGTCACGTGAAGACCAGCAAAGCTTAAAAGCGTCTTCCTCTTTATTCTTTGTTTCACCTTCTGGCCTCCTCGTGATTGTATTGTGCACCACTCGCAAAAGGGTTGTATGGTCTCTATCCATCTGAATATATATATATATTTTCTGTAGCTAGCCATAGAATAACTTATTCTATGGTCACTTTGAGTTACGATAGTTACTATGCTAATTTACGAGACTGCAATAACTCCTTACTAAGTGATTTACTATAACATTATGGTAAATATCACCATGAGTTGTAGTAGCACAAATATCGTAAATGCATATTCATGTTATCGTAAATCACTTAGTAAAGAGTTATCGTAAATCGGTACAAACATTATCGTAAATCATGGTGGCTATAGATTAAGTTATTCTATGGCCAGCTGCAAAATAGCATTACCCTATATATATATATATATATGGTGGGGTGCCTTTGGTGTCCCAGCATAGCAGGTCCCAAGCCCTGTTAAAGGAGGAGGGTTGTGTTAGGCGTGGTGTGCCAATGTAAAAACTTAGCCACTTTAATGGAGATGAAACCCGAAAGAAAATCGTTGGGGCGTAACTCTCTTAGCGACGCGCCATATCGAAACCCGGGTATGGTGTTAAATGGACAAGGGCCAGGTCGTCACCTCCGTGACGCGCCGTGTCGTGATCTGGATATGGTGTCAAGTGAGCAAGGATCGGGTCGTCGCTTCCTTAGTGGCGCGCTACATCGGCGCCTGGATGTAGTGAAAAATGAGCAAGGGTCTTCGTATCTCAGTCGACGGGTGCGAAGGGTAAGGAAGCTAGTCTAACCAACTAGGATCCGTTTAGGTAGTTGAAATGTAGGGTCACTTACAGGTAAGTTAAGAGAATTAGTTGATACCGCGACTAGGAGGCGTGTAAATATATTATGCGTTCAAGAGACTAAATGGAAGGGTCAGAAGGCGAATGAGGTGGATAATACATGTTTTAAGCTTTGGTACACAGGGACAGTCGTGAATAGAAATGGAGTAGGAGTTTTGATTGACAAGAGCCTCAAGAATGGTGTGGTGGGAGTGAGAAGGCAAGGAGATAGGATTATCTTAGTCAAGCTTGTCGTTGGTGATATGGTCTTGAACGTAATTAGTGCGTATGCCCCCAAGTAGGCCTCGATGAGAGTGCTAAGAGACAGTTCTGGGAAGACTTGGATGGCCTGGTTAGAGCTATACCTAGTAGTGAGAAGCTTTTTATAGGAGGAGATCTTAATGGGCATGTAGGTACTACAAGCGCAGGTTTTGAGGCAGTTCATGGAGGTTTTGGGTATGATAGTAGGAATCAGGAGGGGGAGGAAGTTCTGGACTTCACGGTAGCTTTTGACCTGATGATAGCCAACACTTTCTTTAGAAAGAGAGAATCTCATCTAGTAACCTTCAGTAGCGGACAACACAGTAGCCAGATTGACTTTGTCCTCGCAAGAAGAAAGGACAAACGAGCATGCTTGGATTGCAAGGTGATACCAGGGGAGTGTGTTGTTTCTCAACATAAGCTTTTGGTGGCAGATTTTCGTTTTCAGGTGCGTGCCCGTAGGGATAAACAAGCTAAGATTGAAAGAACAAAGTGGTGGAAACTGAAAAGGGAGGCGTCAGAGGTATTCAGGGAAAGGGTTATCAAAGAGGGCTCTTGGAAGGAAGAAGAAGACATAAACAACATGTGGGAGAAGATGGCAATCAACGTTCGGAAGGTGGTCTCAGAGGTGTGTGGAGTAACCAAAGGAAGTGAAGGCGAGGCTAAAGATACTTGGTGGTGGAACGAGGAAGTCCAAATGGCTATTAAGGAGAAGAAAGAATGCTATAGACGCTTGTACCATAACAGGAGTGTGGACAACATAGAGAAATACAAGGTGACAAAGAAGACTGCAAAGCGAGCTGTAAGTGTGACAAAGAGTAGAGCGTACGAGGATCTTTACCAGCATTTGAGTACGAAGGAAAGAGAGATGGACATTTATAGGATGGCTAGGGTTCGTGAGAGAAAGACATAGGACTTCAACCAAGTTAAGTGCATTAAGGATGAAAGGGAGCATCTCTTGGTGAAGGAGGATGAGATCCGACATCGATGGCAAGAGTATTTTGACAAATTGTTCAATGGTGAGAATATGGACACAACCTTTCAGTTGGATGACTCTTTTGATGACACCAATAGGTGCTTTGTACGGAGAATCTAAGAATCTAAAGTCAGAGAGGCGTTGAAAAGGATGAAAGGAGGTAAGGCGATGGAACCGGATGGTATCCCAATCGAGGTGTGGAGATGCCTTGAGGACATAGCTATAGTATGGCTAACCAAGCTGTTCAACCATATTTTTCGATCGAACAAGATGCCTGATGAGTGGAGGAGAAGTATATTGGTACCGATCTACAAGAATAAAGGGGATATTCAAAGTTGTACTAATTACCGGGGAATTAAGTTGATGAGCCATACTATGAAGCTATGAGAGAGAATTATCGAGCCTCGCTTGAGAGCAATAACGCGGGTCTCTATGAACCAATTTGGTTTTATGCCCGGAAGGTCAACCATGGAAGCTATTTTCTTAATAAGACAAGTTATGAAGCGGTATAGGGAGAAGAAGAAGGACCTACACATGGTTTTTATTGACTTGGAGAAGGCTTATGATAAAATACCAAGGAATGTTATGTGGTGGGCTTTGGACAAACATAAAGTCCCAACGAAGTACGTCGGGCTCATTAAGGACATGTACAACAATGTCGTGACTAGAGTTCGAACAAGTGATGGAGACACAGATGACTTTCCAATTAGGATAGGACTACATCAAGGGTCAGCTTTGAGCCCTTATTTGTTTGCTTTAGTGATGGATGAGGTCACAAGGGACATACAAGAGGACATCCCTTGGTGTATGCTTTTCACGAACGATGTAGTGCTAGTTGATGAAAGCCGGACAGGAGTGAATCAGAAACTGGAGTTATGGCGGAAGACTTTGGAGTCCAAAGGTTTTAGACTCAATAGAACTAAAACTGAGTATATGAGATGTGACTTCGGCACTACTACTCGGGAGGAGCAAGATGTTAGTTTGGAAGGTCAAGTAGTGCCTAGGAAGGATACCTTTCGATATTTAGGATCAATGCTATAGAGGAACGGAGATATTGATGAAGATGTTAGCCATAGAATCAAAGCAGGGTGGATGAAGTGGCGGCAAGCGTCTGGTGTCCTATGTGACAAAAGGGTACCACATAAGCTAAAAGGCAAGTTTTATAGGACAGCGATTAGATCTGCTATGTTGTATGGTGCAGAATGTTGGCCTACGAAAAGACGACTTGTTCAACAGCTAAGTGTCGCGGAAATGCGTATGTTGCGTTGGATTTGCGGTCATACAAGAAGGGATCGAGTTCAGAACGATGATATACGTGATAGATTAGGGGTAGCGCCAATTGAAGAAAAGCTTGTCCAACACCGGTTGAGATGGTTTGGACATGTGCAACGGAGACCTCCAGAGGCACCGGTGCATAGTGGAATCCTAAGCCAGGATAGTAACGTGAAAAGAGGCAGAAGAAGACCGAAGTTGACTTGGGTAGAGACAATAAAAGAAGACTTGAAAGGATGGAACATACCCAAAGACTTAGCCTTAGATAGAAGTGCTTAGAAGACAGCTATTTACGTGCCTGAACTTTGATTGCTTCTAATGGGTTTCAACTCTAGCCTATCCAACTTGTTTGGGACTTAAAGGCTTTGTTGTTGTTGTATATATATATATATATATATATATATATATATATATATATATATATATATATATATATATATATATATATACACCGGGTTTCGTCCCGTTTTACTAATGTAGCTGGCGTCACACTCCTCCGATCACTGTTCGCAAAATGTCCCCGATCACTGTTCAAAAAAATGTGAAGCAGATTTAAGATAAAGAGCAGGAGTTTCGGTTGAAGAACATCTGCGTTGAACGACGGTTTGTTCGACGGTCCGCCCACCATCGCGCGGTCCCGCCTTGTTCCACACGGACGGCCGGATTGGGTACCTGGCCCCCGTCCCGCACGCACCGTGCACCGGTCTCTCTAGTCTCCACTCTCCACCCGCACATCATGTTCTAATGTTCATACGGTGTGCAAGTTACAGATTACATGATAAGAGTCGTGAAAACTGAAAAAGTAGACATTGTTACTACGCAAGGATTCATGTCCAGAACTGGACACAATCTGGGCGATTTAGCATAGCTCCAACTTTAAGATCCAACTTGCAGTTTAGTTCAAACAATATAAAAAAATACAGATCATCTGAATGCTCTTAATTTTATCTCGGTCTCCACATCCTAGATTTCTTGAGTTAGAAATACCTAAGTTCTACCAAACGGGGCCGATTATATAATCATCAATCTAACACGAAATAATAGCACTCGGTACTCCCGTCGTCCTACCTGCAACTCTTATCTCATGGATGAATCTAGCAACCGATTTGATCTTAACAAAACGTGAACAAGCTAATCGGAGAGGAGTCTCGCAATTAATTACATTGCCCCAACCCAGGGGAGTGCCAAGGCAACAATATGACTGCAACAATCTGTACATGAGGTTGGGGCCAGTGAGGCATGCCTGATATACAACAAAACTATGATCAGCTGAGAATCAACCAGTTGCAAAACCGCCTTTTTTATAATTTAAGAAAACGAAAATATGATATACATTTGAGTATATTTTCTAGCGATCGCCGATATGATCTTGCCATTGAAATCAATAGCTTGGGCTCGTGGTTAAAAATAGGATCGTGATGAGCGTGATGAACGGGTGGTGCTGCCCTCATTGCGATCTTTCTTCCACATTCCTTCAATGCTCTGGAAACACTTGAGAGGTCTCACCTGTTCAAATTACAGCAAAGTGAACATTACAAACATTATTTCCTGCCACAGTCCATTACAAAATACTCAAAGTATAATGAGAAGGCGTTAATGGCTACCTTCCAACGGTTTCTGTGAGCTATCTCATTTTGGATAGCAGACAACCGGTTGATAATTACTCTAAAATCAGGCCTGTCTGCAGGATTTTCACTCCAGCACTGCTCAATCAACCTGCATCAATGTCAAGTGGACAGGCAAAAAGGTCAGACAAAATTTACAAAGGGAAAAGCACCAACAATAATGGTACTTGGAGGAAATGGAACACGTTAAATTTGACACATACAAGTAGTTAAATTGAGCATGACTAGCAGAAGTTTGCTAAAGTTTGAAATGCATAGCAAGACACAAAAGTGCTCTAATTGAATTAGTAATTGCCACTATATAAGCAAAGCGGAAAGAATGACTGCTTACTCTCTTAACCCATGAGCATAATGCTTTGGAGGAGCTCGAAAAGGCGGCCTTTCTTTAGAATTGTGTACCTTCTCAATTTCATCATTTTTCTTATCGTAATAAGGAAGGCATCCTTCAATCATCTGCAATAGTTGGGATTTGGGAACATATCGAGCACAAAAATGGTCATATGAGTGACTTTGCAGGGAGTAATTGGTGCTGAAATGAGTGTCGTTCTTATGTTTAAAGAAACAACAGTGTCAACTGAATAAAGATACCAGCAGTAAACTGCGTAACAGTGCTCAATACCATATAAATATGTTGGCAGAAATATTTAGAGAACACAGAAATGCACCATCCAACCTACTGTGTGGAGACAGAGATGCAAAACGTTATAATATATCACAACTTACCTCCTGAAGTATCAACGCGAATGAGAAGACATCCACTTTAGTATCATACTCTTCATTTCGCAGGACTTCTGGAGCCACATATCTGCCTGAGACATTTTAAAAATTACCAGTTGAAACAGAAGGCAAAATAAGTTAAGAAGGGCAAAGGTCACCACTAATATAGCACAGATTTAGCATAACAAACAATGAAGTCCACTTACAAGCATTGCCTGGAGAAGTCACCGCTTTATCTTCTCTAACTTTTTTTCTCCATTTTAACATCTTACACAAATCAAAATCTGCCACCTTCAGATGTCCAGTGTCATCCCTCAATATGTTACTGTTATCTTACACAATGGGCATAGAAAGTCTTTTAACAAACCAGGTATTTAAAGCGCTACATGGGGGTGTACAGAAGAAGAAGCAAGCAATTTTCATTGAAAAAATATAACCACAGAGTACTCACGAAGGCTCAAGGTCACGATGGATGATAGCTTGAGGTTTATGCTCATGCAAGTAATTCATTCCTCTGTTACAATTCACAAAGGAACACAAGTTAGATTTAGTTACTTCATAACAACAAAACATAGTAGCCAACAGAGTTTATCTCATAGTATCCAGGTTATGTCTGGTAAACCTTGCAACATCAAGAGCTAACTTCACTGCATATGATGGTGGCAGAGCTCCTTTCTTACTCAAGTGAGTGCGCAAGTCACCCTGAAAATAAACATTTTGGTAATTCTCAATAGCCCATGACATAACATGAAGATGCATTTTAATACACATGTTACATAAACTATGACACCGAGTTAATAAATCTAGACGTTGTGCAGTGTTGAAATCATATTGCTGGTAGTTACAATGAAGTCATCGTGCTACTTGAACACAATATTTTGTAATTTTGTTGCTTTTTGGTAATGATGAAATTTGGATATCCTGTTGTGGAATAAAAAGTTACAACGAAGTCAACATGAAACATATATGCTATCTTAATCTTAATATAAAAAAAATCACAAAATCGCATGAGATAAACAGTGAAACTTGCACTGATTTATTGTTCGTCAAACATTGCCAAAACGAAAGAAGCTGCTATTACAAATTAAAATCTGATTTCACATTGTCAGTAGGCCAAACATAAGCCACAACGCATTAAGAAACTTATTAAGGTAAATAACTATCAGATATTAGCAAAAAAAACATTTTTAATACTTTACACATGTAGACAACTAGAATAATATGAAGCCGTGGATCCACACCTAAAAGGTTTGCTAAAAACATAGCCTCATATATTGCCCTCACTAATCGAATAACATTTAGAAAACAATGCAGATTATAAACAGCATATTTCCCTTAAGACAAACCTTGCGCATAAATTCCATAACAATCATCATTGGATTGCTTTGTGTTACAGCACCCAAAAATTGCACAACATTTGGATGGCGTATAAGTTGCAGCACATCAAGCTCGTCTCTGAATGCCTGCCTGTAAGACATCCAAACTATCAGGATAATATAGCTTTAGAAGAAAGGTAAAATTCAGTAAAATTAGGCCAAGATAGACCAGAAACAAATGGAATAACTCAATGGAAAGTACCCACACTTTGCTCTCATCCACAATTAGATCATCATCCAGCTTCTTAACAGCAACTGGAATGCCCCTCCATGTTGCTTTTCTAAATGTGCCCTGCAAAGCAGATTGAAATAATAACTATCTAAAAAATTTATTGCCAACGATATCTAATGGTGGAAGTATAGCTTTAAAACTTAAGATAAAGAAAGTACAACCTAAAATCAACAATTCTAACCAATTGTAAGCTTATTAGTGCTAGAGACAACCAATTTGAAAAGGCTCATGTGAAAGAAAGGGAAATATACATACAGACCTTGGATAGATCATTGCCATTAGTGAAATCAAGCTCGGATGGGTCAATCTCATATTCAGGAACTTCACGAACATTGTTCACATGCATTGGAGCAATCTTCAAGAAAGAAGCGAATATTCAGAACACCTGAACAAAACAAAACATCAGGCAGAGGCGACACTCGTCGTAGTACCTTATGCTTGGAGCCATGCTTCTCAAAGATCTTGATCACATCATGATTCTGATAATGCATTGCATCCGCCAAAGGCTGCCAGATAGTAGCAACGCTCAACTAATGCAGCAAGTCACAACAAGACATATATGCACAAATACAAATGATGTTATCTTGAATCTATGTTCCACGTGCTAGCATAGCCTATAAAATTGTCATTGTCTTCTTGTCGCGTACTAAATCCTCTTAACTAACTTAGTGTACCAATCGTGAAAGCTTTTCCCATAAAAATTCCAATTTGTTTTCAGATTTCTCTCTAAGGAAAAGGATTTTACGGTCCTCATCAAACGCAAGCAAAAGGAGTTTTTGTAAAGAAAGACAAAAGACACTCAAGCAGGCTGCACCGTGCTGCCCCACTGGTCCTCGACGGCGGCATCCGCGCCGCTCTGGAGGAGCAGCTCGACGACCTCGGCGTGTCCCTCGCAGGCGGCGATGTGCAGCGCCGTGCGGCCGTCGGAGTCGCGGAAATTGGGGTCGGCGCCGCCGTCGAGGAGCTCGCGGATCCCCTCCGCGTTGCCCTCGTGCGCCAGGTACATGAGCTGGAAGCTCATGACGCCGTTCGCCTGGGCCGACGAGCCCTCCGCCGAGCTCGCACCACCGCCCTCGCCGCCGCCGCGCTCGGGCGCCAGCGACGACTGCTTGCCCAGCCTGAACCGCGGCGTCGCCGGCCCAGACTCCGGCGCGTGAGGCTTCGGCTCCATGGAGGCGGGCGGACGGCAGCGCTAGGGTTCTGGGAGAGATCGGATCAGAGGCTTTCGGGCGAAGGATTCAGGAGAAGTGGAGAAGGGGAGACCGAGAGGGGGCGGCCAGCGCGTGCCAGGGATGGACGAATCGAGGGGGGTTTGGGAGTGGAACTTGGAATAACAGTCGGACATGATGGCGTGGGGTGTGGGGCGGTGGGTCAATGGCGTGATGGGTGGTTTGGCTGCTGAGCTGGCAGCAGGCAGCCAACGAACTCGCAGTAGCCGGTATCGGTCTGTTGGTTGGTGGGTTTCTGGATTTGTTTGAGTTGGGTGATACTGGTTTATTATAAGAAAAAAAATATTATTAGTTGGCTGGTTTAGGTTGATTGAAACTATTGACTAGCTAATTTGGACTAATTGAAACCAACAAGCGAACAGGCCTCCGTGGACGAGGAGTCCTTTGACAGCTCAGGCCCGCCGCAACCGGAGTTCCGACCGACGTGGGCTCTGTGACACGGCGGATATTACACTGCCTCTGTGCCTGTTCTACGGGAGCTGATTATTTTCACATCCAATGTTTGGAGTTTGAGGGTCCCTTGCAAATTAAAGGTCACTCTCACGCTGGCAGACATGGCTTGGCCTAGCCCAAGGCAAAGTTGAGTACTTTCCTAAAAAAAAGAAGGCAAAGTTGAGTACTCGTACGTGCTAATAGAAAAGGGACATGTTGGAGATGTCTACAGGTAGTAAGAGCGGTTCGCGAATCGTGACCAAAAGCATTGCAACTGCAGCATGCTGTCACTTGAGGTATACTGGAGCTTTTTTAGGTGTAGCAGTTGGTGGTGGACGTACTTGGACGTTGAGATGCGAAAGATGAGGACTGCGATACGTCGGTTTTGTCACTGCTACGCGCGCGGAACAAATCGTGGCGGCGGGCGCCGCAGCCGGAGCTGACGTGTTGCCAGGTATCTAGAATGGAAGCCTAGATCTTCAATGTTTTAAACCGAAAGCGACACGATCTTGAGTTCGGCTGTGGTCGGCTGCAGAAATATAAAATGACGCGGACGCTTCTAGACATGCTCGTCCAAATCGTCAGTTCCTCTTCCTCATCAATCTGAAAATGACACAATTCTAACATAATAAATAACAAATCAAGTCATCTTAGGTCTGAATAAATTTATATGAAGTATTAATATTTATATATTATTAAACGGCCTTATTGGATATAATAAATTATTTCTTTTACACATCAGATCTCAAACTCGACGAAGTCACAAACAGATGCTTTGCTACCGATGGACAAATCATCTACCATTGAAATCCGAGTAAACTTATATGAAGTATCAATATTTATGATATTAAACGGTCTTATTGGATCCATCCTAAAATAAATTATTTCCTTTATTACACATCAAATCTCAAACTCAACAAAGTCGCAACAGATGTTTTCTACCGATAGACAAATCATCTATCATTGAAAGAATAACATTCCTAAGTTCCGGATAAGCTTAAAATTTAAGACCCGAGCCCTATATTGACTCGAAGCCTTGAGCTTAGATGGTTAGGTTTAGACACTTGGTCGAATAAAGAATATAATCAACCGAGCTAAACTTAGTTTATTATATTTTCATAGTATACTTATTCGATGTTATAAATGGATACTCTTTTTAATAAATTTGATCAAATTTTAGATAGTTTGACTATTAACAAAACTATAGATAACAATACATAGTAACTAAATAATGTCAAGTTTTACTCGTATACAACAATTGATCAAATTGGAGAGACCACGTAGTCAGCTACCCTCTCCAGGGCTGAAAGGTCGCCATTGCCGACTGCTGATCTAGTCAAGCGAAGCATTTTCGAGCTGCAACTCCCTTCTCATCGCTACAACATGTTGTGTAGTATTGGTTGACTTCTCTTGGGACATATACTAGAAACTATGCCAGCGACGGTTTCGAAGGCGCACAAGAAACATGAGATCAACACCGCCTAAAAAGCACGTAACGGAAAAGCGCGTACGTACTAGCCGCTGAATCAGCCCAGCAGCACGCCCGCGGGCACGGCACCACAACAGTCCACATGCAGGCAGGATATGTGCCTTGCTTCTTGTTGTTGCTGCGGTGCTGCCTCGAGGCATGTGATGTGTCCGTCTGCCATAGTGCCATACTGCCATCCCAGGCTCCCAGCTGCCTGCTTCAGTCCGAATTGACCCCAGGGACACGATGGATTGAAGAAGTAAGCATTTTCGGCAAAGGAGCAATTCACCAACAGGTTGCATGATCATTGCGTGAAAGACGATTGGTGATGCCATACTATACCAGAGCAGCCTGTTCAAATGCCGGACTAGGCTCTTAAAGCCCCGTGGAAAATCTCATGGACCGAGACAGCCTAGAAACATTTTCTTTAGGCTGGGCTGGTCCTTTTGGGCTTCATTGCCCAAATTAAAAAACGGGAGCCTCAGCCCACCAGTTGTTCTTTGTGTGGGCTACAAAATAAAGCCTGGGCCCGCCTAGAGTACTGACCAGGCTGGGCCTAGATGGCGTTTTCAAGCTGGGCCGGGCTTTATCATCAACGTGTCAGCTTGACTAACAGATTCTGTTCGGAAAAAGTTCATCTGACCTCCCACAACTATTTTTTTGAGTAGTCGAAAAAAACCCCTATGAAAACCTCCGAAGGACTAAGCCGATAGATCTCGAAAATCACGAAGTCACCACAACACTGTTGATAGGGACGTCCTCTACCTCTGAAAGCAAAGCATCGTTAAATCCTAGAAATACGTGCACCCGTGCCAAGTCGACGACATGAATCTGGGTGGGCAAGAAACCTGACCAACTGATCTATGATCAGTACACACCTCCCACAACTATTTACGTTAGTAATTCTCAAAAAAACTATTACATGAGTAAGATTTGTCTCTCAACTAGAAAGCCAGATTTTTAGACTTCTCAAATTCTTGAAACTGAGCGGTTTACCTCTCTAAGTGGTTTTGAAAGCGGTCTTAGCTTACGTGGCACCACGTCAACCGCCCTACATAGTGCCGTCAGCCACGAGAAAGGTAAAATCAAACTTTTGTGATAGTTCATGGAGGTTAATTAGACTTTATAAAAAATGTAGAAATAAAATTTTGAAAAATATCTAAATAGTTTTTAGAATAAATATGCATTTAATATTACTAAAATCTATTTGATATTAGAAAACTCAAAGATTTTTTAACTCATAAATTGCAAAGGGGACATGATCTAAACTAGCAATAAGACCTTAACTTAGGACATAAACTCAAAACATCAGACTTAAACCGAATTATGAAAAAGCTAGGACAAGTGGTTGTAGGACATGAAAAAATGTTATCCACTAGATCTACAACTTTACCGTTCAAATTTTTTATTTAAAATTGTTTAGGATCTTTAAAGTATGATTTAAGTTTGCTGATTCTAAAATTATTATTATTTTCTAATTTTCAAATCACCTCGGATGTAGAGACACCATAAAGTAAAGTTGTAGTGCTCGATGATCTAATACTTGCAGTTTTTTTTCCAGTTGACATCATTTAAGTTCTAAAATTTTAAAATTTATTTTTCTGAATTTTTAAAATGACCTCGGATAGATATACCCTAGACCAAAGTTATAATGCTCAACTAGATCTAATATCTTTCCGTTCATTTTTTTTTATTTGAGATCGTTTATTAGGCGGCTAAAATAAATAGCCCGTACAAGATTCGTGAATGTTAATACTACACAATAACGCTCTATACTTAGTGATAACTGACTATATGGCGTAATGGTCAGGCAGCCTCGTGCGACGGTGCGAGGCTTGAAAGGTGTTTGTCGTGTGAGAAAACACGTGAGTTGCCTGGTAGGATTATCCCATGATTTTTTTTTGCTATTTTAAGGTCGTTTTATTTTTTAGAAAATGATTTACAAAGATCACTCCGTTTTCCCGTGCCTGCACTCCGCACCTGCGCTCGCGCCAGCACGCCCCCGCACACGTCTACGTTTCGCGCGTCCACACGGGGTCCACGCCGCCTGGACGTTGTTCGCACCGCGAGACCCTCCGCTTCTCACGTGCATTGCAACATATGCAACACCTTATCTACTTTTAAAATATTCATATGCAATACTTAGAGCATCTTCAAGAGACTCTCTAAATCCTTCCTAAATACTAGGAATAGAGATTTTGGTGAAAAATTACCCTCCAACAGCTTCTCTAAATGATTATCAAATATAGTCATATTCTATTCCGAATTTTTCGCTATCCAAAAATAGAAGACAAGAATGGCTCTCTAGAGTACGCACGAAATATAGAAAAACTATTGGAGTGTGAAAAGATATAGAAAGCGATTTTGTGCAAATGACTCTCTAAATTATGATTTAGAGAGTATGATTTAGAAATGCTCTTATAGATGCTCTTACAACATACGTCTGAAGACAGATGAAACACTTGAGGAATGCATGTGAAACACTTGCAAAAACACCTGAAAAAACACTTAAAATATTGCAAACATACGCAATATTCAGATAAAGTACTTGCAACATATATGTGAAACATATACAACGTCCTGATAAACACCCTTGCAATGTGCGTCGAAAAAAATAGATGAAACATGGGGAAGAGAAGCTTGAAACATCCATGTATAACCATTGCAACATATGTAATATTTTAATTTATTTTTGCAACATCCATATAAAATATTTACAACATACCTATAAAATATATGAAATACTTGAAACATATGTCTACAACATATGTTTTTCACCCTTTTTTCAAACGACACAGAGCAGAGCGGGGAACAGTTGGTTCTGGCCAGCCGGCAACCAAGGATGGTGGCATGGTAGCGGCTAGCTGGCCTACACCTGGCCTGGGCCCAGCTAGTCACGACCCTCGCTCTCTTGGTCGCCTGGCCACACACGATGGGTGGAGATGGAGGATGCGGTGGAGATGAAGGATGGAGAGGGAGGAACTACTACTACAAAAACGATTTGTTGTAAAGCCTTCTTGTTTTTGCAGGAGCGGTTCTATATTGAGATGCCCCTATAAATAATTCTCAAATGAGCCATTCTTACAAAAATCTATTTGTAGGGGTGACTGGTGTTATCAGCCACCCCTGCAAATCTAATTTATAGTAGATGCTAAATAGTAAAAATTAACTATTAAAATTCGAATTTTTTAAAATGACCTTAGACGGAGAAATGACCAAAATAAAAGTTATAGATCCCAAAAATTATAGAACTTTGTTGTTTACAGGGTTTTCATTTAAAATCATTTACTGCTTCAAAATATTGTTTAAAATTTAATTTTTAATTTATCGAAGAACTCTGATTTCTCTTTTTAATCTGTGGCTAAAACTTGTAACTAGTCTTTCTCCCTCATACTAACTTCAAATTTAATGATTTTTTTGCTAAAATTTCCTAAAATCTTGCTCTATCAATTTGTTGTGTTCTTACAGCTAGTATTTGAGCCATCTTTTCATGTGACTTTGTTTTATCAATTGAGAATTTGAATTTAAAAAAATAGCAATTTCAAACAATATTTTGAGACAGTAAATGATTTCAGCTGAAAAACTCATTAACGCAAAAGTTGTAGAATTGATTAAGATCTAGAACTTTATTTTGGTTATTTTTTCATCTGATAAAGTGATAGTAACATTGTTAAAAAATTTCACATCTCATATAAAACTATAAGAGAGATGTAAATTTGTGAACAATGTATAGTACCACTTTATCAGATGAATAAATGACCAAAACAAAAGTTGTAGATCTTGATGATTTCTACAACTTTTATGTTGATGACTTTTTTTAGCTAAAATCATTTACTCTTTTAAAATATTATTTTTAGTTAACATTTTTTGAAATTCAAATTTTGAAGTCATAAAACAAAATCAAAAGAAATGATGACCAAAATAGAAGTTGTAGATCTTGAAAAGTTATAGAATTTTATAGTTGACAACTTTTTCATTTGAAACCATTTTGTCAACAAAAACTATGTTTGAATTTCTCCAATTTAAAATTTTAATTTTTCAAACTTCCTCGGATGGAGAAGCAACCAAATAAACATTGTAGATCTCGAAAAGTTATATTACTTTGTAGTTGATAACTTTTCATTTGAAATCATTTTGTCAAGGAAAACTAAATTTTAATTTCTCAAATTTAAAATTTGAATTTCCCAAACAACCTCGGATGATGAAACAACCAAAATGAAAGTTATAGATCTCAAAAAGTTATATAACCTTTTGATTTAAAATCATCTTGTCAGGAAAAACTATGTTTGAATTTCTCAAATTTTAAATTCAAATTTTGTAAACGATCTCGGATGGGGAAAGTGCCAAAATAAAAGTTGCATACCTCGAAAAGTTATGCAACTGTGTAGTCGACAACTTTTATATTTGAATTCGTTTAGGGCCTCAAACAATCAATTTAAACTCGGTTTAGGATAATACGTGGAAAAAGAAAATCCAATATAGACACAAGTGTGAGTGTACACAAGTGAGTGTGAGGTACAGTGGTAGAGGAGGGTATATACGAAGAGGAGGTCGTCGGTTCGAATCCTGCTCGCCGCGAAGCACCCTCATGTTTTTCGCGTGAAAAATGACAGAACTTGCTATTTTTCATGGGTGGCTGATCGGTGGGGTCTCCCTAGATTAAAAAAATTGCAATTTTTTTGGGTTCGGATTCGTGATTTTTTTGAGTACCCCTACAAATCGTCCAAATTTGATTTGTAGGGGCGGTTGGCCAGTCGCCCCGACTAATCGAGCATTTCTAGCAACGGTTTCATAGGGGCGGCTAGCAAACCCGTCCCTACAAATGGTCTAGAGCCGCCCCTACAAATGATGCATGTAGTAGTGAAGGCAGCCGCCGACGCTCGGATGCAATGGAGGTGGAGGATGGAGGCTGCCGATCGGGCGGGCATGGTGAAGAACGTCGTTGCGAGGCGGTCGCGCGGTGGGGGAAGGGGGCGGGCGGATGTGTGGAGTGGGGATTTTTTTAAAAGAGATGAGGGCCGGTCCTATGCAGTTTTGGGAAGTGAGAGCCGCGTCCGAACAGGAGTCACAGGACGGACGTCCGTGGCGTATTATTATCGTTTTTTGTTGATCGGCTTCTACAAACCCGTTTTGACTACTTCTAAAGATAGGCTATGTAGTAGTAAAGGGAACATTGGCTCCAATTTTTGAAAAATTTGTAGTGAAGTACTCCCTCCGTATCTAAAAAAATGTAATTCTAGAACAGTATCACGTGTTAGTATATCAACTTTGACTAATTATGGATAAAAATATAAATATTTATAATATCAAATAAATATTATTAGATTAATTATGAAATGTATTTTTATAATAAATTAATTTAGAGTTATAAATATGAATATTATTTACTAGAAACTTGGTGAAACAGCCCCGTTCGGCTTACCTTATATTTGGCTTGTTCGGCTTCTTTTTTCAGCTGGAACAGTGTTTTTCTCTCACAACATTTCAGCCAGAACAGTATTTTTCAGCCACTTTCAGCCAAGTTTCAGTAAGTCGAATGGGGCCTTTATGTGGCACGTAACTCATAGTTGCATTTTTTTTCTAGAAGGGACGTAGTAACGAATAAGAGAATTTAATTTAAAGTTCAGGCTTGCTGTATTCTAGAGTTAGTGCGTTAACGATGCACTTTTTTTTTTGGATGACCTTTTGTCCTTAGGATTGAAATCGAACATTTAATTTTCTCTTGAACTACGCATTATGGGGTGTGTTTTTTCTGTTCTCGTGTGCTTGTGAAAACTGTAGCATCGGCTATGCTTTGTAATTAATAACATTGGATTGATACCTCTTCTACGAAGGGATTGAAGCCGGAACTTCTTTCATTGTTAAGAAAAGATAGAATAATGTTCAGTAGGCACGTAATCAGCGCCGGTCTGTGTTCGTCAGAGTGCCAAACTGGTGGATGCAAATGTTTTACGGAGTAATACTAGGCATCATACAGAAACACAAACATTTTACAGAATCGGTGTGATGTGAGCACATGTGGTAAATTGTATACAGAATTTAGCCTTACTTTTCATCTGGAGACACAAAAACACAGGCCCTTTTGGTTTTCGTCGCCAACAGAGGGCTTTATATAATGGCTCCTTAATTCGAAACATGCATGCCATTAGCACAGAGAGCAGCAGCGGCTTTATTCCTTGGCCAGGGAAGGTGCACACAAAGAGAGTCTGTTCTGCGTTTTTCTTTTCTGCTTCTGAAAAGGGCTTCTATAGATTATATGCTATGAATAAGATACTGTTTGCAGTACATCAGTCAGATCCAAAGAGTTTGTATATCATGCTGAACCACTATCGAGAAACGGGTCTAACCCGATCGCGAAAAAAAATGCTGAACCACTCTCATGGATAACGACAGATATATTAAACATGTATGGACACATTGGTAGAAGCAATTAATGCTCGATTTCCTTGTTGGATATGTATGACAGGCAAATTGCTAGTATTTTGCTGCATAAAATATAATAAAAATAAGTAAATGCACACCTATATTAGGCATATCAGTGCTATGACTATCAACATATTCATCGGAAGTTTAATATTGTCCACTCAATAAGGATGACAAAAAGAGAGAAATGAATCTTCAGATTGTTGTTCTCTTCTTCTTTAGCCTTTTATCCCTTTTACAGAATATTGATTCCTTTTATTGGAAATTTTTGTAGAACATTTTTATCTTCGAGAGAAAAAGAGATGCTTCTGCTTTTCGTCTTTGAAAGTAGTCATGGACTACGAACGTCAACTCTTCATTGTGTATCTATGACTATGACTATATCAGACATGGCTTCTTTATCGAGTGTTCCATACTTTGTCGAGTGTTTTTTATCCGACGCTCGGCAAAGAGGCTATTTACCGAGTGCCAGAGAGAAAGCACTCGGCAAACAACTGGCACTCGGCAAAGAAGTGGTTTGCCGAGTGCCGAGCACTCGGCAAACAATAACACTCAGCAAAGACCAAGTTTACCGAGTGTCGAGCACTAGGCAAACCAGATACTCAGCAAAAGGCCACCGCCGTTAACGGCCGGCAGCCGCCGTTAACCCTTTGCCGAGTGTCTTCTCCTGACACTCGGCAAAACGGTGATTTGTCGAGTGTCATTTTTTTGACACTCGACAAACCATATTTTTTTCACTTTTGACCTCCAAACTTTTTCTGCAGTCCTTATACAATACCTGGTACTTCATGTTCCAATGTGTAACATTTCTTAGACTTTTTCTATATTTCTTTAATTTATTTCATTTAATTGAATTTTCTTTGATAATTCAAATTATAACTGCTAGTCATTCGAATAATGAAAAAAATAAATGGAAAAATGATATTCATGTTATTTAGTATAATGTGAGGTCGTATCCGGGAACAGACCACCAATTTCGAACATCTTGTTCACGAAACATGACCACGAACTTGTGATCGAGTTGTTTTTAAATTCTATAAAAAGCAAACGAAGTCCGAAAATCATGAAACTTGTCAAGATATCATGATATCATATGTGGAGGCTGTGATAAAAATTTAAGAAAGTTTTGCGCAAGTTGTCACGTACGATGGTTGCAAACCGAAGAATCTCCGAAGAAGTTTCATAATTTCGTGAAGAGGCCGACGAGGTGGTAAGCATCGTACGTGACAAACTTGCGCGAAACCTCCTCAATTTTTTATCATAGCCTCTGTGATATATCGATCTTTGCCGAGTGTATATCGGCCTTTGCCGAGTGCCTGAGGCACTCGACAAAGAAGCTGAATCCGATAGTGTACTGTGCTCAATCATTCAACCACAACCACACCGAAGTGCATCCAAAAGATTGGAATCATAAGAGAACCAATGCCAGAAGTTTTATGCAAAGGCCGGCGTTGGATACAATAAAACAATATCTAGTTCACCAGCATAAAATCTAAGATAAGAAGTTGGTATACAGAGTGTACATGTCTTTGTAGCATTTACTTGTAAATAAACCTAATTTTGTCGCCAATGTAACAGATATAAATCCAATTCATGTTGCTACCTCACTACCCGAGTGTCTGAGGGTTTATCGAGTGCATTCCATCAGGCACTCGGCAAATATCCTATTTACCGAGTGTTTTGAATTCAATACTCGGTAAACAGATAGCACTCGGCAAAACCCAACTTTGCCGAGTGCCTAATAAAAAACACTCGGTAAACTACAACGAAACACTCAGCAAACACGGACACTCGGCAAAGTACAGGCACGTGCGCTGGGCGTGCGACAACCATGTGACGGCCGTTGGGTGCACCGCCCTGCCGTTAAAACTTTACCGAGTGTCCGTTAGAGACACTCGGCAAAGACAAGGTTTGCCGAGTGTTTTTTATTGACACTCGGTAAAATAATGTTGTTGCCGAGTGTTTTTTATTGGCACTCGACAAAATAATAATTTTTTTCCTCTCCTGCCCTCCAAACTTTTTCTACTCTCCACGTACAACATGTGGTACTACATGTTAAAATTTGGTATATTTCTCAATCTGTTTGCTATATTTAATTAATTTATTGTATTTAGAGGAATTTTTTGGTTTAAGTCAAATTTGAACTGCAAGTGATTCAAATAATGGAATAAATTGAGTGGAGAAATCATATTCATGTTATTGAGTCCATTTTGGGGCCTTACTCGGGAAATGAAAAGAAATTTCGAACATTTTGTTTAGGAAACACGACCATGAACATGTGGCCGAATGATTTTTAAAGTCTAAAAAAACAAATGAAGTCTGAAAATGACAAGATTTGTCAAGATCTAATGATATCATATGTGGAGACTGTGGAAAAAAATTAAGAACGTTTCGCACAATTCGTCACGTATGACGCTTACAAACCGAAGTATCTCCGAAGAAGAATCGTAGCGTTGAGAAGGATCCGGTAAGATTTAGAGTCAAAGTGACGGTCAAATTGGGGTTTGACTTCAAAACTTTTGTATAGGCAATAGACAACTTAGATTGGTTCAAGTCTAATTTTGGTAATTTTTCGGATCTGTTTGATAATTTTAATTTATTAACTGGAATTATAGAATTTTAATTGATATAAATTGAATTTGAGCTATAACTGCATGAAATAATAGATTAATATTCATAGAAAAATCAAATATGCATTGTTGAGTGAATTTGACAAGGTATTTTTAAATTACATCGTAACAAATTTAGTAAAACACGTTATGAAGAAGGGGGATGGGTGGGCATGAAATATCAATTTATTTTGCCGAGTGTTATCTGTACGATACTCAGCAAACAATATAGTTGTCGAGTGTCATATAGTGGACACTCGGTAACATACCCAAGCCGGCCCCACTTACCAGTACCGTACCGGTTGGAAATTGAAAAAAAATTCCAAGTGCCAAATCACAGGCACTCGGCAAAGCCCTTTGATTTTTACCCTATCCGGCCGCACACTTACTCACACACACTCACCCGCACACACACGCACATCGTGCTGCGTCGCCGGATAGCCACCCCACCCCGTGCCGCTGGACCGCCCTCCGCCGCCGGGCCACCACCCCCCAGCCGGACCCCTGCCTTCCCGTGCCGCCATCGCCGACCCCCGCCATCCCGGCGCGCCGGCACCTCCTGGCCCTCGGTGTGACTCCTAGCCCTCGGCGCGACGCCCCTCCTGCCGCCGCACGGCGGCCCAGCCACCCGGCGCCCCTGCCTCCTAGCGTCCGCTGCCAAGTTGTCCCCCTCGCCTGGTCGCCCCCTTGCTGGGTAGCCCCCCACATCCGACGCCCTCCCCCGGTCCAGTAAGCCCCCTCCTCCCCCCCCCCAATTTCCATTCCTTTTCTAATAATAAATCAATTGCTCTATCAGGGGTTGCTGACCATAAGGAATTTGTTAGTATTGTGTGCTAATCAAGTTTTAGAAGCCTATTGAACACCTCAACATAGTGATGACTGATGATGCTTTGTTCATTCCATTTACTGGGTAGTATAGGAACATACTGAGCCCCCCTGCAACATATTTATAGAAGGCCAACACCACTTGTTTGAATTGTTTAAGCAAAATAGGTTTCGATATGCATGTTGGCATGTGTTTGTGCTCAGCTAGTATGTTGTAGTTGAATAGCAATTGATGCATTATTGCCCTTAGGCCTTAGCTTACTTTGGTCATGTGAATATTGAGTTAGCTGTGGTGACTTCGGCATTATACCTTGTTTTGTAATTGTTTATTGGTCTGATATAGTTGCTTACCATAACACCTTTTTCAGGGATTTGGATGCCTTTCATTAGTTGCAGCATCTGCTGCCCAATCTGCTGCCAGTGTTGTCCAAGTCGGCATAAAAGAAATCCAATCAAAGGTGACTAATATGTGCTTACCTATTCTGCTGTGCAACAATTGATTCCCGGGTCTAGTTATGTGTTGGCTATGGAGTTTGAACCCCTCTTTGGGGTTCACTGAGCTCATATAGCTTCTTTTTTTATAAACACTTCTTGCTTGAATCTTACAACCACATATTAACTTGCAGGTTTTTGCCGCCGCTCCCTGCCCTGCCCTACCGCCTGGTTTTGCCTTGCCCTCCCGCCGCCCCACAACTTGCTGTCATTTTGTAAGGTATAAGATGTGTATGTGGTTGTCAGCCATCATGCCGTTTGTTGCCAAGTGTATGTGGTTGTCGGCCATTGTGTCGTTTTATTTCTTGTAGGTTTTGGAAACCTCCCCATGCAGGGGAGGTGCTGTAGAAATTTAGATTTAACACTATTATGTTTCTTTTATTGCAGGAGAGGCTATTGCAACGTCCTCGACTCATCACTTTGCAGGACAACAAGGTGAGGCATAAAAGACCCTTCTTTCTATATCATGTTCGTATATCACGTAACCTAACTAGGCGTCTCCCGTTCGAAAGAGATACGGTTGGAAATATGTAGATCTTTGCATATCTATAACCGTATCTGTTTTGAATTGTCCATATTTTTTGGACAGCCGGAGGATGTGTAGATGCGGTTAGTTTTCATGCTCTACTCCTATTCATGATAGAGTTTCTATAGCATCTCCCTGTTGTTCTCCGGATACACAATCTCCCTTCTAGGATGTGTATTTGGAGAACAGTGGGGAGGTGCTGCCGAAATTCTATCTCGGATAGGAGTAGAGCATGGAAACTAACCCCATCTACACATCCTTGGGTGGGATTAGGACCTATCTTCACCTATTAGATAGTATAGGAACATGTAGATGCAACGTGATTTTTTATATTACTCGCTGATATGCTAGAGGATGGATGACCGTGAGTGGATGTACATGGGCCGCTCTAGTCAGACTTCATTGACCGATGAATGGATTGACAAGACCGATGCTTTCTTAGAACGGGTATTTGCAAGGGTTAAAGGATCTAGTGTCACTTGGTGTCCGTGCAGCAAATGTGCAAACATGCATCGGCAAACCAAGGTGGTCATGGGTAAACATCTTTGCAAGAATAGATTTATGGCAGACTATACCAGGTGGATCTACCATGGTGAAGCCGATCGTGGGAGAGACGAGGTCGTGAGACAACGCATCGAGGACTATGATGATGATGCCAGGGTAGGAGACATGTTAAATGACTATCATGAAGCACACTTCGTTGAAGGACGTAGGGAGGAGGAGCTAGAGGCTACCATAAAGGCGTATTACGACATATTGTCTACGGCACAGCAACCCCTTCATGGGCATTCCAAGGTTTCTCAACTAGATGCCATTGCACGCCTAATGGCCGTGAAGTCCCAGTTTAGCTTGAGTCGAGACGCCATTGATGTTATGCTGACAGTTGTTGGCAGCCTGCTCCCGAATGGTCACATCTTGCCAAAGAGCATGTATGAGGCATAGAAACTCCTTCGTGCACTTAAGATGTCATACGAGCAGATACATGCTTGTCCGAAGGGATGCATCTTATTTAGGAAAGAGTATGCGGAAGAAAAGTATTGTGTGAAGTGTGAATCATCTTGGTTCCTGGAGGTAGACTCTGGTAATGGTCAGAAGAGGCAGCTCGCAATCCCCGTGAAGATCCTACGGTACCTTCCTTTCATACCGAGGATCTAACAGCTTTACATGACTAAGGAATCCACAAAACAGATGACATGGCACAAAAATAGACGTCGATACAATCCTAAGAAGATGGTACACCCATCTGATGGTAAAGCCTGGACAAGGTTTGATGTGATTCATCGTGAGAAAGCTCTAGAGGCTCGTAATGTACGTGTTGTGCTGGCAACAGATGGGTTCAATCCTTATGGAATGGCGGCTGCCCCATACACCTGTTGGCCCATGTTTGTTATCCCCCTCAATCTCCCCCCTGGTGTCCTCTTTTAACGACAGAACATATTCTTGTCGTTGATAATTCTAGAACACCCGAGGAATAATATGAGTGTGTACATGGAGCCTCTGATTGATGATTTGGTCCATGCTTGGGAGGAAGAGGTATGGACATACGACCGAGCTATAAAGACAAACTTCAAAATGCATGTTTGGTACTAGTACTCCTTGCATGACTTGCTGGCATATGAGATTTTCTGTTGCTAGTGTGTTCATGAGAGGTTCCTAAGCCCAGTATATAAGGCTTCTTTGAAGTTCATTTGGTTGACGAAGGGTGGCAAGTATTCTTCGTTCGACAAACATTGACAATTCCTCCCTCCTGACCATCCATTCAGACTAGACATTAAGAACTTTATGAAAGATGTCATAGTTAACGACCCTGCACCGTAGATGATGATAGGAGCCATGGTTCATGCTCAGTTAGACGCTCTTGAGGTCAATAAACAAGGTGGTTTTGTGGGATATGGCAAGCAACATGCCTAGACTCAAAAGTCAGGCTTGTGGAACCTCCCCTATTTTTGATGATTCTCTTCTTCCACGTAACATTGATGTAATGCACACTGAAAAGAATATCACCAAGGCAATTTTTGGTACAATCATGAACATTCCTGATAAGACAAAGGATAACATTAAGGCTAGAGTGGATCAAGCGAGGTTATGCGATAGACCAAAGCTGGACATGGCGCCTCCCAAAGTCAGCAAGTCATGGATAAAGCCTAAGGCCGATTTAGTCCTAATGAGGGACCAAAGGAGGGAGGTACTAGAATGGTTCCAAACGTTAATGTTCCCTAATGGGTATGCAACGAATCTGAAGAGGAGAGTGAACTTAGCTACTATGCGAATCAACGGGCTCAAGAGTCATGATTACCAAATATGGCTTGAGCGCCTACTTCCGGTGATGGTTTGAGGTTATGTCCCTGAGCATGTCTGGCAGATGCTAGCGGAGTTGAGCAATTTCTTCCACCAGCTTTGTGCCGAGGAGTTATCTTGTACTGTGGTTGCAAAAATGGAAAGAATGGTGCATGTGTTGCTTTGTAAGTTGGAGAAGATTTTTCCACCCGGCTTCTTCAATCTGATGCAGCATATGATTCTGCACCTCCTGTATGAAGCATGAATGGGGGGGGGGCTGTGCAGGGCCATTCGTGCTATTCAATTGAGAGATGTCAAAAGGTTCTTTGAACTAAATGTAAAAATAAATGCAAAATTGAAGCATCCATTATAGAGGTATATATTCTGGAGGAGGTGTCAAACTTCACAACAAAATACAATGATGACAACCTTCCTAGCGTGCATAATCCACCTCGTCATTATAATGCCGGTGAAGATGAATCGAGCCTTAGCATTTTCCGAGGGCAACTCAGAAGTGCAAGTGGTGCGACCCACAAGACCTTGAAACATGAAGAGTGACACACTATTATGATGTATGTGTTGACCAACCTATCCAAAGTGGAGCCGTACATGCTGTAAGTTCTCAACAAACTTGTTATCAAGTAGTCACTATTCTATGTCCAACTCCCATGTTTCTCGTTGGTACAGGGAATTTCATCGTCAATTCTGGCGTGAATCAAGGGAACCTACCCCGCAGGAAGCCGAGACCCTTCTCAGAGAGGGTGCGGGAAATGGAATGCTCAATTTCATTTCTTGGTTCAAACAGAAGGTACAATCCAATTTAGCTCGTACTTAGTTTAACATTACAAGTTGCTCGTACATGCGAATAATATAATGAACCACCCTGCTTGAACTTGTAGAACCAAACTAATGCATCTATGAGTGCCGAGTGGAGACAGGTTGTCGACGGTTGTGCCTATAGGGTTAGGTCATTTACCAGTTATGATGTGAATGGATATCGCTTTCACACAACAAGCCACGAGCAGAGTCGGCCTAATCGAAGAACCACAAATACCAGAGTTTTTATGCCAGGCTTTGATGGGGTCGAGTACTACGGAAGAATTGAAGAAATATACGAACTCATGTTTTATGGTTGCAAACCTCTTAATCCAGTCATATTCAAATGACATTGGTTTGATCCATCAGTAGTGAGACGGACCCCTAATCTTAGGCTAGTCTAAATTCGACAATCATCAGTCTTACCAGGAGACGATGTCTATATTATGGCTCCACAGGCCACGCAAGTTTATTATCTCTCATACCCATGCCAAATCGACGACCGTTTTAAGGGTTGGGATGTTGTGTACAAGGTATCACCACACGGTAAACTACCTATACCAAACAATGAAGATTACAACATAGACCCCAGCACATATGATGGAGAGTTCTTCCAAGAAGATGGGCTCAAAGGAGTTTTGAGATAGACTTAACCGAAGTGATCGGAATGGAAGTAGACAATGAAAGGGTTGCTGACGAGGATGCTGGAGACAAGGTTTAGATTATGAAGGACTTAGAATTACTTCAGCGATTACATTTAGACAATGACAGTGATGACGACATTCTCGATCATGATGATTATATCGACACGTGTGATAGTGATGATGAGACTTATGATCCAGCTAATCCCAATCATGATGATTATTTCTAATACATGTATGAGCCGTACTAATTTATTTATTATTTGTCATACCATGTTATTTTTGAAGTATGTTTAGTTTATTTTGCATATCTTTCTAAGTATGTTTTGTTTATCTGTGCTGATTGGTTTACTCTTTTTAATTGCAGATGATTGAACAATGGCGGGCAGTACGAGGAAGATCACGGCGCTTTATGAAAAAATCAAAGCTGCAGGTTCAGGGTCAGCTTTAGGGTCAGCTTCAGGGAGGGGTCATGGTAGGGGTCGAGGGAAGGGTAAAGGGAAGGTTAAAGGGGTGAGGCCCCCATCGCCTGTAGCTTCCTCATCGTCGTCGTCTGAGGGGGAGGAGGTACCTTCCGCGCACGCCTCTAGCAACGAGGAGGATGTACAAGAGGAGCAGGAGTAGGTGGAGGAGGAGGCAGTTGGTTCCCAGGTCTAGTTGTGAGGTCCCTTGACCCTCTCGAGGCGACCGATATCTCTTGAGAGATGCCCGATGATTCGACCCTCTAGAAAAAAGTAAGTAACTTTAGATGTTCTCAATAATTTTTTATTTGATATGTTGAAAATTACAATGAAAACTAATAATTTATCTTAATCACTTGGGCAGGGGTTGGATTAAGGTTAGTGGGGGTGATCACAACCGCAAGGTCAACGACATCCTTGGGCTTTTGTGCAGGTTACACTTCCCTGGCTTAGTGCAGTTCGGCGAAGAGCAGTAGCCAGCCTACACGTGGGACCACTATGTCGCTGCCCATGACACCACTAACCGTGATGGTAGGGTATTCCCCAACAAGGTGGACCGAGTGAAGGACGAGCTGTGGGTAAGTATTCCTCGCACTACATTGCTCAATACATCACATTCACTGGATATTCTTGAAGTAATGACTGTATACATCACGTCTATATGCAGGACTTCTATAGGTGCCAGGAGGGGTATGAGGCCAAGGCGGCCTCCATCTCTGAAGAAGCCACCAAGAAGCTCGTGAAGGACATGCACTATGAAGCGCGTGTCTAGGCCATCATCGACTACTATGCTCAATACAGAGGGATGAAGGTTAAAAAAGAAGAGGCAAGAACAATGAACCTGATCCAGGAACAATTCTTGAAGGTAAATATAGAACATTAATACTTACTCTTTATGAGACTAATTACACTTAATTTCATTTTTTCATATGTCATACACTTGATGACGTAGGTGCCTCCGTACTGGTGCGCCTAGCATACCCGGTGTTGGGAATGCATGGTGGACAAGTGGTTGGAGCCCAGGTGGGTGGAGACGCACAACGCTTGTTGAGACCGACATTTGCTGATGCCACATGCATCACACCATCAAGGTAGCCTGAGCCTCGACGAATATAGGGGAAAATGGGTACGCGAATTCATTTCTTCATTCTAACGCTCAATTCTACATAATTTCTAATCATTTTGCAATTTTGCCGCAGTCATCGTCACATGATGGCCAACCTTGCTCCTAGTTCAGGGCATGGGTTCTGTCCAAAAAGGGCAAGGCGACGACAAACATCAACTTCAACCCGAAGGACCCACCTGAGGCGTACAATGATCCCAGCATCCACATCCGCATCACTGAGTACACAGCAATGGCAAGGGTGGTTCATGGGCCAAAGTTCAATTCAAGCACCCAGGATCTTGATGGAGAAATTGTGATGAGGGTGGGAGGAGGCAAGAAGCATGGCCAGTACTGGATTGGTGACAGTACAATCGACACGGCCTCTACTCCCACTCTCTCCTAGATCCGAGCAAGGAGCATGAGCTTGAGCCCAGCGATACGCCCACAGCCAACCACTACATAGTTCCAGATGGAGGCTCTCTAGGTTATTTCTGTTTTATTCATTGTTCATTGATTATTACGTACTTTAGCTTTGCATTGTAACATTGGGATGAAATATTATAGGACCGGGTGAAAGCAGAAACGAAGCAACATGAGGAGATGGAGGCGAGGATGGAGGAGATGATTCAGCAGAGGGTCACGGCTGAGTGGCAGAACATGGAGGAAGAACAATGGCTGATCATGGAGCATATGATTCAGCAGAGGATAGAGGAATAAAATTGGTTGAGGATGGACCAAATGTTCCAATACATACAGAATTTTGCATCGAGTATGGGTCAAGCTTTGCCACCACCACCGATGCTATTCCCTCCACCACCCACAACTACTCCTGTGAGTTACTTGACATCTTATACTGCAGATTGAATACTTTGACTTAGAGAACTTTAGATGTTAGCTCAACATGACTTAGAGAACTTTAGATGTTAGCACAAAATGGCTTAGAGAACTTTAGATTGAATACTTTGCTTGTTTTTGTGACTAGGTAGAGATGTAGAGTCATGGGTAGTCTTGATGCTTTGTTTAGATAGGTTTTGGTCCATGAGTCGGTTGGATGATATTGGGCATGTGCATTTGCAATATTGCAACTAAACTCTTAAGATTAGCTTGGGCACCATAGTTCTCTATTTTGTGCAGAATTAAGTGCAATCTCCATGTGTCAAGGAACCTTAGATATTAAGTGCATCACATATAAATATCAATCTTGTCTGACACATTCAATCTCTTCTCTTTTATGTAGAATCAATCGACGACATCAAATAATCAGCCTCAAGACCCGGATTTGTCGCAGTGGTTCCAAGGGCCTCCGCAGTGATTGCATTTGCATTTGTGGCTTATTGTGACTTAGTTGTGACTTGTGATGATGGTTTATTATGCATGTGATGATGGTTTATTGTGAAGTGTGATGATGGTTTATTGTGAATTGTGATAATGGTTTATTATGCCTATTGTGAATTGTGATGGGCTATTGTGAATTGAGAGAGGTCCGTTATACGTGATAGATTAGTAAAAGGGGGGTTGGTTGCTTTGCCGAGTGTAACACTCGGCAAAGAGATGCGTTGCCGAGTGTAACACTCGACAAAGTGATGCGTTGCCGAGTGTTAAGCCAAAACACTCGGCGAAGAGGCCAATTTCTGTTATTCTGGGAACCTTCTTTGCCGAGTGTTTTGGATTTGCCGAGTGTATTCTACTTGACACTCGGCAAAGTGACCATAAAATCTAGCCGTTGCGCGCTTGTGTTTCCGTCGTGCACTCGGCAAAAGCGCCGTCACCGTGCCATCCCGTTAATATTTTTTTGCTGAGAGTTTATTTTTGCCGAGAGTTTATTGACACTCGGTAAAAGTCTTTGCCGAGTGCCCAATGATTGACACTCGGCAAAGAGCTCTTTGCCGTTAAAATGTACGCCGTGTGTTACACTCGGCAAAGCCTTTGCCGAGTGTATTTGGATCTTTACCGAGTGCCCCCGGCACTCGATAAATCTACTATATCCCGTAGTGCCTTTTCATTATTGACCTTCCCATTTTTCTTAAATCAATTAATCATGATAAGCTAATGCATGCATTGTAAAACAATATATATTGGCATGCATACGTTTTTCCAGGTATCATCTCTTTATATCTGGTCTGTTTCCACTCCCAATGCAACTTTAATAAGGTATATATGCATATTTTACCCTCCATGTGAAAAAAGAGCTAGTAGATTCTACTTTCTTAGCATTGGATCGTAAGAAAATAGAATATCGATATCCTTATCATGAAAAGAACGAAACTATTTGTCGACTTTGGAATACTAGTTGGCTAGCTAGAACGATTTCACTTTCACAGTCCAAAATCTAGCATATGCATGATAGCATAGAAAGACCTGTGCGCCGATGGCCTGCGGCTAGATAAGCTGCCATATGAAGCAAGCTCATTGTGTGGCGGTTGAGATCCATAGGCTGTTTTGGGAAAGGTACTCCGTAAAATATAGGAGAAACAAACACCGACATGGAACTATATATAATGGTTTTTTCTATAATGCAAATATATCGAGAAATGGTAGAAACAATAGAAAGAAAGTTCTCTACATGATCCACCTATCCCCACCGAATTATAACCAATAGCATACAATAAGCTTAGTACTACTGAGACATGTTTAATTGCATAAAATAATAAAAGGCATTCATTTAACTTCTTGGGTGAAGCCCTATCAAACACTAACTCAAGAAACGGCTTCGTGAGAAAAGTTCTTGGCATTATATTGTCAAATCATGGACTAATTAGGCTTAAAAAATTTATTTCGCAAATTAGTCTCAATCTGTGCATTTAGTTTCGTACTTAGTTTATATTTAATACTCTATGCATGTGTCTAATTATCTGATGTGACAGGAGCTACCCACACATTGTTATACGAGCGTGATGTCAGCGTGCCTGCCGTCCTAGTTGCATTAATCAAGCCACATTAAAAGCAATAATATAGCGGATGACTCCACCGGGCACCATGGCGTGTCCAAGATCGTGAGACATCTTTTCAAATAAGCATTCTGGGACGAAGAGAATATATATTTATCGATAATGTTTGGCCACGGGCGTCCGCCCATCCGAACGCCACGCGCCTCGCTTTGGACGTGCTCTATCTCAAAAAAACCCCGCTAGTCTCACTCTGCCCCGCCACCAAGGGCATCCCCGCGTGCGCGACCCATCCTGTGCCTAGTCGTCCCACTCCGGCACCCCCCGCGTGCGCGCCCCATCCTATGCCGTGCAGCGCCGCCCCGTCCTACTCTGCCTCGCCCGTCGCGGCCATCCACCGCCGCACCCCAATCCGCACTCGTCTGTCGCGGCCACGGCATGCACCGTTCCACCACCACCCTGGCGCCACCATGAGAAGGTCATCACTGACCGGGACATCATCTCCCGTGGTCGACCGAAGAAACCACGGCAGGAGGGTCTATATGTTGCAAATGCAAGTGTTTCAGATGTTTCAGAGGTATGTTGCAAGTGTTTTATATGGATGTTGCAAAAGTAGATCGGGATGTTGCACATGTTGCAAGTGTTTCAAAGGTATGTTACAAGTGTTTTATCTAGATGTTGCATATGTTTCAGTGGCTATACATATGTTGCAAGCGTCTATTCAAAAATATTTCATCTATTTTAGACATATGTTGCAAGTGTTTTATTTAGATGTTGCATATGTTGCAGTGGCTATACACGTATATGTTGTAAGCGTATGTTGCAAATGTTTTCACCTATTGTAGATGTATGTTGCAGAAGTGTTTCATGTTGCAACATTAGCAGGTGCAGAAAGCAGGCACATGCGAAGGCGGTCTCGTCGGCGCAGGTGGTCCCTGAGTGCTCGCGAAAGCGGCGTCGGTGGTCCCCACCTACATGCGCAGCAACAAGCACAGGTGCGCATCAGCATTCGTACGTGCAGGAGCATGCCTATGCATAGCAGCATGCGAGGGTGGGCGGGCCAGGCGCAGCAGGTGCAGTCGTAGGCGAGACAGACGGGCAGACGTGTGGTAGAACCGCCTAATCTAATGCCTCCTAGGAGTGCTCGTCTTCCGTTAGCCACTAAGCACTTAAGGGAGGACACCAAATCACGCGGTCCCATCGAACTGACCCCACGGAAGAACCTAAAAATCCATATTTTTCCATCAGGATCACAAATGAAAGAATAAAGCTTATATCATTCTTAACCATTCCTTACATCATTTTTAATACAATATTAGAGTATAATATTTATTATTATAACAGCGGCATGTAAACATATGATTAGAATTACAGCGGAAATAATTATCTATTCATGGCATGATGAAGCATTGATATGTAAACTATGACAACAGATTATAAACTTTCATTTATAAAAACATTTAGTATGAGAGTTATAAACAAAAACTATGATCGTAGCGTAAAGGAATCCTCTCTGAGCCCACCAGGAGGAATCCACACACAAGGGTTAGCTCTAGCATTCACCTGTCACCTGCAACAAGGGGAAATAAAACCCTGAGTACTCAATTATACTCAGCAAGACTTACCTGACAAGAGGAAAGATAAGACTCCAAGGATATGCAAGGTTATCTGGCTTGTGGGTTTATTGCATCTGCAGGAAGCATTACTAAGCGTGCGTCCTTATATTCGATTTTTATTAGTAGTGCATTCGTTCATTAACTAACCATTCTATGTAAGCACCTATGCTACTTTCAAGCAGGAGTTGAGCAATTAATTCCATTTCATCATCTTCCAGCTTTTAGTTCTTACTACGATGCTAAACCATAGACAAGCCGTACCAGAATGCCGACGATTCACAAATCAATGCCCTGAGCTAGGTACCCCACAAACACATACCCCGCTTGTACCCCAGACACAAGCAGGACCAACCTATCACCCTCCTGTCATGGGGTCTAGGTCCCCGTCCAAACTTGGACTCAAAACCCCCGCTTCTAAGTCCCAGACTTAGTGCGGTGCAAGGATCTCCACCATCCCCGCCTCCAATCAGTCGGTCCAAAAAGACCCAGAACCCACGATAAGAGAGCAACAAGTCTTTTCTATGCCCATATCCAAGTATGTGCTCGGGATAATAAATCTGTGACTTGCCTAGAGCCTTATGCAACGGCCGGTCCTTAACTGACACAGACAGGGAAAGCAGTGTAACCAAGCTATGCCCCGTGGCCGCAGGACACAACCTCTTACACCCACCAATACCCAAACCATAACCCTACCTGGTCACCATTTTTTCTTTCCACCATTTATATTTTCCAAGTGATAATAGTACAGTAATATATTTCCTATATCTCGCGAGTGACAGGCAATCACTCGATTTCTATCGGAGTCCTGTAGCATAGCAATCTATACGATCATATATATATATATACATATATATATATACATATATATATATATATATATATGCAAGTGGGTTTCATTCGACTCCTTAAAACTTAATGCACAAATATAATTTAAAGTGCAGCAAAATAGGGGTTATGCACCGGGGCTTGCCTGGGTAAGATTTAATCAAAAGTTGGCTTTCCATCACGGCGACACGATCTCCAAAAGTACCATTCTCCAGCAACTTCCGATGACTCCATGATCCATCGACGTCCCTATTATGATATGGAAGACGATGCAATGCAAAGACGTAATTAATCAACTGTAACCGTGACTCGTAAAATATGATTTACGCCTCTCAAGTTAACGAGCTAGTTCTAATGATGATTGTACATAGGCTACATATCCATGTTGTCGAATAAGGCATTATTTCTCAAGAAATGTTTTTGTTATACAAACCTAAGTTATTTCTTTATTTCATCCTATCGATTTAATCTTTATTTGAAATAGGGCATCTTTATCTATCTAGCAAACTAATTATTCTAGAGCTACAAAAATTATAGTGAGTACCTAATATTGCTAAGAACCTACTGTAGAAATTTCAGATCTAACATTATTACCAATTTACCATAACAATTCGTACAAGTTTACATTATCATAATATTAAGCATTCTAAATCAATTAGAGCAACCCTAGAAACATCTTAAAACTAGGTGAACCAATTATACTAACAAATAGATCCTGATTTTAGGAACTCAACAAAACTAGTTTGACATTTTTATAATTTTTCTATGATTTATCTTCAATTTCTGAATAACAATGAATCAACAAAACAAAAATCAACATAAAAAGAAAAGGGCCTACGCGGCTCGGTTTGGCCCATAGACGCGTGCGACCTACCCGCCAGGCGTGGCCCAGCGATGGCGGAACAGCGCAGACGAATCACACGGGCGTGCAGGAGCAGGCCGGTCCAGGAGGGAAGGCCTAGGGCACGAGAGCAGCACACAGCCAGCCTAGCGCGTGGCAGTAACTGGTAGGACGGCACGGCAAAACAGCCCACGCGCGGCCTGCCCAATCTGGCCTGGCAATTTTGCAAAAACACCCCTATACTTTCTCTAAACTAACCAGTAGTCCAGTGTGTACTATTCATATGAGTCACGTATTTATCAAAAAGAACCCTGTATTAATTCTATTCTCATTTCTCACCTTCTCTTCATTCTCAAACCAGAGCACGACGTAGAGGCGTCGGCCGACGGTGGCGGCAACGGCGCTGTGGGACCGGAGAAGACACGACGACGGCGCACAACCCGCCGAAGAGCTACACGGGGACCCACACGGCCTTGGGCTAAGGTGGCCAGGAACCGACGATGACCAAAATGGCCAGGCTATGTGCGCCCGCAGTGGCAATGGTGGCTGCGGTCTAGAGTAGGGAAGGAAGGGGTGATGCATGCTAGGCCGCTCTCACGCACATGGTGCCTGTGTGACGGATGCGACTGTGGTCTGGCTGGAGGGCGCCCAGAGCAGCGGGCCACGGCGCGATCGCACGGGAAGCGCGATGCGGCGATAGCTACGTAGAAGAAGCTCGGTGGGAGAGGAGGGCGCGACTGAGAGTCAACCCCCGGTGTGGTCCTCCACGCGGTGATGCAGCGAGGCTAGGGTGATTCGCGCATGGGGAAGCAAGAGGAGGGGCAGCGCGGGGAAGCTGCAGGTCCAGCGCGGCCGAGGGGCACACTAAAAGGTCCTAATATGGCTAAAGGGGGTCAATAGCCTATTTAAAAATCTACAAATCAACTAGAGCACTTTGATTAGTATCACAAATAGCGAGATGTAAACTTGCTCTAGCTCTACAAGGGTTACAAGCCACCTATCCAACAATTCTAGTTGCAATTATTACTAGGCACACAACTTGCAAAGTTACTACTCACTAAGAGCTCTCAATCTTGCTACTCTAAAGAGCTCCACTAGATGAACTTAAAATAATGAAGCAAGCTCTCAATTCTAATTACACTAAAGAGCTTGCCACAACTAGTTTGCAAGAATATAAATAAGTGAGTAGGATGATTATACCGCTGTGTAGAGGAGTGAACCAATCACAAGGTGAATATTAAATCAATCACCGGGAGAATACCAAATGGCAAGAGACAACCAATTTTCTCTAGAGGTTTACGTGCTTGCCAACACGCTACGTCCCCGTTGTGTCGACCAACACTTGGTGGTTTAACGACTAAGAGGTGTTGCACAAACCTCGTCCACACAATTTGGACACCGCAAGAACCTACCTACAAGTAAGGTAACTCAATGACATGAGCAATCCACTAGAGTTACCTTTCGGTGCTCCATCAGGGAAGGTACAAATCCTCTCACAATCACCGGAGATGGCCATAAACAATCACCGACTTGTGCCAATCCTCCTCCGCTGCACCAAGCCATCTAGGTGGTGGCAACCACCAAGAGTAATAAGTGAATCCCGCAATAAAACACGAACACCAAGTGCCTTTAGATGCAATCACTCAAGCAATGCACTTGGATTCTCTCCCAATCTCACAATGATGATGAAACAATGATGGAGATGAGTGTGAGGGCTTTGGCTAAGCTCACAAGGTTGCTATGTCAATGCAAATGCCCAAGAGGGTGAGCTTGAGCCGACCATGGGGCTTAAATAGAAGCCCCCATAAAATAAAGTCGTTGTACCCCTTCACTGGGCACAACACGGGGTGACCGGACGCTCTGATCAGTTCAACCAAACGCAGGACCCTAGCGTCCGGTCGCCCGATGCTTGCCACGTGTCATCGGCTTCAAACACCGATCGCCCGATCTCAATGGTCAAGTGATGACCGGATGCATCAGTTAGAAAGTACCGAACGTAGGACCCCAGCGTCCGGTCGTTTCCACTAAGGTTCCAAACGCGAAATTTCACGACCGGACGTGTCCGGTCATGCTCGACCGAACTCACCCAGCGTTTGATCACTCAACGTTTCCTCTATGCGCCTCATGTCAACATACATCAGCACTGACTGGACTCAGACCATGAGCGTCCGGTCAGTTTACATGCCAGCATTTGGTCACAAGACCGAGACCGTGTGCTTACTGCTGTCACTGACCGGACTCTGAACCTAGCGTCCGGTCACTACACCACCAACGTCCGGTCACTCTGTGACCCCCTGTCTTTTCTGTATTGGGCGCCGGTGGCACTGTTGGACTGTCCGTACTCTACGGGCGGACACTCTGCCGGTGAAGTTTCTAACCCTTTCTCAAATGTGCCAACCACCAAGTGTATCACCTTGTGCATATGTTTTAGCATATTTTCACAAGCATTTTCAAGGGTGTTAGCACTCCACTAGATCCTAAATGCATATGCAATGAGTTAGAGCATCTAGTAGCACTTTGATAATCGCATTTCAATACGAGTTTCACCCCTCTTAATAATATGGCTATCTAACCTAAACGTGATCACACTCGCTAAGTGTCTTGATCACTAAAACAAAATAGCTCCTACTATTTATACCTTTGCCTTGAGCCTTTGTTTTTCTCTTTCATCTTTTCAAGTTCAAGCATTTGATCATCACCATGCCATCACCATCATCATGATCTTCACCATTGCTTCATCACTTGGAGTAGTGCTACCTATCTCATAATCACATTGATAAACTAGGTTAGCGCTTAGGGTTTCATCAATTAACCAAAACCAAACTAGAGCTTTCAATCTCCCCCTTTTTGGTAATTGATAACAACCCTTACATAAAGATATGAATTGAGATTTAATTGAATCCACATTGCTTGCCCAAGCATATTTACCATGTGTAAAAGAATATGGACAAGTTTCATGAACTCCAAATGGTAGCAATTGCTCCCCCTATATATGTGCTAAGAGTTTGGATTGTAGCTTGCACATATGCTTAGATAGGAAATATAGGAGACAATTTCTACCGTATGATGCTAAGGTATAAGAGATGGACCTTTAAAGCGTGATACCAATCAAAGTGCACCAATATACCATCCTTAGCACCATTAATAACTATACATACACAAAAACTAGAATACCCCATGAGATCAACATTACAAGCAAGGGTCTAGTTTCCATAAAATGAACATAAGTCTAGTTACTTTAGCCTATGCATGCTAATTTTTCATTTCACCATTCAAGCATATAACTAGCATACACCATACAAGCATGGATATTGAAATTTAGAACTTGTGCCATGCAAGCAAATATATGAAATGCACATTTAAATGCAACATACAAGTTTATGAGCTTGCTCCCCTTACTTGTAAGCATTTTTTTGTTTTTATGATCCCCTTACAATGTCAATGTCATTTTATTTCATTTGTTTGCTCCTTCTATCTTACTATCTTTGTGAATTTCTCCCCCTTTATTAACAATTAGCATAAAAGATGAGCTCAAATTATAGATAGGTTAGGGGTGAAACCATGTGAAATGAGGATCATTTTCCCAATTTGGTTCAATCTAGATTACTTGCAAAAGATATTTAACTCGGTTTGATCCAAGGACAAGCTTCTTCACACATCCAAATAAGGGTTATCTTGTACCATGTTGAGTTAAACACTTGTAGCTTATTTTCTAGATCAAACACTAGGTTTACAAGCCCATAAACATGTCATATGCTACCACTAGATTATTTCTAACATACAAGCAATAGTGGTACCATACAAGCATCATATTTATTTGATTTTAATGAATGAGCCTAGGACATGATAGGAATGACTAGATGCACTAAACAAGTCCTTAGCAATGGATGGATGACATGTCAATCAACTTTACCTTACTTTGCTCGAAGGAGAGGCATGTCATATAATGGGGGTGCATCAACACATATTGGAGAAGTTAAGTATGTTCAATTCATTCATTAGCTTGCAAAACCTCTTTTCATCAAGTGGCTTGGTGAAGATATCAGCAAGTTGATCTTTGGTGCCCACACTCTCAATGCAAATATCCCCTTTTTGTTGGTGATTTCTTATGAAATGATGGTGGACATCAATATGCTTTATTCTTGAATGTTGAACCGGGTTGTTGGTGAGCTTTACGGCACTCTCATTGTCATATAGCAATGGCACCTGCTTGAATTTAATTCCAAAGTCACTCAAAGTAGCCTTCATCCAAAGTAATTGAGCACAACAACTACCGACCAAAATATACTCCGCTTCGGCGGTTAAAAGTGCTACACTATTTTGCTTCTTTGATGACCAAGACACAAGTGATCTTCCCAATAGTTGACATGTGCTCGATGTGCTTTTTCTCTCAACTTTGCATCCCGCATAATCGGAGTCCGAATATCCAATCAACTCAAATCTTGCTCCTTTGGGATACCACAATCCAACATTTTGTGTATGCTTTAAGTACCTCAATATTCTCTTTGTTGCTTTTGAATGACTTTCTCTTGGTGAGGCTTGGAATCTAGCACACATGCATACACTAAACATCACATCCAACCTTGACACGGTCATATAAAGTAGGCTTCCAATCATAGACCGATACATCTTTTGATCCACCATGTTGCCACTAGCATCATTATCCAAGCTTCCACTTGTCCCCATTGGTGTACTAATAGCTTTACTATCATCCATTCCAAACTTCTTGAGCATGTCCTTGATATACTTGCCTTGACTCATAAATGTGCAATTCTTCATTTGCTTGATTTAAAGACCAAGGAAGTAGCTAAGCTCTCCAATCATTGACATCTCAAACTCACTTGCCATCATCTTGCCAAACTTCTCATAAAAATCTTAATTTGTTGACCCAAAAATGATATCATCAACATAGATTTGGATTATAAACAAGTTATTTCCAAGCTTCTTGGTGAAGAGAGTGGTGTCAACCTTTCCCATCTTAAATCCCTTAGAGAGTAGAAAATCTCTCAATCTCTCATACCATGCTCTAAGTGCTTGTTTTAATCCATACAAAGTCTTTCTTAACTTGTAAACATGGTTGGGTTTCTTCTCATCTTCAAAACTAGGAGGTTGCTCAACATACACAAGTTTATTGATGTACCCATTGAGAAATGCACTATTCACATCCATTTGGTACAACTTGATATTGTGGGCACAAGCATAGGCTAACAAGATCCTAATTGCTTCCAATCTTGCAACCGGGGCATATGTTTCTCCAAAGTCAAGACCTTCAACTTGAGTGTAACCTTGAGCCACTAATCTTGCTTTGTTCCTTATTACTATCCCATCTTGATCTTGCTTGTTCCGAAAGACTCACTTGGTTCCAATCACATTATGATCCTTAGGCCTCTCAACTAACTCCCATACTTGGTTTCTTGTAAAGTTGTTTAGCTCTTCATACATAGCATTGACCTAATCAACATCCTTCAAAGCTTCATCTATCTTCTTAGGTTCAATGGATGACACAAATGAGAAATGCTCACAAAATGAAGCCAATCTTGATCTAGTTTACACACCTCTTGAAATATCACCAATGATAGTGTCCAAGGGATGATCTCTTGCAACATTGGTTGGTTGAAGAACTTGCACTTGATTGCTTGCATTTGATAGATCACTTGGTTGAGATGATGAACTAGCCACTTGTTGTTGATCTTGCACTTTATCATCACTAGTTCTTGCTTGAACTTGATCATGAGAACCACTAGCTTGCACATTTGAGTTAGAGAGCGCTTGATTCTTGTCATCTTCAACATTAATCACCTCTCTAGGCATTATATCACTAATGTCCATATTCTTCATTGCATTGCCCAATTGAGTGCCTCTTATATTATCTAGATTCTCATCTTCCTCTTGGGAACCATTTGTTTCATCAAACTCCACATCATGAAACTCCTCAAGAGTACCACTAGCCAAATTCTAAACTCTATAAGCCTTGCTAGTAGTGGAGTATCTATAACACTCCAGTGTTACGATCTTATTTAGCGCCACAATTTTGACCTAACGGGTTTTATCGAAACGAGTTTTTCGGGCTTTAGAAGTCTTAGCTTAGGTTTTAAAGTATCACTCATGGCAAGTTATATCGCACTAGCTAGTTGAATAGTTCTAGGATGCACTCAAAACTAAAAGTTATAACTTCCTAAATCGGAAACGATTGACATTGACATGTTAGCATTTAAATTCTCGCTAAATCCTTAAATGTTAACTTTATATTATTGTATCGCTGGTTGTATCATGGTAAGTACTTTGGCGAGGGGTGGTGCGTAGAATGGTCTGAAGTAGCAGGGTTGCCCTAGAAGTTTTCGGAACCCTTTAGAACGCACATAGAAATACGTTCGGTGCTCTATTCGTGAACTGACGCGCTGTGTGACGAATCCGTCTTGGCCTTCTCGCATTTTCTTCCCTAGTCGCTCTTTGGTCGCGCCGAGTGTTTTCCTAGGCAGCTGGTGGTGTTAACTTTGAGTTAGCGAGGTTGGTCGAACCTTAACCAAACTGTTTGGCAGCTTTGGCGTCGCTTTAAAAAGCGTGCACGACACTGATTTCGCCCTTTTGGCCTTTGGGGTCGCGGTCACCAGGCGTGTCTGCACGCTTGGCCATGTCTGGCTGAGCGCTAGCCGCACTGAGCCACCGACGTCGTGTTGCTGTCCCCGCGCGCTTGGGTGCCGTCTACCATGCCTTGCCCTGCTGGCCAGTCTGTGAACATCGACCGCACGCCGGGCCCGTAAGGTCGCACTCGCTCCCTGTTGTGCGCAGGCTAGGCAGACGCGGCGCTGTTGCCATTGACCACGCGCATGCACTGCCTTTGGTGTTATCCGTGCTAGCCGACGCACCTTGTCGGTCATATGTGCCACGGCCATCCTACCCCCCCCCCACCATGCCCTGATCACTCGGTCGGCTCGCTGACCCGCTCTGCTCTGCGTTTTTAAGCCGTCTCGTCGTCGCCAGTCGCCAAGGCCGCTTTTCCTTTCCTTCCTAATTCATCGAGCACAGAGCATTTCCCACCAATTCCTAGCGCGCACTAGTGCCCGAGGTCTTAGGCTTACCACTGCAGCCAACCGTGGTGGGAATCATCCACCAGCGGCCGCGCGCGAAGCATAGCCGTCGCCGCCGTACTGTTTCTCTCTAGAACAGTGCACGGTTGGGGGCAAGGTCTGAACCTTCGGCAGAGGTTCGATTGATGGCACCGGTTGTCGTAATTCGTTCCCCTTTATCGGGTGCTCACCGGTTTTCGCCAGGTTCCTCACCAAGCGACACGGTGGCGCGGCCATGTCCGCCGTGGAGCGCGCTGCTCTGGTCGCTCGCACGTGGCCAGGATCCTCTGGACTTTCCCCATCGCAACCGGCTGCACGGCTTGTTTCGGGGTAAGCTCTTGTTGCTCCCTCACCTCCCCGTTGCTCTCGTCACCGCGATAGCTTGTCGGAACAGCCGCGCCACCACCGTAAACCACCGCTGCAGCTGTAGAGGGCCCTAGGGCGCCTCCCCATGCTCCACCGCATCCAATCGGCATCGGCCGGGTCGTAGATGGTGGTCGACCCCGTAGTTAGGCCAGCGTGGGTCCTTGATGTCCGGCGTGGTCGTGCTGCACCACCCGGAGCCGTGCCGTTGTGCGCGGGGGTCCCTAGGACCTCCCCGTTGTAAAGACGAATACTACGAGGGCCTGGTCGTGAAACTGCTGTCGGTAGGAATAGTGCGGATAATGTTGGTATAAATATCGCAAAGCTCAGGGTCATTTTCGAAAAGAAGCCGGCGCGCGCGGGCTCCCTGCTCGTTGGGCCGGCCTGCTGCGCGCGCAGTCGCTCCCGCGTGGGCCGCTGTGGCTGCTGGGCTGAATCTGTTGCCGCCACGCCGTAGGCCGCATCGGGTCTGTGGGGCGGTGGCATGTCTGCGCCGCTGGGATGGCCGGTTGCTGTGCCCCGTCTGGGCCGTTCGCCGCGCGTTGGGCCAGCTGTGCCGCCGCACTTGTTGCCGCTGAGCGCGTGGGCCGAGCGGGGCTGGTGTTAGCCCAAGCGGCCCTTGTTCCTTTCTTAGTATTTTCTTTTATCAAAAACAGGGAACTGGTAAAATTAGTAATAAATCATGGAAAAGTCACAAAAATGCCACACCAGTTTGGTTGAGTCCCTAAAACCAGGACATACCTATTAGTGTAATTCGTTCACATAGTTTGATGATATTTTTAGGAGCTATATAATTAAATTGGGATACTTAATATTATAAAAATATAACTTATACGAATTGTAGGGATAAATCGGTGATATTGTTGAATCTAAAATTTGTACTGTAGGCTTTTAGCAATATTAGGTACTCAGTGGAAATTTTTATAACTCTGGAATAAAGAAACACCATTGGTTTATATAACTAAAATAATTGTTGGGAAATAACGCCTTATCAGACAACGTGTATATGTAGCCTAAGTACAATCATTGTTAGAACTAGCCCGTTAACTCGAGAGGCGTAAAACGTATTTATACGAGTCACGATTGCAGTTGATTAATTACATCTTTGCATTGCATCGCATGCATATCATATAGGTACGATGATGGATCAACGAATCGATCGAAGGATGATTGGGAATCCAAAGATGGTGTAATGATATTCTCTCCTGGAGAGGATGCAATGGGCTTTCTATCCAGTTGATGGTGCATGATCTGAAGATGCTGATACTAACTTTTAATATATCTTACCCAGGCAAGCCCTGGTGCACAACCCCTACTTTCTGCAGTTTAAATTATAATTGCGCATTAAGTTTTAAGGAGTTGAATGAAACCCACTTGCATATATATATATATATATCTTTATCCTATGAGTCTTACTAGTATGACAGGATCGTGTAGAATGCTATGCTATAGGACTTCGATAGAAGTCGAGTGATTGCCTGTCACTCGCGAGAGATAGGAAATATATTACTAAATGATTATCACTTGGAAAATAATAAATGGTGGAAAGGAAAATGGTGACCGGGCAGGGATATGGTTTGGGTATTAGTGAGTGTAAGGGGTTGTGTCGCCGTGGACACGGGGCATAGCTTGGTTACACTGTTTTTCCCTGTCTGGTCGGTTAAGGACCGATTGTTGCATATGACACTAGGTAGGTCACAGACTTTTTATCCCGAGCACATACTTGTGTATGGGCGCTTGGAAGACTTGTTGCTCTCTTGTCGCGGATCCGGCTCTTTCTAGACCGACTGTCAGGGTTTTATTTTGGTGGAGGAGGTCCTTGCACCGCGCTGAGTTCGGGACTCAGGGGCGGGGGCTTGGAGTCCCAGTTTGGATGGGGACCTAGACACCTAGGACAGGAGAGTGATGGGTTGGTCCTACTTGTACCCAGAGTACAAGCGGGGCGTGTGTTTTCGGGGTACCCAGCTGAGGGCATTGATTCGCGAATCGCCGGGAAATCTGGTACGGCTTGTCTATGGTTTAGCATCGTAGTAAGAACTGAATATGAATGATGGAAGATGGAAAAGGAAATCTGATTGCTTACCACCTGCTTGAAAGTAGCACAGGTGCTTACATAGAATGGTTAGTTAATGAACCAATGCGGCTTTTATTAAAAATCAAATATAAGGACGCACGCTTAGGAATGCTTTCTGCAAATGCAACCCACAAGCCAAATAGCTTTGCATATCCTTAGAGTCTTTTCTTTTCTCCTATCGGGTAAGTCTTGCTGAGTACAATTGAGTACTCAGGGTTTTATTCCCCCTGTTGCAGGTGACAGGTGGATGCTAGAGCTGACCTTTGTGTGTGGATTCCTCCTGGTGGGCTCAGCAAGGATTTCCTTTACGCTGCAATCGTAGTTGCTATTTATAACTCTCACCAAATGATTTTATAAATGAAAGTTTTATAATATGTTGCCTTAGTCTATATATCAATATTTCATCATGTAATTAGATAATGATGTTTAATTCTGCTTGTAACTCTATTCACATATTTCTATTCCGCTGTTCAAGTAAATTGTTTATAACTCTGATAATATGATTTCATTCCGCTGTCATATTAATAAATATTATACTCTGATGTTGTATTAAAAGTGATGTAAGAAATGGTTAAGAATGATGCAAGCTTTATTCTCCCATTTGTGATTCTGATGGCAAAAATGTGGATTTTCGGGTTCACCCCTGGGGTGTGCCCAACAGAATCGAGTAATTTAGTGTTCTCCCTCGAGTGCTTAGTATCTAATAGAAGACAAGCACTCCTGTGAGGCATTAAATTAGGCGGTTCTGCCACGGGTGGTATCAGAGCATAAATGAGGAAATAAAGCTTCAAAAACCTTTTCTAAACTAAAATTTGACAACCCATTGTTGCAAGAAGTTAGGACGTTTATATGCGAAGTTATATAAGTAGCCCTATTACTATGGTTATGTATCTAGGATAGATGGCACTCTGCTAACTTAGATAGGATTAATCAAGTTTCTGCAGGTACACTGACTCGAGCATAGTTTGATACTATCGACTAGTTACAGGGAGAGAACGATGTGCCAAAACTCTGAGAACGGTTGCCCTATATGTTGGCAATAGTGAAAGGACGTATAGGACGTGCATTCATGCATATCCTATTTGTGCATTGTCATGCCGTATTACTTGCAGATATGCCATTCATAGGTGACGCGCGTGTCGTATTGTGCACGACGAACTTGTTCCTGTTCTAGAGTAGGTCTGCACTATGGCTTCGTGTTTCGCGTTCGCCGTGGTTCGCGCCGGTCGCGACCCACGTCTCTTTGTACCCCTTTCTATGCTCTTGTCAGACCCTTGCCTTGTAGTCGTACTAGTCAGTAATGGCATCGCACGTCGCTCACCTCGAACTCGTGGAATTTGGTTGATCCGCCGTAGTGATCTCGCGCGGGAACCATGGTGAACCACGCCAGGACCACTGCACGCTCTACCTTTATAAGTAGAGCCTAACTTAGCCATTGGTACCACCACTTGGCGCACCTTAGCTCGCTTAACTTTTCTTTGAGCCAGCTTTCGCTCAGCCTTCCTTGCAACCACCACCAAAGATGGCAGGAGCCTGGGTTAGTACCTACTGCCTAAACATTGAGGGTTTTCCTAGAATCCTGCATGCCACCCTGCAAAAGCTCAGAGTCAATGATCGCCCCGAGTATGAGGGCCGTGAGTATGAGGAGCATGGCACCGAGCGGTGTGAGGTTATCGTCTACATCGGGAAGAGTGAAGAGTTCCCCGACCTCACTGAAGCCTGGAGTGTGACCGCAACCGGGTTTCGCTTCGTCGACACCTACCAGGTTGTGGCCCACAAAGCCTTGTGGTACCTCTGCCAGATCTATGAAGAACCCATTGCCCGTACCCCCATGCGGTTCTTTCCTCCTTTGGACAAGAATCGGCGGGCATGGAGGGCCCGCATGGAGGCTTTGCAAGGGCGAGATGTGCAAGAGGACAGTCCCACCATGGTACACTTGACCACGTACATGCTCGCTCTGGATGAGCAGTATGACCGTCAAGCCTTGGAGCTGAGGGCATGCCTTCGGCGCGCCGAGGAAGCCGAGGTCTTCAACCGGATGCTCTAGGTACAGCTCACCGAAGCGCATGCCAGCGCTGCAGCTGCGGAGAGCCGAGAGGCTACCATGGAGGAAACTCTAAAGGAGGCCAAAGATCGGCATGTTCATCAGCTGTGGGTGGCCTATCTTGTCACTAGGGCCGAACGGAGGACGTTGGCTACTGGAAGGCAGGATGCCCCGATCTTGGAAGGGATCCCTATCCACCCGCCAGAGAGAAGAAGAACCGGTGTTGCAGCACCGCCCGCACCTCCACCCTCGGAAGTGTTAGAAGAAGAACCCTCGATTCCTCTCGCTCCGCCATTGCCATGAGGGGATGTAGATTAGTTGCCTTGGGATGTTGTACCCATAGTAGTAGTACTTTTCGTCGCTGTCCTCCGGTATTGTATTCTTGTCGTTGTTGTCGTCCGTAGTTGTTGAGCCCGTTCGACCATAGGTGAATGCTGTGTTATGAACGGGAGCCTGAATGCCTGTATGATGTACTCGTATCAGATCATTGGAACATGCATTTTATTATTTTGCTGTGCTTATTGCGTTTATCTACCTTAAGTTCGTTAGATGTGCTTAAGTTTTCTAGGGTGATATTAAGCGGGTTACAAGAGAAGTTGCCATTCAGATGCTAAGCAGATCAGCCATGATTGGATGTTATTGGACACTGTATCGACTAACTTTGGTTGCCCTAGCAGAACACTTGAATTTCTTTAAAACAAATCCATCGTTGGATTTGAACTCCTTGTCCCTTGTTGTGAAGGGAACCTTTGTTGTTTGAATTTTTCCCTTGCAATACCCCTTACTCTGTGGTCTATGACCCCACTGCCTTCATGGCATGTAAGTTGGTGATAGTTGCCTGGTTAAAAGCTTATGGTGCCACGACAAAACTGAGGGCTCCGTGTGGAACAGCTGCCACATGTGACGCTGCTCGGCACGTGCTGGTATCGAGGTTGTTAACTAAGTACCTTTATCAAGTTACACCGCTGTACTGTTTTGTTTTAAAGTTTTCTCCTTGAAAATGTTCAAGTGTTCAAACGGAAAATCCATAATGGGGATGCAAAAGTGTCTTTCAAGGTAAAAAGGAGATGGTTTGGAGAAAGGAAGTATGACATGATCTGGGTTTACAGAAAAGACGGATGTGGTCAAGGAAGGTCAGCAGTGGATAGTCGGGAGTAGTTGCAAAAGTTAGAGTGGACGTTTTGTCCCAAGCCCTGTGCTTAGTTGACCGTGTTACGCATGCTGGGTTATTTCGCTGCATGCCCTGCGAACGCCGTCTGTGTCGGGATCGTTAACATCCCATTTTCACGTGGTATCGTGCAGTGCTTGCTGTCTTTGTGCACTGTGTGTTGCTCCTTTTCCCCAGCATCCGGTCAGCTCTCGACTCTCATGCCTCGTCCCTCATACCGAACCCCCCCTTCCCCTACCTCTTTTCTTCTTTTGCGAACATGGTCGCCCGCACGCCTGCCTCGTCGAGCGGACCCCCTCTCCTCTCCTTTATTTCCCCCCTCCGTCGCTCACACAGGGAGCGCAACATGTCCAATCTTATCTCCACTCCGGTGTGTTGCTTCCCACCTCCGTTCGCCTATATAAGATACCCTTGGTCCTTGCTCTTCTTCTTCATCCCCATTCCTCTCCCTTTCACAATAGAACTACGTAATCTAGGCGATGTTGTGAAGCTAGGTTTGGCTGTCTGAGGTGATGGTGTGATCTGAGAAGAAGAAAGGATCCGGTTCGTCAAAGAAGTTCAAGTTCCCTTGGTTAGTAGGCCTTAGGATTCACGATGTTTTACTTCTCAGTCGACTGTTTCTGGATCTGTTGGTGCTACGCCATGTTTTGGATAATTATTATCTTATTGTTTCTCCATTGTCCTCATTTATCTCGACTTCTAGAGTAGGTCTCGGTTGTACCAAGTTGCTCTTAACCATGTATCCCTAGATCCCCGTGTGGTTTAGTATTCGAAGTCGTGTAATCTTTTGTGTAATCCCTGATCTACGGAATGTAATCGTGTTTCCCCTTTTCTGGTTCTAGTTTTGAATCTCGGGACGAGATTATTTTTAAGGGGGGGTTGGTTGTAGCACCCCGGTGTTACGATCTTATTTAGCGCCACAATTTTGACCTAACGGGTTTTACCGAAATGAGTTTTTCGGGCTTTAGAAGTCTTAGCTTAGGTTTTAAAGTATCACTCGTGGCAAGTTATATCGCACTAGCTAGTTGAATAGTTCTGGGATGCAGTCAAAACTAAAAGTTATAACTTCCTAAATCAGAAACGATTGACATTGACATGTTAGCACTTAAATTCTCGCTAAATCCTTAAACGTTAACTTTATATTATTGTATCGCTGGTTGTATCATGGTAAGTACTTTGGCGAGGGGTGGTGCGTAGAATGGTCTGAAGTAGCAGGGTTGCCCTAGAAGTTTTCAGAACCCTTTAGAACACACGTAGAACTATGTTCGGTGCTCTATTCGTGAACCGACGCGCTGTGTGACGAACCCGTCTTGGCCTTCTCGCATTTTCTTCCCTAGTCGCTCTTTGGTCGCGCCGAGTGTTTTCCTAGGCAGCTGGTGGTGTTAACTTTGAGTTAGCGAGGTTGGTCAAACCTTAACCAAACTGTTTGGTAGCTTTGGCGTCGCTTTAAAAAGCGTGCACGACACTGATTTCGCCCTTTTGGCCTTTGGGGTCGCGGTCACCAGGCGTGTCTGCATGCTTGGCCATGTCTGGCTGAGCGCTGGCCGCGCTGAGCCACCGACGTCGCGTTGCTGTCCCCGCGCACTTGGGTGCCATCTACCATGCCTTTCCCCGCTGGCCAGTCTGTGAACGTCGACCGCACGCCGGGCCCGTAAGGTCACACTCGCTCCCTATTGTGCGCAGGCTGGGCAGACGTGGCACTGTTGCCATTGACCGCGCGCATGCACTGCCTTTGGTGTTATCTGTGCTAGCCGACGCGCCTTGTCGGTCACGTGTGCCACGGCCATCCTACCCCCCCCCCCCCACCATGCCCTGATCACTCGGTCGGCTCATTGACCTGCTCTGCTCTACGTTTTTAAGCCGTCTCGTCGTCGCCAGTCGCCAAGGCCGCTTTTCCTTTCCTTCCTAATTCATCGGGCACAGAGCGTTTCCCACCAATTCCTAGCGCGCACTGGTGCCTGAGGTCTTAGGCTTACCACTACAGCCAACCGTGGTGGGAATCATCCACCAGCGGCCACGCGCGAAGCATAGCCGTCGCCACCATACTGTTTCTCTCTGGAACAAAGCACGGTTGGGGGCAAGGTCTGAACCTTCAGCAGAGGTTCGATTGATGGCACCGGTTGTCGAAATTTGTTCCCCTTTATCGGGTGCTCACCGGTTTTCGCCAGGTTCCTCGCCAAGCGACGCGGTGGCGTGGCCATGTCCGTCGTGGAGCGCGCTACTCTGGTCGCTCGCACGTGGCCAGGACCCTCTAGACTTTCCCCATCGCAACCGGCTGTGCGGCTTGTTTCGGGGTAAGCTCTTGTTGCTCCCTCACCTCCCCGTTGCTCTCATCACCGCGATAGCTCGTCGGAATAGCCGTGCCACCATCGTAAACCACCGCTATGGCTGTAGAGGGCCCTAGGGCGCCTCCCCATGCTCCACCGCGTCCAATCGGCATCGGCCAGGTCGTAGACGGTGGTCGACCCCATAGTTAGGCCAGCGTGGGTCCCCGATGTCCGGCGTGGTCGCGCTGCACCGCCCGGAGCCATGCCGTCGTGCGCGGGGGTCCCTAGGACCTCCCCGTTGTAAAGACGAATACTACGAGGGCCTGGTCGTGAAACTGCTGTCGGTAGGAATAGCGCGGATAATGTTGGTATAAATATCGCAAAGCTCGGGGTCATTTTTGAAAAGAAGCCGGCGCGCGCGGGTTCCCTGCTCGTTGGGCCGGCCTGCTACGCGCGCAGTCGCTCCCGCATGGGCCGCTGTGGCTGCCGGGCTGAATCTGTTGCCGCCACGCCGTAGGCCACGTCGGGTCTGTGGGGCGGCGGCATGTCTACGCCACCGGGACGGCCGATTGTTGTGCCCCATCTGGGCCGTTCGCCGCGCGTTGGGCCGGCTGTGCCGCCGCACTTGTTGCCGCTGAGCGCGTGGGCCGAGCGGGGCTGGTGTTAGCCCAAGCGGCCCTTGTTCCTTTCTTAGTATTTTCTTTTATCAAAAACAGGGAACTAGTAAAATTAGTAATAAATCATGAAAAAGTCACAAAAATGCCACACCAGTTTGGTTGAGTCCCTAAAACCAGGACATACCTATTAGTGTAATTCGTTCACATAGTTTGATGATATTTTTAGGAGCTATATAATTAAATTGGGATACTTAATATTATAAAAATATAACTTATACAAATTGTAGGGATAAATCGGTGATATTGTTGAATCTAAAATTTGTACTGTAGGCTTTTAGCAATATTAGGTACTCCGTGGAAATTTTTATAACTCTGGAATAAAGAAACACCGTTGGTTTATATAACTAAAATAATTGTTGGGAAATAACGCCTTATCAGAGAACGTGTATATGTAGCCTAAGTACAATCGTTGTTAGAACTAGCATGTTAACTCAAGAGGCGTAAAACATATTTATACGAGTCACGATTGCAGTTGATTAATTACATCTTTGCATTGCATCGCATGCATATCATATCGGTACGATGATGGATCAATGGATCGATCGAAGGATGATTGGGAATCCGAAGATGGTGTAATGATATTCTCTCCTGGAGAGGATGCAATGGGCTTTCTATCCAGTTGATGGTGCATGATCTGAAGATGCTGATACTAACTTTTAATATATCTTACCCAGGCAAGCCCCGGTGCACAACCCCTACTTTCTGCAGTTTAAATTATAATTGTGCATTAAGTTTTAAGGAGTTGAAGGAAACCCACTTGCATATATATATATCTTTATCCTATGAGTCTTACTAGTATGACAGGATCGTGTAGAATGCTATGCTACAGGACTTCGATAGAAGTCGAGTGATTGCCTGTCACTCGCGAGAGATAGGAAATATATTACTAAATGATTATCACTTAAAAAATAATAAATGGTGGAAAGGAAAATAGTGACCGGGCAGGGATATGGTTTGGGTATTAGTGAGTGTAAGGGGTTATGTCGCCGTGGACACGGGGCATAGCTTGGTTACACTGTTTTTCCCTGTCTGGTCGGTTAAGGACCGATCGTTGCATATGACTCTAGGCAGGTCATAGACTTTTTATCCCGAGCACATACTTGTGTATGGGCGCTTGGAAGACTTGTTGCTCTCTTGTCGCGGATCCGGCTCTTTCCGGACCAACTGTCAGGGTTTTATTTTGGTGGAGGAGGTCCTTGCACCGCGCTGAGTCTAGGACTCAGGGGCGAGGGCTTAGAGTCCCAGTTTGGATGGGGACCTAGACACCCGGGACAGGAGAGTGATGGGTTGGTCCTGCTTGTGCCTGGGGTACAAGCGGGGCGTGTGTTTTCGGGGTACCCAGCTGGGGGCATTGATTCGCGAATCGCCGGGAAATCCGGTATGGCTTGTCTACGGTTTAGCATCGTAGTAAGAACTGAAGATGAATGATGGAAGATGGAAAAGGAAATCTGATTGCTTACCACCTGCTTGAAAGTAGCACAGGTGCTTACATAGAATGGTTAGTTAATGAACCAATGCGGCTTTTATTAAAAATCAAATATAAGGATGCACGCTTAGGAATGCTTTCTGCAAATGCAACCCACAAGCCAAATAGCTTTGCATATCCTTAGAGTCTTTTCTTTTCTCCTATCGGGTAAGTCTTGCTGAGTACAATTGAGTACTCAGGGTTTATTCCCCCTGTTGCAGGTGACAGGTGGATGCTAGAGCTGACCTTTGTGTGTGGATTCCTCCTGGTGGGCTCAGCGAGGATTTCCTTTACGCTGCAATCGTAGTTGCTATTTATAACTCTCACCAAATGATTTTATAAATGAAAGTTTCATAATATGTTGCCTTAGTCTATATATCAATATTTCATCATGTAATTAGATAATGATGTTTAATTCCGCTTGTAACTCTATTCACATGTTTCTATTTTGCTGTTCAAGTAAATTGTTTATAACTCTGATAATATGATTTCATTCCGCTGTCATATTAATAAATATTATACTCTGATGTTGTATTAAAAGTGATGTAAGAAATGGTTAAGAATGATGTAAGCTTTATTCTCCCATTTGTGATCCTGATGGCGAAAATGTGGATTTTCGGGTTCTCCCCTGGGGTGTGCCCGATGGAATCGAGTAATTTAGTGTTCTCCCTCGAGTGCTTAGTGTCTAATAGAAGACAAGCACTCCTATGAGGCATTAAATTAGGCGGTTCTACCACAGTATCCAAGCAAGAAACCTTCATCATATTTCTTTTCAAACTTGCTCAATCTAGTGCCTTTCTTCAATATGTAGCATTTACAACCAAAAACTTAAAAGTATGCTATGTTAGGCTTTCTTCCATTCAAAAGCTCATAAGGCGTCTTCTCCATCATGTGGTGACAATAGAGTCGGTTGCTATAATAGCAAGCCATGTTGATTGCTTCGGCCCAAAATGAATGACTCACATTGTACTCTCTCAACATTGATCTTGCTATGTCAATCAAAGTTCTATTCTTCCTTTAAACTAAGTCATTTGATTGAGGAGTGTACTTGATAGAGAATTGATGTCTAATTCCAAATTTATCACACAACTCATCAATTCTAGTGTTCTTGAATTCACTACCATTGTCACTTCTAACTTTCTTGATGGTTGTTTCAAACTCATTGTGAATGCCCTTGACAAATGATTTGAATGTTGCAAACACATCACTCTTGTCAACAAGAAAGAATACCTATGTGTATCTAGTGAAATCATCCACAATCACAAATCTATATTTATTTCCACCAATGCTTGTGTATGTGGTTGGTCTAAATAAGTCCATGTGCATCAACTCAAATGCCTTAGATGTGCTCATCATGCTCTTTTTAGGATGTGTGTTACCAACTTGTTTTCTGGCTTGATATGCACTACATAGCTTAACCTTCTCAAATGTGATATCTTTCAAACCTCTAACTAAGTCATGTTTAATCAACTTGTTCAATTATTTCATTCCAACATGACCAAGCCTTCTATGTCATAACCAATCCATGCTACACTTAGTGATCAAACATGTTGTCAATTGAGCTTCTCTAGCATTGAAATCAACCAAGTATAGATTTTCATATCCAAATCCTTTGAATATCAAGTTAGAGCCATCTACACTTATAATCTCTACATCATCCACACCAAATATGCACTTAAAACCAAGATCACACAATTGAGCTACCGACAAAAGGTTGAAGTTCAAGCTTTCTACTAGTAGCACATTACAAATGCTCAAGTCATTGGATATTGCAATCTTACCAAGCCCTTTGACCTTGCCTTTGCCATTGTTATCAATCCCATTGCTCTTGTTTTCATTGATTGAATTGAACATTCTTGGATCACCGGTCATGTGTTGTGTGCACCCACTATCAAGCACCCAATGCCTTCCTCTAGCTTTATAATTGACCTATAAAAGAAGATCAATTCTTTTTAGGTACCCAAACTTGCTTGGGTCCTTGAAGGTTAGTTATCAAGGTCTTTGGTACCCAAATAGCCTTCTTCTTTGGGCCCACAATTGGTGTACCAATGAACTTAGCCTTTATATCATTGGCACCCTTAACAAGCATGTAACAAGAATCAAATTTAATTAAGGATACAATAGGTAGCTTGTTCTTGTTAATCTTGTAATATTGCTCTACATGCCCAACTTGCTTGCATCTATTGCAAAACCGACCATTACCCTTCACAAAGTTAACTTTGGGAGTGACAAAGGTCGTCTTGCCTTTCTTGGGGGTATAGCCTAATCCCTCTTTATTAAGAGAAAACCTTTGGCTACCCAAACACTTTAGCAAGCGAACATCTCCACCATAGGCATTGCCTAAGGCACGAGTGAGCTCACTCACCTCCTTCTTGAGGGTCTTATTTTCCACCATTAATGAGGCATCACAAGTGAGCCCATCACTCAAAGGTAAAGTAGAAGTAGTAGTGCTACATGAAGTGTTAGTGGGAGCAACTATAATGGGCTTATAAAAAGATTCATCAATAAGATCACATATTAGTCCCACATCACATGATATAATCACTTGCTCCTTCTTGGCTTCCTCTTTGACTTGCTCGATGAGAGAGGAGTGGGCTTTCTCAAGCTTAGAGTGAGCTTTGCCAAGCTTCTCATGGGCTTCCATTAGCCTCTCATGAGTGGCATTGAGCTCATCAAGGGATTGCTCAAAAAATTTGACTTTCTTGTTCAATTCCTTGTACTCCTTTCTCTTCATCTCAAAGCAAGTATGCACTTGCTCACACATGTCTATAAGCTCCTCCTTGGAGTACTCCTCATCATCATCATCACTCCTACAAGCATCACTTTCACATTCATCATCATCACTCACATCATATTTTACCTTGGTAGGTTTTGCCATGAGGCATGTTGAAGGAGTGTCAAAGATGGAGGGCTTGTTGTTGATGGCGATGCTTGCTAGTGCTTTCTTGATAGATTTCTTGCCATCATCACTATCCGAAGAGCCATCACTATCCCAAGTGACCACATAGCCTCCACCCTTCTTCTTTTGGAAGGTCATTCTCTTCTCCTTCTTTTCTTTCTTATCCTTCTTGTGCTTCTTCTTATCCTCATTATTGTCACTATTGTAGGGACAATTTGCTATAATGTGATCGGGACTCTTGCAATTGTAGAATCTTCTCACATATTCTTTGCTTTTGGTGTGATCTCTTCTCTTTCTTGCACCATAGCCCTTCTTCTTCATGAATTTTCCCATCTTGCGTACAAAGAGGGCCATAGCTTCATCATCAATATCACTAAGATCATCATCATCACTTGATTCTTTCTTGGACTTGCCTTTGTTCTTGGATGATGATGAGCTAGCCTTGAATGCTATACTCTTCTTCTTCTTGTCTTCTTCCTTCTTGTCATCCTTATCATCCTCCTCCCTTTCCACATGGTATGTCTCTTGGGTCATGACATCACCTAGTACTTGGTTAGGGGTAATCTCCTTCAATCCTCCTCTTATGATAAGCAATCTCAACATCTCAAATCTTGGAGGTAAGCACATCAAGAATCGATGAGAGACATCATCATCCTTGATCTTCTCTCCCAAGGCCTTCAAGTCATTTACAATCACTTGCAACCGATGGAACATTTCTAGAATGCTCTTATCTTCCTTCATCTTGAAGCTTGTCAACTTATCCTTGAGAATATACAACTTAGCACTCTTCACCGCCGGTGTGCCCTCATATGTTTCCTCCAATCTCCTCCACACCTCATTTGCTCTTTCACAATCCTTGATTTGCTCAAACACCTTGAAATCAATGACATTGTATATAGTGTTGAGAGCCATTGTATTGTATTGCTTGTTGGTCTTATCTTGGTTGGTGGGGTCATCGAGATCAATGATAGCATAGTCATTTATGGTCACCTCCCATACTTGATCATTGATTGAACCAAGATACATCCTTATCTTTCTCTTCCAATAATCATAGCATGTGCCATCAAAGAATGGTGGTTTGCCCCCATATGGTTGAACACAACTTGAGCCATAATTTGACACCGAGATTGTTAAGCCTTCAATCAAACGGTGACCACAGCTCTGATACCACTTAAAAAGTCCTAATATGGCTAGAGGGGGGTAAATAGCCTATTTAAAAATCTACAAATCAACTAGAGCATTTTGATTAGTATGATAAATAGCAAAATGCAAACTTGCTCTAGCTCTACAAGGGTTGCAAGCCACCTATCCAATAATTCTAGTTGCAATGATTACTAGGCACACAACTTACAAAGTTACTACTCACTAAGAGCTCTCAATCTTGCTACTCTAAATAGCTCCACTAGATGAACTTAAAATAACAAAACAAGCTCTCAATTCTAATTACACTAAAAAGCTTGCCACAACTAGTTTGCAAGAATATAAATGAGTGAGTATGGTGATTATACCGCCATGTAGAGGAGTGAACCAATCACAAGGTGAATATTAAATCAATTACCGGGAGAATACCAAATGGCAAGAGACAACCAATTTTCTTCCGAGGTTCATGTGCTTGCCAACACGCTACGTCCCAGTTATGTCGACCAACACTTGGTGGTTCGACGGCTAAGAGGTGTTGCACAAACCTCGTCCACATAATTTGGACATCGCAAGAACCTACCTACAAGTGAGGTAACTCAATAACACGAGCAATTCACTAGAGTTACCTTTTGGCTCTCCACCAGGAAAGGTACAAATCCCCTCACAATCACTGGAGATGGCCACAAACAATCATCAACTCTTGCCAATCCTCCTCCACTGCACCAAGCCGTCTAGGTGGTGACAACCACCAAGAGCAATAAGTGAATCCCATAGCAAAACACAAACACCAAGTGCCTTTAGATGCAATCACTCAAGCAATGCACTTGGATTCTCTCTCTCAATCTTACAATGATGTTGAAACAATGATGGAGATGAGTGGGAGGGCTTTGGCTAAGCTCACAAGGTTGCTATGTTAATACAAATGGCCAAGAGAGTGAGTTTGAGTTGGCCATGGGGCTTAAATAGAAGCCCCCACAAAATAGAGCTATTGTACTCCTTCACTGGGCACAACATGGGGTGACCGGACGCTCCGGTCAGTTCAACCGGACGTAGGACCCTAGTGTCCGGTCGCCCAATGCTTGCCACGTGTCATCGGCTTCAAACGCCGATCGCTCGATCTCAACGGTCAAGTGATGACCAGACGTGTCAGTTAGAAAGTGACCGGACGCAGGACCCTAGCGTCTGGTTGTTTCTAGTAAGGTTCCAAACACGAAATTTCATAGTCGATCGGACTCACCCGGTGTCCGGTCACTTAACGTTTCCTCGGTACGCCTCACGTCAGCGTATGTTAGCACTGACCGGACTCAGACCATGAGCGTCCAGTCAATTTACACGCTAGCGTCCAATCACAAGACCGAGACCATGTGCTTGCTACTATCACTGACCAGACTCTGAATCCAGCGTCCGATCACTGCACCACCAGCATTCGGTCACTCTGTGAACCCCTGTCTTTTCTGTATTGGGCGTCGGTGGCACCGTCGGACTATCCGCACTCTACGGGCGGACACTCCACTGGGGAAGTTTCTAACCTTTTCTCAAATGTGCCAACCACCAAGTGTATCACCTTATGCACATGTGTTAGTATATTTTCACAAGCATTTTCAAGGGTGTTAGCACTCCACTAGATCCTAAATGCATATGCAATGAGTTAGAGCATCTAGTGGCACTTTGATAACCACATTTCAATATAAGTTTTACCCATCTTAATAGTACGACTATCTAACCTAAATGTGATCACACTCGCTAAGTGTCTTGATTACCAAAACAAAATGGCTCCTACTATTTATACCTTTGCTTTGAGCCTTTTATTTTTCTCTTTCTTCTTTTTAAGTTCAAGCATTTGATCATCACCATGCCATCACCATCGTCATGATCTTCGCCATTGCTTTATCACTTGGAGTAGTGCTACCTATCTCATAATCACTTTGATAAACTAGGTTAGCACTTAGGGTTTCATCAATTTACCAAAATCAAACTAGAGCTTTCACACACGCGCACGCATAGGAGGTGGGGCCGGCAATAGAGGCTCGGGCGGTAGTGGGCTAGCCATGGCAGGGCGCTGCAGTGCTTTGGGCAGCGCGGTTAGTAGCGAGGCTCGTTGCGCTTGCGCGTGCTGTGGCCGGGTGACGATGGGTGTGGCCGGAGCCAGTGCTGCGAGGCAGAGGGGATTCGAGTGCGCCTACGAGGGAAGACCGATGACGGCGACGCAGCCAAGGTGGGAGCTTGCGTGAGGTGGTCCCAGCAGTACCGGCACAGCTACGGGGCACAGTGGCCGACGAGGCAAGCTGGGAGGGAGAGCTGCACAACTACACAAGTGGAAAGGCGAGGAGCCACGCGCGGCTCGGGCGCGGTTGAGCAGCGCGCTCTTGCGGGGCGCCTTGGCGGCGGGGTGCCGGCGCGAGGCAAGTAGAGGAGGGGGGCGGCGCCGTGGAGCAGCAAGAACGGCACGACAGTGTCAGCTCGGCATTCGGCTTAAGGCGCACGAGGGCAGCAGCAGCAAGTGCGGCCATGGTCGGAAGGACAAGAGCGGGACCGACGAGAAAGCAAGCGCACATGGTGGCCGGCCAAGGCGCACGCAGGGGCAGTGCCAACGAGGACAGTGGCCAAGTGCCAGCACAGAAACGCTTGGCACTTGGCAAGGCGCAGGACAGCAGTGCATGGACGAGACGATTCAACTTGGCGGGACGCAAAGACAGACAACGGTGTCGTGACAAAGATAATAACGCGGCGAGACAACGGAGGCAGACTGTAGTACGGCTCCGTCGGCGATATCTAGCAAGCCCTCGTACACGGCGACGTGGTCCGACAACGCGACACGACACTAATAATTCAGATGATGGATTGATTCAGAGCAGGGGGGAAACGCACCACCGTATTCAAGCGGCTAGAACGACAATGAGGTAAGGACAGCAGCGGCATGGATTCACCTCAATAACGCGCGCCAGAGCACGGACGTGAGGGAGCACGCATAAGCCGAACACACGGACGTCGCGTGGCTCTGCTGATTGCGCGCCTGCGCGATAGACGACGCGACGCGGATGTGAACAGCGATTTGTTTATAAAAATTGTTTTTCACGCTTAATCAAATAAACAAGCCATTCGCCCTTTTATTTGCTATCAGACATACATAAGTTAAATTTTAAAATCCGAGAAAATCGTTTCGAAAATTTTTCTTAGACCTAAATCACGGTGCTAAACAATATCGTAACACCAGGGTGTTACAAGGCGCAGCAACATGCGGGTCAGGCGGGGCACGCGCAGCCGACGAGGCCTGAAGTCCGGGCGCTATTCACGCCGTATATTTATTTCTTAATAAGTTAGTGAGCTTAAAAAGCCATATGGAAAGAACATTAATTTTGTATTAGTCTAATTTCTGAATACCCAAAGCCCCCTTAGTCGATGAGTTACAGACCAGTTCACCAAACCTAGATTTTTTTATGGTGGCCATTCTGCTAGAAGAACTTTGATCTATAATGTTCTATTTTCTTAGCTTTCGAGATTTGAAGAAAGATGAATCAATCACTATTTACTTAGCTAAAAATGTTCTCAAATTTTTGGGTTTCATATATGTGTATACCTTAAATCTCTAGAATTTGTTGTTTGAATTTATTTGTAGCTTGCGTAAAATTACCCGGCAAGTGCCGCACAATATTGTTTCCTTTTCTTTTATTATATTAGTCTCTTTTTGAAAATCTCAACGTGTTAGCTTTTCCACCAGATTCCAAAACAAGAAGTCAACCTGGTATTCAAAACCATGCATTCTATCAAGAGAGAACAAGCCACCTTTCAAACATACACAGCGTGACAACATTGAAAGCGTGCTTTGAAATATCTGGCTAGCATGACAACGTTGAAAGCCATTAACAGCAAATCGCCGAGTAAGATGTCCCTTACTGACTAATACTGTAATAAAAGCAACCGCGGCACGAATTTAAGAAAAAATAATTAAATGAAGAAAAAGAAAAGCCAGTCAAACCCAACCACCTCAGCAGCGGGGTCGCCTTCCCCTCCTCCGGTTGTCCTTGTCCCGAGAAACCGTGTCCCCTACTCTCTCTCTCTCTCTCTCTCTCTCTCTCATCGATCGGCAGCAGCAGCGGCGGTCAGAAGCTTCCGTCGCGACAGCTCCCGACCTCCTGCCGGTCTTCCCCTCTCGTAGCCGGCGCGAATCCCGAGGCGGAGGAGGAAGAGGAAGAGGAAGAGGAAGAGGGGGGCGGAGTGGCGGCGGGCCCCCATCAGCCATGAGCCTCGCGGGCTCCGCCCTGGAGGCGGCGCTACAGGCGATGGGGCGCGGCCTCGACGCAGCTGGAGACCACCGGCTGCTCTACTGCAAGGGAGCCGGAAGGCTCGTGGCGCTCGAGGAGGACCGTGCGCGGGATCTCCCTCTCCCCGACGGCGGCGTCCTCCCGAGCGTGCCCCCCGACGTCGAGGTCGAGCAGTGCCGCATAGAGCCCCAGCGCATCCGCAACATCCCCCACGGCCCAGGCTCCGCCGTAGCGGACGCGCCCTTCGTCTGCAGCTTCGATAAGGTGAGCTGGGGTGCTTCGTCCCGATTGGAAACTTCCGATCGGATCGTGCGCCGCGTTCTGTTCTGTTTGTTCTGCACTTGTGATGCGAATCCTAGTCGATGTCCTGTGCTCCGCGGCCGTTTACTTCGCCTTATGTGACTCTTATGTCTTTGTTGGCAGATGGCTGAGTATTTCAACGGCAAGTCAGGCTTGTCCGAGACAGTACCTCTGGGTTCCTTTAACTCTCTGTTCAGCTTCACCGGTTCATGGAAGAATGATGCGGCGGCCACGAAGGCCCTTGCGATTGATGGCTATTCTCTGCCTCTGTTTCGAGTGAAAATTAGGAGTTCTGAACTGACGCTGCTTGAGGGCGTTAAGCGCGCAATCCCAAATGTTTGGGATCCATCAGCATTGGCTAGGTCAGTAGGTAATCTTCTTATTTGATACTGTTATCAGGATCCATTTCTGATCAGTCCCATTCTGTACAACTCTTAGCCTAGTACTTTACGCACCTGATTAGCTGAAGCCTGAAATTCTTGTTTCACTTGCCTGCAGCTTTATTGAGAATTACGGTACCCATATTATTATCTCTGTTACGGTTGGTGGTAAGGATGAGGTATACATTAAGCAGCATTCATCGTCCCAATTGTCAGAGCTGGAGTTCAAAAATTATGTGAGGGAAATTGGGAGGGAAAGATTCTCAGATGTGCAAAATAAGTCAAATGCAACTCCTATCAATTACAGTGAGAAGGTTAGCAAACTCCTTACTGCTTTCTTTATCTAAGTTTACTAGAGGTGTTTTAGCTACATTATTTGGTTTGCCTGAATTGTTATATAACTGCTTGTTACAAAGGATAGTTTGTGCATGATTGGTTACTTTTTATGGGCACTTGATGCATCTCTAAAAAAATGTGTTAGCTATTGTGAATAAACAGTTACAATCAGTTTTTTGAAGGAAAAACTGTGGGTGAGTTCCCCCACAGAACTTCATTTTTTTTTATAAAAACAGAGTATAACATATGTACAGAAAGAAAAGAAAAATAGATTACACAAGAGACCCTAGACATTGGAAAACAGAAGGTTGAAGATCTTCTCTGACTCGAATACTCGATGCATTTGGAGGATGGACTGTTCCTTGAATCTCGCGACCCAGAGGCTATGACTAGCACGATCTCCATAAAAAAATCCATTCCTGAGCTTCCAGAGCTACCAGCAGTCTGCCATGAAAATCTCCATAAAGAATTGCAAATGTGTGGCTTGTCTCACTGCTAAAAGCCTCCCAAGTTAAAGTGTTAATCCCACTGTATGTTGAGAGTATTCCAGCACCGCGTAGCAAAAGGACAGGCAAAGAAGAGATGGTCAATATCTTCCTTGATGGATGTGCTGTTGCTTCTCTTGAGCATAGTCCTTGTATTTAGTCTGTCCACAAACATAAGCGAGGCAAATAATTTAATTCTCGGAACATATTTTGATTTCCAGATCCATCTGTGAGTATCAGGGACTTGGACACTCACAAAGGATAAATTATAAAGTTTGCTGGAGGTGTAAGTCTGATTTCCCCATATGAAGGACCATTGGTCGATGGCCTGTGTATCAAAGGGCACCATAAGCAGCTGCCTTTGTAAATTCTGCAACTTATCGTAAGCTTGCTGAGATAGTGGTAGCATGAAGAGGGAGGCTAGGTCTGGTGTGAGAGAAGATTGTTTGTATGTGTGCATTCAGTGGGAAAAACAGAATTTGTTAAACTCATGCTGGAGGAGTTTCATACAACTTAGCATTGTAGACTTATACCTATATGAACTATAGATACCTGGCTAAGAGCATGCTACATGCCTAGTGTTGGTTAGAAACAACAAGCTGATGAAAAGCTAACAGAAGCTTGGTTCAGTAGCTCTAAACTACAAAAATCGGTTGGTGGGACCATGTCAAATAAAAATGGAGAAAACTGCTCTATGCTCAACTTCCGAGGGTATGTTTTCCTGTGTTCCGGCCAGCTGGATCCATTTGTGGACATTAGGGGCCATTTGGTAGCGCTCCTGAGCCAGCATCCCCACTAGAAGCTTAGGAGCACTACCAAACACTGCCGCCTGCTCAAGCTCCACTCGTGAATTGCACAAATCAATTTACCGTTTTGAGACTGCACTCGCGGAGCAAAATACCTACTCTCCTTTATTCACTCTGCATTCATGTGTTGGCCGAGCCCTCTCCACTTGCCCTTCTCCACTGGCTGCGGCGCCCATCTCTGTCACCCACCAACCCTATCTGCTGCCCACACCATCCCTTTTGGATGTCCGCTGCTCCCCCAGCTGCTACTCAAGGGCTCTCAGGGCAAGGTCAAGCAGGATTTGCCTGCCACCACTGAGGCCAAGTTGGTAACCGCAGATCCGGCATGTGTTGCACTGCTGCCTGAAGAGTGTGGTTTTCTCTGGACTAAGGCAGGTTTGCTTCTTCGAAGATGGAGCCAGGAGACTGTCATTGCCTGAAATCCACTTGTGAAGCTATACTAGATGGTTAACACAACAATCCAAGAGGAGCAGAAGCTAGAGCGGGTGGAGTTGGAGCCGGAGCACTACCAAATGGCCCCTTAATCACCTGGAGAACCTACTCCCAGTCATAACCTGCCTCTCCAACTAGTACCACCATGAACTCCCTAGCACGTGTCAATCTACTCACTGGTAACGGCAGTAAGGACAGACACACATAAAATTAAATCATATGTCTTTGTAACTGATGTTTTAATGTGTGCATGTACAAGTAATGAGAGGCATTGTAGAGTCACCTGTAGATGGAACATGCACTCTCCTGGCACCTGAACTGCCCACCGTTCTAGCATTTAAATGTAAACATTGATTAGCTGTTGCTTTATCCTTTACAGGATATGACAGTAATATTCAGAAGGAGGGGTGGTTGTGATCTTGTTCAAAGTTTTAGTGATTGGAAAGGAACTGTTGCCTCAGCACCAGATGTCATAGGCATGACCTTTCTCTCAATTGTCTCTCTTGTTGACGATATACCAGGAAAGAAGCACCTTGCTCGTGCAGTTGAGCTATACTTGACCTGTAAGACCTGCTTTTGATTACTTATTTTTTCCTATGCAGTTATGCAACTCATTCGCCACATTGAATATAGTGCATTTATAATGCCCTGAGCTTAAAGCTAACATATAATGTGATATCTCTTCAGTTATACTGTTTTGATAAGTTCTGTTTTACAGACAAACCTCCAATTGAAGAATTACAGTACTTCTTAGATTTTCAAGTCCCACTAGTTTGGGCTCCAGCTCCACCAGGTATTGCTGGTCACCACAGGAAGGAACCTGTCTGCCCATCGCTTCAGTTTAGCTTAATGGGCCCAAAGCTCTTCATTAGCACAGAACAGGTAAAGGCTACCCCTTAAATATGAAAATATGAGTACAGTGATTACTTTTTCTAATTTTACACTAGAAAGGCTATTTTAATTGTTCTCACGAAATGCTATTTTGTATTAGCTGAGTCTGTGAAGCACAGTTACCATCATAAACATTTTTCTACTGGGCTGAATAATAATATAATTCTAAAGACCAGGGCATGCAGAAGAACAAATATGTGTAAATTGCACCTGAGGCACAAGTGCTGTACCTATGGTGCATTTTACTCATAAAAAAGATATATTTTTAAGACAATCAATTTTTGGTGAACATGCTAACTCTGAATGAGACACGTGCAGATCTCTGTTGGGCGTCGACCAGTTGTTGGCCTCAAACTGCTCTTGGAAGGAGCCAAACAGAATCGTCTGGCTATTCATTTGCAGCACCTTGGATCATTACCAAAGATATTCCTACCTCATTGGGACTCCCATATTACCATTGGACCTCCAAAATGGCAAGGCCCTGAAGAACAGGACAGCCGATGGTTTGAGCCAATCAAATGGAAGAACTTTGCTCATGTTAGCACAGCACCAATAGAGTACACTGAAACAAATATTACAGACCTATCTGGTGTTTATATTGTTACAGGAGCACAGTTGGGAGTGTGGGATTTTGGTGCAAAGAGTGTTCTCCACCTTAAACTTTTGTTCTCCAGGGTTCCTGGGTGCACAATTAGAAGATCAGTGTGGGACCACGGCCCATCAAGTTCCTCAATTCATAAAACAGACGAATCTTCATCGTCCTCAAGTGATAATGCTAAACTTCTGAAGATCGTTGACATGACAGAAACATTGAAGGGCCCACAAGACGCGCCTGGCCACTGGCTGATCACAGGTGCTAAGTTGGGTGTCGAGAAAGGCAGGATTGTTGTGCGTGCAAAGTACTCCTTATTGAATTATTAACCAAATGTTTAAAGCATTCATTTACTCACTCTGATATTGAGCACCATGTTTTAAGGTAGCATTTGTTCTTTTGTTTTTCATGTATGGCTTTCCGTCCCCCTTGTAACTTGACGTGGATCTATGCTTCTTGTTGATGCCGTGAGTGAAGTAGCATGAAGATGTTTATGCTCAGTTCAAAAGTGTTTGATCTGGCCTCTGTCATCTCTTCCACAGCCATCTGATTGTGACAGTGAAATGATGTGTTCCATGAGTTTTGGCACTGGTGTTTTGCTCTCCAAAATTCATCAGTGGAGCATAATTAGTATATTCACTCTTGGTTACTAAGTGCTAACAGTTTTTATTGATTTTCATCAATTGGATTCATGTTGCACATCTGGGCGAGTCACTTTTTTACTGCATGATTGACGTTCTGGCACAGATGAGAATGGAAGTGCATGGTTGTTGCATGTTGGCATAAATCCCAGGTTCAACAGTTGATAATGAGTATGGAATTTTTCAAAGTTTGTTCTGTCTCATAGATATTGCTTGGTTACTCTACCAGACGGTTGGTGTGAACGATGATACTGCCTGTGTGGGTGAGGGGATGCAACACCTCTTCGTAATAATATGTAACATGCATAAATGCTTCCTGAGATTCATGTATCCTTTTGTGCTAGTGTTAGCTAACTTGGAGTTTACAACATGCCGTTGTTGTGTTTGTTACTGTTCTAGAAGTAGCTATGTTGTAGCTTCATGTTACATGAATGTGTCGAGAAGAGAACAAAAGTAGCGGTAACAATGTGTCAGCTCTTCTTTCTAGAGAAGAGAAATGAGTCGCTGTTAACAGAAGTCCAAGAATTGCTCTTGCATATGCTTCTTAGTTCTTATAGCTTTGCCTGAGGTCGACAGGGTAAGGGACGAGAACAGAAAAATAATTGTTTTGCCTGGACTAAGGTATTCATTGTCTTTCGTAATGCGAGATCGTTGCTATGCTGAAATTCAAGTATCTTTTTTGAGCTAGCGTCAGCAAACTCAGCTCGTAGATCGTATAAAAATATTATGTTGACGTGTTTCCCATCTGTTTGGAAGTTGCTATTTGTGCTTGTCTCTCCGCTCTTGGAATTTGAAAACAACTGCGGTTTGTTCCCGAGAATGACTACAAACACAACATGTTTGTGCACTCCACAAAAGGATATATGAATTTCAGAAACATTCATGCTCCCTTTGTCCCTAAATAAATAGATTCTTGAAATTATCTTAAGTCAAACTTTTTAAACTTTAATCGAATTTGTAGAAAAAAAAACATCAAATTTTATGATATCAAACTAGTATCATTAGATGTACCATAGAATATATATTTTCATAATATGCTTATTTTATGTCATAGATGTTGTTATTCTTTTCTATAAAGTTAGTCAAACTTAAAAAATTTAACTGGCACGGATTCTATGAGTTGATTTATTTGGAGAAAGAGGGAGTATAAGGGAACAAAGTATAAAGATATCACATGAATGGTTACAGCGAGCCGTTCTCATTGAAAGGCAGTGCAATCTCAGTCTCTGTAACTGTAAATAAAAGGGCATGTGCTCTTCTTGTTACTGTTGATGAGTTGATCTTTTGGCATCTTTTTTTCTTTTGAAAAATATGGCAGGAGCTCTGTCTTTCAATTAAGAGGGAAAATAAGTCTTAAACACAATAAAGACAAAGAGGCCTTGCACACATGCCCCACTCAAGAAGACACCAAATAAAAATTCATGTAAGTTACATCGAAACAAGCACCCTTCTCCTTAACTCAGAAGTCTTCTTTTACTTTCATAGCCACTTCTTGTGCTGTCATGAAACGGTTTTTAAATTAAAAAAAGTCTCCAGTTCCGCTCTTTCCAAAGGTTCCACATGACATAAATGGACAAGCCATTGAAACGCCGCCGTTGCTCTTTTTCTACCTTTTGTGTCACTGCCTCCCACCAAGAGTTGATGGACGATGAATCGTCCAATGCATCAGACTAGTGTCAGAGTGTTCCCAGACCAACGCTTGATGCCAAACAAGTTTCGCCAAAGGGAAATGGAGGCACAGGTGTAGGCCAATTTGAAGTGGCCCATTGCACAGAACGCAACAGTCCTGGTGAGGCCAAGCCAAAACATCCGCCATGAGAATTTTGCCTTGTATGAGCGTCCACGCAAACAACTTACACTAGTTTTCTATGTGAGCTTTTCAAATTAGGTTTGACTTGCATCTTCTATATGAGCCTTTGAACTGAACCCGGTCCGCGGAATTCGTGGAGTATTGCCCATCTGGCGTCCATCTCCAGGCTATTGAGTCTCTTATCTCGGGCTGTAACTGAACATTTGAAGCCTAATCCACAATGAGAGCAGCTCCTCAAATTGGATGGTTGTTGTAATGTTGCTGGGCAGGATTCGAATCCAGGCAACATTGCAGAGCTCTTGCTCAACAGATTTGTTTTTACTTTTAACTAGTTCGAATAAGTGTGGTGCCAAATTTCTAGGTGCTTCCCTATCAATCCAATTGTGATGCCAAAATCGTGCTTTCCTGCCATTTCCCACCGTTATTGTGGTGGATGCATGGTAGATGAGTCGGTCAGCTGCATTGCAGGGCACATCGTTCCTGCCTACGGTTTAGAGTCATCCACCCATTCTTGCCATAGCCAACGAAGTCGTAGGCTCTTCCAAACTTGTCCAAGTCAATGACTCCTAACCCTCCAAGGTCTTTTGGGTTACTGACTGTTGGTCAATTGACTAGACAGCGGCCACCATTTATGTTGTCGTCCCATTGACTAGACAGCGACCACTATTTGTGTTATCATCCCCTTTCCATATAAAAGACCTTCTAATTTTGTCAATTTGTTTTTTTTTTTTTTGCCTAGACCGCTAGGGGGAATACTGTGAGATGGTACGTCTGCATAGAGGAAAGCAATGATGTGACAAGCATTAGACGCCCTGCCCGATTCAACATATGATCCTTCCATCCTGGTAGCCTTTTTCCGATTCGCTCGATGAGAGGTTGTACGTCAATTTTCTACAATGATCTTGTCTGAAGCTGCAATCCTAGGTAGAGGCATGGAAAAGTATCTCGAGTTCTAGAGAAAGGTTGGAGCACATGCTTAAGATCTATTTTTTTATAAAGGAAGCTTTTATTAAATTCTCAAAGAATTACATCAAAATGATGCAAAGCCTTGAAGATGTGCTTCCGGCCTCCGTCCAACAAAGAAGCACACAACCACAAAAATAAAAAGGAGACTGACACATTCTACTGACTATCAATTCGTAGACTAGATCCATGTGCCCGAAGAAAATATCCTTGGCCACCTGCGCCAACTATTACGAGACACCTTCTGTAGAATAGCCCAAGTACGTAGCCGGTGGATGACCAAATAGATAACCTATACAGGAAGAACATGCTTTTTTCTTTTGAAAAACAATATCATTTCTACTAAACGAAAGTCACCAGAAAGTAACAGACGCTCCAAGCAGAAGTAGTGGTTTTAATTCTTTACTAAATCCTCCTAACCAACCACCAAACAAGTCAGAAACACTGCAAGGTTTAGTTAGTACAGTAGCCACTTGAATAATCAACCAATAGAACGAGCGAAGTGGCATTCAAAAAACAGGTGCCTAATTGTCTCATCTTTACGACAAAAGCAACATGTTTTACTACCATGCCAGTTGCGCTTAGCAAGATTATCCTTGATCAATACAACAACTCTTCGTAAATACCACAAAAAGATTTTGATTTTTAATGGGGCCTTCAGTTTCCATAAACTTTTGTTAAAATTGGGGACATCAACATTTATTAATGCTTGGTAGTGTGATTTTACTTAGAATTATCTATTTGCGTGTAAATTCCAATGAAAAACATCTAGCTCGTGGGAAAATTGTATGTTAGTAATACGTGGTAACAAATTATTCCAAGCTACTAACTTAACTTAGGACCTATTAGATCGTGCGCCAAGAGAGATTGTGTGGAAAAACGCCAAACACTTTACCTATAGTTACATGTTTAGGCCTGGCAATATTATAAAGACTTGGATATTGTTCTTGCAAAGTTGTGTTTCCAAGCCATTTGTCTTCCCGATACCGTATCGGAGGCGTATCGGCCTATCGGAGTATCCGATACGTATCGCGATACCGATACGCAACCTGAGTAAAGTATCGGGGTATTCTAGCCCTTGACGCGCGATGCCGCGTCTTTTGGCATCTCATCTGATGGACCTCAGCAGATGCTTGAAGTTGACTTCCTTTCGCTTTCCCTGCAATTTTGCAAATCGTATCCGGGACCTTTACAGAAACGTAAGCTGAATTAATTCTGAAGAAATTTTCTCCTGACTGAAGGACGGGCCTGGTGCAAGCGGTAGAGTCTTACCGCGTATGACCGGAAGGTCCCGGGTTCAAGTCGCGGTCTCCTCGCATTGCACGAGCGAGGGTAAGGCTTACCACTGGCACCCTTTCCCAGACCCCGCACAGAGCGGGAGCTCTCTGCACTGGTACGTCCTTTAAATTTTCTCCCTACTATACTATTTTAATTTCAATGCAAGTTGTGCTCCGTTGCTCATAATTTAAAACTGCACATGGATCTCCTACTGCAAAATAGATAAAGTTGGTCGGAAGGCAACTCTTTTAATTTAGGAACAGAAATATGCAGAGTGCAGGCTGGATGAATTTTTAACCAAAGATTCCTCCTGCTCCCTTGTGCCTTCTGACTTGGTGTTTCCGCAGGGACATTCTCGAGACGTCTCCGTGGAATTGTGGATTAGTTTTATATTACAGTGCTGTCTTGCAAAATCCATCATATGCCAACGCCGGCCCTGGCAGCAAGTGGCAAACAATGCTCCAATGAAATGTCACGCTCTCGAGTACTGTTTCAGTGTTTCTGAACCATTTTTTGCTTCGATTTGATCGCCGTCAGTGAGGAACGAGAGTAGGAGACACATGGTGTGGTTTTCAGCATTGTTAAAGTACCGAAGGACGACGTGTGATATGGACAGGAAGGTCCTTCAAGAACAAATCTGTGGATATTTCCATGGAGAGCCTACTATGCATTATGCATATGACAGAAGATCCGGACAAAGCTGACTAATCTTTGTGTGCACTGAGTTTGCTAAGTTCTAAATCAATGTCTGGCTGTTGTGATTGTATATATCCACCAAGCTGTACAAAAGAATTCAAAGAACTCCACAGTTATTGTCTATAGCAAGAATAAACAAATCAAGAGAATATCAATATCCTAGGATGACTCGTTCGAGCAGCATGCTTTTATAAGTCCTTGCAGCTGCACCTTCTGCCTATCCTCCTTAGTCCTTAGATAGTTCTTGGCCAAAATGGTGGCTTGCTTTCTCTCTGTCATTTCCAACTTCTCATCATGACAATGTTCTCATCTGTATTATTTTCTTGAATCTTAATAGGAACACGAGGAAATGAGCAAAGCATCTGAAGCCAACGGCAAGGCAGACTCCATCTCCATGGTATGTGCCTTGGTCCTTGGTTCCTATTTTCCTTTTGATACAGCTGGTGCTTAACTGCTTATTAGGAGTATTTCATATAGCAGAAGACATGATTGCTATTACCTTATATGAAAATTGCGTGTGCATGGATAACTGTCAACATGACTGTCTCCTTTTCTTTTATGGATTGGATTCTACACTCTGAATTCCTAAAAAGAAAATATGAAACCAAACAATCACGTGCCAGCATCCATGGGCACTGTTATTGATGACTTGGCAAGAACAAATAAAAAAACAGAGAACTAGTTGTGTTATTGGCTTATTGTATCCGAACACTTATAGATACCCACGAAACAATAGCAGACACTCATTCACGAAGAAGCTTTGGTTGTACTACCTTAAGTGATACTCATCAAACGATGGACCTGAGCTGAGCCTAGTGATATAGGGTGTCCAATCTTCTCATCATAGCGAACTATGCGTAGCTATAAGCTGTTTTTTTTTTAGATTAAGGAAGGAACATCCGGCCTCCAACATTCAGCAAGTGAATGTGTACAGCCACACGATACAGAAACAGCACTAAGGCCAAACCGAAAACCGGTTACACAATCCAGAACAACTGAAACTAAGTAAAGCAAAAAAATCCTCTAAGAGCTGATGCTAAAACACATAGCCCTTAAGTTTTAATCCTCTTTAGATGTCTCCACCAACGCTTTCCGAAGACTTCCAACATCAAAACTTCCAGTAAAAGACAACCTTCCTTCATTTGTCTTCCCTCTTTCTCTTTAGACAGCTGCGACCAAAGTCTGATCCAGTATGTCCCTCTGAAAATCATCTGCGAGAAAGAGTTAGTCGTTGTTCTGCTATAAGCTGGTTGGGTTCTTTATGATACAACCTGTCCACCTGGATTCAAATTCTCGGCTTGACACGAGCACTCAATTTTCTTGAACTCGTTCTAGGATTTAATTGTGTTATTCTCCTAGAGGTTGACGAACGAGTCGCTTATTATGATTTCGAACCTTGCAATTTATTGCTTCCCCGTTTCATTATCTCTAGCTCACTTCTCCTTCAATCCTTACAATTTATAAGGATTAAAGTAAAGTACTGCTTCCCCGCTTCAATATCTCTAGCTCACTTTCCCTTTTACTATTTATAAGGATTGAAGTAAAGTATCTGAATCCAACAGCAAAGTATATCACTCCAGATTAAGTTTATTTGTCCATTTAATGCTTACTTATCCATATCTGCATAGACATATTTTCACAAACTTGATCCTAAGCCAAAAGGATGACAAAGGCGTGGCTTGGTTATTCACATATATTATCTGTGCACTAGGTGGAGACACGTGCTGTTGGAGGAAATACGTATGAAGTCGTTGAAGGGAAGGTTGATTGGCGGGGAAGACCTGCATTGCGAGGACGCCATGGTGGTTTGGGCAATAGTTTCTTCATTCTTGGTACCTCCTATTCCTAACTTTATGGTTTCTGGACTGAATTTGCATTCAGAAGAATTTATTTCTTAAGTACTCAAGTGAATGCACTTGCGAAACTAATTCTTTTGAGCCCATACATTCAGTTTTATCGAGCTAATTCTGTTGATTATAGATAGTAGTAAATTTCTAGACAATGTGTTTCTAGATGATAACATGAAATCGCATCATATGCTGAATGTATATAAAAATAATAATACCCCATCAAGGGACTATCAAAAACATTAGGTAATGGAGTCAGAGAGTTGCTATGCCTGGACTAATAGTCCCCTCCATTACAAAATGTAACATGTTTTAGATTTGTTCTAAGTCAAACTTCTTAAACCTTCACAAAGTACAGCATCAACATCAAATTAGTTTCATTAAATATATTATTTTTTATTTAAGTTAAACTTTTTCAACTTTGATAACATCTAACATATTAAATAAGTGTGCTATCATGACATACCACATGGTATGTCACGATAGATGTTGTCAAAGTAGAAGTTTAACTTAAAACAAAAATAAAACAACCTACATTTTGAACTCGTTTGACCAAGTTGAATATACACGAAGTGAGGGATTAGTTAGGCAATTTCTAAAGTAAAATTAACCACTGTACAACCAGTCAATCAATTAGTACTCTAACATGGCCTACAATCTTATCTATATAATTATTAAAATTTCACGAATAAATTTAGTGAGTACAACTAATCAGAATTGTTTATCTTTACTCTACATATCTTTATTCATTTTCTAACACATACGCATAGATACCCTAGATATTTGTTTTCATATTTTGCATTGCACCTTTGACTTGTGGATATTTAATGTGTATTTAGTTGAAACATTTTCTTATGTTATATCAGCTCTTGTTATATCATATTATTAACATCTTGATTCTATACTATAGCTTTTGATCCTATTAGTTGTTGTAAACTTTTATCCACATGTTAAGTTGAAACTCTAGTACTTATTGTATCTTTTATTCAGAATTTTTCTTTATAATTTTATTTAAAAATTGATCCTAGGTCCTATACTTATTTTTACTACAATGCCAAAATCGGTCATTTTAGTATGTGCCACAGTACTCAACATGTTAAATTTTCTCTATCAAAAAATTATATTCGCAGGGGTATTGAATTTTAACCACCAACATTAGTATATCATAATGTTTAATTCAAAATTATGAACCCATCTAAAATAATGAATTATAGAATTTAGTATAATTTAAAATGAATTATTAGTATCAATACATTGGTACATGGTTTTTTTAAGAGGACATTTCATTCACAATCAATAACCAACCTATTATAGTAATCCTAGCATAAAATATGCATGTTTACTTGGTCTACATAGTGGCACATAACATGTATGCTACTTTGAAACAATATATGTAATTTAGAAACATATAGAACATACTTTATGGTTATTGAGTTTGTTTTCCATAATACCTCACATTGGTATTTTAGACGTAATTGAGATTTATTTTAGTTTATTTTTTATAATGATAAATAATTTAGAGATAAATTAAAGTGGGCAATTTATATTATCTTTCATAAAAACGTATGTGGGTAATTTAGATGTAAATTTTAGAGATTTATTTAAAATTAAGTTTTATAATGGTAGGGTGGATAATTTAGATGCAAATTGATGGGTTACTCTATTTGTTGTTTTTCTGAACGATCCAATGACTATTATTGGCGACGATGATTAGAGTGTAGAAAATTAGGCAAACTTAAAGGGGTTAATTTATATCATTTTTCATAATGGCAGATTTGGTTAATTTAAAAGCAAATTTAGGGGTTAATTTGCATTACCTTTGATAGTGATAAACGTGTGTAATTTAGATGCAAATTTAGAGGGTCATTTTTAATTTATCTTTTATGATGATAAAGGTGAATTTGGATGCAAATTAGAAGGTTACTTTATTTATTTATCATAATGGTAGAGGGTAATTTATTGGAAAACAAAATAAATCCAAGGTTATTATTAACTATGTTGATTAGAGTCTACCAAATCAATAGCCAGATGTTTCCGATTATTATGTGAATTTATATGATATATCTTTTTTTTCTAGCATGTCTCATGAAGATTAACATGGAGCGTCTAATTAACAATATTAAGATACCAACATGTTCACAAGAAATATATGAGCAGCACCAAGTGTTAATTACGCGACACTAGTTACCAGATTTGCCGTAAGTGGCCAAGAAACATCTTTGAACCAAGCATAACACTCGGAGCCGTGGTGTTGGATTTGCAGTCAATTTCGGACTTGAGAGCATGGCCACCTTGTCTCTGGCCGTGAACCTCATGATCTACTTCCTGGGCGTCATGCACATGAACCTTGAAGACTCCTCAAACCTGCTGACCAACTACATGGGCACCAGCTACATGATCGCCGTGCTCATCTCCGTCTTCGCTGACGTCTTCATCGGCCGATACATGACTGTGATCCTATCATCAGTGGTTGAGCTCGTGGTACGAATGCCTGTTCTGTGTCTGACGGATGGTTTCCCTGCTGCTTTATCGATCGCCTGCGTTTATCTGTGGCGTCTCTTGCATTTGCAGGGGCTCCTGCTGCTGATGCTGCAGGCGCGCTCCGACCGGCTGAAGCCTCCCCCGTGCGACCCCAGAAAGCCGCTGACGTGCCAGCGGGTGCACGGCGACAACGAGGTGCACCTCTACCTGGCGCTGTACCTCATCGCGCTCGGCTCGGGAGGCATCAAGGCGGCCCTGCCGGCGCACTGCGCCGACCAGTTCGACGCCAAGCACCCCAAGGAGAAGCTGCAGATGTCCAGCTGCTTCAACTACCTGCTGCTTAGCCTCTGCACCGGCGGCGCCATCAGCGTCACGGTGTTCGTGTGGATGCAGGAATTCAAAGGATATGCAGAGGGGTTCGCCGCCGCCACGGGCGTTATGGGCCTCGCCGTCATCGTCTTCATCGCTGGCCTGCCGAGGTACCGCATCGCCACCGTGCAGGGAAGCAGTGCGCTAAAGGAGATCTTCCAGGTCAAGAATAAACACCCTCTCTGTCTCCCTGTCTCTCTCTCTCTCTCTCTCTCTCTCTCTCTCTCTCTCTCTCTCTCTCTCTCTCTCTCTCTCTCTCTCTCCATTCTTCCGCCTTTAGCATAGGTAGGATAGGAAGGAGCACACCATGCGTTGCAGGCTATGTCTATCAGTCTATGTTATTATACAAAAATTACAGTAGTTCTCAACGAGGTGCGGTACAACAACTGTTGTGTTCAGGTGTACGTCGCTGCAATCAGGAACAGGAAACAGCAGCTCCCTGAGGACCCCGACGAGCTGTACGAGATCAGCAGGAACAAGGCTTCGCCTGACACGGAGTTCGTGGCGCACAGGGATAGGCCGTTCAGGTTGACGCTCACTACCATGCTCATATAAACTACTGTGTTCGATCAGCGTCAAGAAACTACTCCTGGCAGGCAGCAAGCAGGCACTGACGGTTACTGTTTCATCGCGTGCTCAGATTCCTGGACAGGGCGGCCATAGTTCAGACAGACATGGACGCGGCGGCGAACCCGTGGCGTCAGTGCCGGGTGACGCAGGTGGAGCACGCCAAGACGGTGCTGGCCATGGTGCCCATCTTCTGCAGCGCCATCATCATGGGCACCTGCCTCGCGCAGCTGCAGACCTTCTCCATGGTGCAAGGCAGCACGATGGACACGGCGCTCGGACCGCATTTCAAGATGCCGGTGGCTTCCATACCCATCATCCCGCTCGTCTTCCTCATCTTCGCCGTCCCCATCTACGAGAAGCTCTTCGTGCCCTTCGCGCGCCGCCTGACGGGCATCCCCACCGGGATCACGTACCTGAAGCGCGTGGGCGTCGGCCTCGTGCTCTCCATCATCTCCATGGTCATCGCCGCCGTCGTGGAGGTGAAGCGCAAGAAGGTGGCCGAGAGGAACAGCATGCTGGACATGATTCCCGGGCTCCAACATCTGCCCATGTCCTGCTTCTGGCTGGCGCCGCAGTTCGCCGTGTTCGGCATCGCCGACATGTTCACCTACGTCGGCCTCATGGAGTTCTTCTACTCGCAGGCGCCTGCGGCGCTCAAGTCCATGTCGTCCTCGTTCCTGTGGTGCTCCCTTTCGCTGGGCTACTTCATGAGCACCATCATCGTGAAGGCCGTCAACGAGGCCACCAGAAGGTCCACGGCGAGCGGCGGATGGCTCGCCGGCAACATCAACATGAACCGCAACCACCTCGACCTCTTCTTCTGGCTGCTTGCCGTGCTTAGCACCCTCAACCTTTTCAACTACCTATTCTGGGCAAGTTGGTACAACTACAAGCCTCAGGAAAAGGCGCTCGCCGCCGAGGAGCAGCAACAGCAAGTGTGATGCACTCGTGTGGTTATATATCTAGCTAGCCTCTTCGCGAGTGCTGTTTTGTTTCACCGTCAGCTAGAGGTGGGACTTATGCTGTGCCGTGCCGGTACGGCAAATGGCCCTCTCGTACTTGGTGTCGTTTCGAGTCGTGTCCCCTACGCATGTAAGACAATCGGACCCTGTCGATATAACACGGTAAATTTTTTCTCTGGTCCAAGCATGATCTTGGCACCGATCGGTATATCTTCTAGCCGTACGGGCCTAAGTATAGCCCTCAAAATATCTCTAATAGTCTTCTTTTTCTGCTCGTAATTATGAAATATATATCTTATGTGTACTAATTTTTATAAAAATTTTAATAATTTTTTTAATCTATTCAAAAATTAAACGAGAGATGGTATAATAAGGTCATGTTTGGTTCCAGGAACTAAAGATTGAAGACTAAAAGAGAAACTAAATAACATGTTTGGTTTCAGGGACTAAAAGGGACTAAAGGGCTGAACAAAGATTAAAATATCCTTCTTCTTCCTTTGGAAGGAGATGAGGGAGGGAGGGATAAGGGCTGTAAAGTTAGTTCATTAGTCCTAAAAAGTCTCTCCCAAAAGACTAGTGGACTAGAGACTTAGTAGTCCATTTTATTTGGTTAAAAGGGACTAAAAAAAAACTAAAAAGTAGTATTCAGTCTCTACCGAATAACCCCTAAATGTCAGGAGACGAGTTGTAGATGCGTGTCGCTGGTCTTTTCCAAGCATGGTCCAAAATATTTTAAAAAAAAATCATGCCGACCATGCTTAGACAAAAAAATATATTTCATGCCGTGGCATGCTTCGGACCGTGCGAAAAGATGTACCATGACTCGCCCTCATTTAGGGCCCAAAGTCCCAGCTTGTGTCATCCTCTCTTTGTTGAACCTTGTTAGACGTGTAAGCTTCGCTGTTTGAGCAATCGATTAGCAATTCGAAATTCAGAAGGCAAGAAAATTCCACTTGTAATTGGGAGGGGCGCCATTGCAGTTCTTCTAGTTTTAACACCTGCAAGGTTTATGTGTTTTTCTTTTTCCATCAATCCACTTCATCCATACACGCGCATATACGTACGGCTGATTTGAACACTCGTGAACTGAAAAGCAAACAAACGCATGCCATTCATGAGTTCGGAGAGACTGCTGGTTGGATGCTTGTTTTGTTTTATTACACATGCGCCACTGCACACAGTACTGGTTTTGCACACGGCTCACGGGAACGGCGCGTGACGCTTCATCTCGTGCGGCACGACGTCCACCGCGAACCCCTTGCGGTGGCGGAGCCAGTAGTCGGCCTTCCCCGGGTGTTCCTCGGCGGGCGCCTCGACGTCGAACCTAGCAGCGCGGAGCTCCTCCGTGGAGAAGCCGTACCTGTCGTCTCGCTTCCGGACCAGGTCGGGGCGCACGGTGGCGGCGGGGTCGGCCTGCGGGGACACCATCAGCGCGGGGGCGCCCAGCGGCAGGCGGTCGCCGCGGTCCACCTGCCAGGTGCACCAGAACTTGCCGAACGTGGTGGCCAGGTGGTCCAGTTCCGCCTTCTCCAGCGGCGTCGGCACGTGCGGACTCGTCCACAGGCCGGACTTGATCTCGTGCGCGTGCGAGTGCCACAGCCGCTGCTCCTCCGCCGGCAGCGACTCGAAGATCTTCCTCGACACGATGTACTCCACGCCTGCCATTCAAAGATTCATAAGCTGATGCCAAAGATTAAATGGGTGCACGGTGCACGCACCGATGAGGCGCGCGTCGGCTCTGTCGGAGTCGTAGACGGCGCACTGGAGGAAGTCCTGGTTGAGGCGGGAGACGTAGTGGTGCGTCTCCACCTGCCGTTTCGGGTCGTGCGCGTACAGCGCGAACGTGCACACGTGCTGCTTCACCTGCTTCACGGGGCGCAGAAACTGCATCGCCGCCGCGCCCATGTCCAGCACCTTGGACGCCACCGTGGTCGGCTGCCCCGGCGGCGCGGCGCCGCCGGCGCCGCCCGCAGAGGCCGGGGTTGGCAGTGGCTTCCCGTCGCTGGACGCCATCGTCGGATCGATCTAGCTCGCTTTGCTCAGCCTTGTGTCACGACATCGGATTGGGGCGCTCCGGCGCGCTCTTTAAAACACGAGACCAGACACATCGGGAATGGCTGGGCGTGACACGTATGGAGCTCGTGGTCTCGACGTGGCGGGCGGCATGTGACCGAGGTGGCAGATGCCTGAAACAGCTGTAACGACAAATGTCGCCGACTGCGGTGCTGTGCGAGAATTTTGAGTGGCCCGTGGCCCGCCAAAGTGCCGAAGCGTTGTAGATGGGCCCGCCTTGGTTGGGCTCTCTCTTCCCAGGCCACGAGCCCACCCATCCGCTAAATGGCAAACCCACCACGGCCACCATTTCGCCACTGCTTCCTTCCCGATGCCGTCGTCGACGATCCGAAGCATCTCCATCACGGTCTCCGACGACGACGGTGCTGCGGCGGCACCGACACGGAGACCGCGCGCTGTAAGGCGGAAGGCGGCAGCGCGTAGCTTGGGGCAGCGAGCGGTGCGGTTGGTGGCGCGGTGGTGGCCTGTTCTCCTGCTCCTCCCGGCCGTCGCGCTCCTCCTCTTCGAGGCCTCGCGGCTCCGCGCCTCGTCCCAGGGTCCCGCTCCACCGGTCTCCAGCCTCGGACGGCTCGGCCCGACCACACACCTCGTCCATGGCGTGCGCGAGCGTGAGTTCCCCCCCCACCTACTCTAGTTCGATCTACACATAAACTGTTCCTACTCCCCCGTGCCCCTGGCGATTGTAGAGGAGGTTTGGTACCGAATTGACTAAATTTAACAAGGAATCAGTGTGGCTAATTGGTAGCGCGAGTGCTGCATTGCACGGCGATATGCCGTACTTTTGTCGGTGCTGGTTGCTGTTTTTGCACAACTAATTAGATATTCATGGGCGATTGATCTGAACATTTTAGATCTTGCACGCTGACGAAGTAGTGATACATCAGGCAGAATAGGAGTGTGAAAATGCTTGTGTGCTCGTTTCTACTTATTAGTCAGAGATCGTTTTTCGTGTGATGGTCTGAAAGATCACAGATCAGTAAGCTTTTCTTGGTTTGGATACCAGAGTCTTTAGCCTCTTTATTAGTTTGACTTCACCTACAACTGAATGTTAAGAGTGGCATGATTAGTTTTTGTGGCATTGATATTGACAGCTTGCTTGAAGCTCCTTAGCCCCAAAAGTTTGGGGAATTTGGCATTCCCGGAGGGCACAAGACTCGGTTCTGTGGTGAACAGAATCACTTACAAATCTGATGACAATGACTATGACACGTACCACTCCGAAGCAAACTCTACATATTTACTGCAACATGCGGAAGCAACAAGGTTTAACCTGTTTACAGGATTTCAGACACTTGCTGAAAGAGAAGATAGCTTCAAGGTTTTAAGGCTTACTTATGTGTACTGTTTTGCTGTCACAAAGTTGCGCCTCCCTGACATGTTTAACGTATTTCCATACTTGTGCAGGTGAATGAGACTGTTAGTGTGCACTGTGGTTTCTACAGCGACAATGGTGGCTTCAAAATTTCTGAGGAGGACAGGAGATACATTAGAGCCTGTAAAGTTGTTGTGTCTACCTGTGCATTTGGTGGTGGGGATGATCTATATCAACCTATTGGAATGGCCAATTCTTCTATTGGCAGGGTATTGCATCCTCCAAGATTTTCAGAATTGAATGTCAGAGTAAACCATCACATTTGATGATTATACGAGTTTTCATGGTCTTGTGGTAAAGCAGGTTTGCTATGTGGCTTTCTGGGATGAAGTGACACTATCAACTCAGGAAGCTGAAGGAAAGGTAATTGGTGATGATGGCATGATAGGAAGGTGGCGGATCATTGTTGTCAGGAGCCTCCCTTTTGTAGATCAACGATTAAATGGGAAGATACCAAAGGTAGAAACCTTAAGATGCTATAATCTATCCTCTGTACCAATTGGTCATGATAGAAGCATGGGTAAAGTAATTTGCTGCTATTATCACCCTCACTTTCCTAAACCTGAAATTTTATTTTTAGGATTGGGCAACCCCAACTTATTTGGGACTTAAAGGCTTTGTTGTTGTAGGATTGGGCAACAACGTGTGTTCTGATACCAAATCACTTAACATGATTTTTGCAGATGTTGACTCATCGGCTTTTCCCGGAGGCAAGGTACTCCATATGGGTTGACTCTAAATACCAATTTCGAAGGGATCCGATAGGAGTGCTTGAAGCTCTTCTTTGGAGGACAAACTCTACATTTGCTATCTCTGAACATGGAGCACGGAGTAACATATATGATGAGGGGAAAGCTATTATTCAAAAGCACAAGGCTACTCCCGAAGAGGTAGAGGTACAATTAACTCAGTATCGTCAAGATGGGATGCCGGACACAAAAAGATTGCACGGACTGAAAGGTCAGTTTGTTAATCTTTCTCAAACAATTATTCTTGTGCTCCTGTTGATATTTCTGTATACTGCGAACTATGAAGCATGTCTGATATGATGAATTTACCTGTTTGATTTTCAGCTCTAGCTGAAGCCTCTGTTATTGTGAGGGAACTCACCCCTGCACCGAACCATTTCATGTGTGCTTGGTTTAATGAAGTGGTTCGCTTCACATCTCGTGATCAGCTCAGTTTCCCATATGTTTTGTGGCGACTAAACATGCATGGAATGAGCATGTTCCCTGTATGCACTCGCAGGGACCTTGTGAATAGTTTGGGTCACACAAGGAAAGTAAAACCTCTTGCACAGACAAATCCAGAGTCTTCTACGCCGTAACCTTCCCCCCAATTCATTTTCTGGTAGTCAACTAACCATTGATATACATATATGGTTCTAATCGTCGACATCTCTGGTTCACAATTTTGTTGTTGTATATTATTATCTTTGCATTCTTCCTGTAAAGGAGTCACGGATCTGAACCTGAAACACGTTAAGCTGTTGCTTTACTGCAACACAATCACACGATGTTGCCACTATATGTAAAAGATATCGTTTTCTTTGGATGGAAGAGAAAGAACACTGTTCTGCCTCCGTTTTCTTTCCTAGTTGAACTGGTGTCCGTTATCAATTAATTCGGCTTCTGCTGCAGATGGCTGTCGCTGAAATCTGTTCGCTTAACTTATCAGCAATGGTATAATATTTTTCTCTCACAATAAATCAGCAACCAGTACTTTTCAGCTTGCTTTTCAGCGAAGCAAACAGGGCAGCAATGGAGATTTTCTTTTCCCATTATTTTATCTGCAGTCAAGAATGCCTCTGAATAATATTGTTTTTACGCTAAAGGTAACACACGGACGGCGCGACCCACTCCCCCGTGCCCGCCTGCACATGTGCCTGCGTTGGAGAGGAAGAAGGCGACTAGGATTTTGGCGAGGAGGTCACCGGCGTCGGAGATGACGAGCTCGCTGACTCCCTCTCCTTCTCTCGACGAGCTTAGAAGGGGGTTCATGAGGAGGTAGGCTAGCCAGGCGGCGGGAGGGCGGCGTTATGGTCCTAGCGATGGTGAAGGCGGTCGGGTCAAGTCGGGGCGGAGGCAGTCATAGCCATGATGGTGCTCCAGCGAAAGGGGGGGAGGGGAAGAAGGTGGTTGCTACGGGTGGTAGGGTCTTGCTGGAGCTCGGCAAAGTGACGACGAGGAGGAGGGCGGGGTCAAGGATGAGCGCGGGAGGGAGAAGAAGACCGCGGGAAGGGCCGTCGCGAGGAGGAAGAAGGACGAGTCACAGGATACTTTGTAATGTGGTACTTGAACAGAGGAATCATTTTTTAACAAAATATGCTCCTGCCTGGAGGAAGCGAAAATTCTCATTGCGGAGTTCTGTTGTTGGCCTTGTTTTTCTAAGGCAGCTTCCTTCTCTGCGCAATACATTGGAATTCCGTTCCTCCTATTTTAGATGGAACTCCCTTCATTTTGAGTTAGGAATAACTAGCGCTAGGACGTTTGGCCCCAGGCCCGCATCAGGATGGTGCTCTGACACACCCTGTTCCGTCTCCCGTGTAACAGAGCGTTCGCCGCACGCGTAATAGGGGAGCCCACCCACCCGCCGCTGAAAGCTCTAGTTTGATTTTGGTGAATTGATACAACCCTAAGTGCTAACCTAGTTTATCAAGTGATCATGAGATAGGTAGCACATTCCAAGTGGTGAAGCAAATGAAGATCATGACATGACGATGGTGATGCTATGGTGATGATCAAGTGCTTGGACTTGAAAAGAAGAAAAAGAAAAACAAAAGGCTCAAAGCAAATGTATAAGTTGTAGGAGCCATTTTGTTTTAGTGATCGAGACATTTAAAGAGTGTGATCATATTTAGGATCGATAGTCGTTCTATTAAGAGGAGTGAAACTCGTATCGAAATACGGTTATCAAAGTGTCACTAGATGCTCTAACTTATTGCATATGCATTTAAGATCTAGTGGAGTGCTAACACCCTTAAAAATATTTATGAAAATATACTAACACATGTGCACAAGGTGACACACTTGGTGGTTGGCACATTTAAGCAAGTGTGAAGAAGATAGAGTTGAAAAGAAGTTAGTCACGTAGGGACCGGACGCTGGGGTCCTACGTCCGGTCAGTGGAAGCAATGAAAACGCTGGCGTTGGTCTTCGACCGGACGCTGGGTCACTTAATGACCGGACGCTGATGGAGTACATCCGGTCCTGCTAACATGGCAGCACACAGTGAAGAGAGTGACTGACCGAACGCTGGGTGAGTCCGGTCAAGGGTGATCGGACGCGTCCGATCGTGAAAAATTGTCTTTGGATGCTTACTGGAAATGACCGGACGCTGAGGTCCTGCGTCCGGTCACTTCGAAGCAACGCGTCTGGTCACAACTTAAATGCACTGATGACCGTTGAGATCGGACGATCAGCATTTGAAGCAGGGGCCACATGGCGTGCATCGCACGACCGGACGCTGAGGTCCAGCGTCTGGTCGATCTGACCAGCGCGTCCGGTTGTCCCGTTTTTCAGTGGACCGAGGAGCCAACGACTCTATTCGTGAAGGCTCTCTATTTAAGCCCTATGGCTGGCTCAAGCTCACTCTCTTGTCCATTTGCATTGACATAGCAACCTTGTGAGCTTAGCTAAAGTCCTCCCACTCATCTCCATCATAGATTCATCATCTTTGTGAGATTGAGAGTGAATCCAAGTGCATTGCTTAAGTGTTTGTATCTAGAGGCACTTGGTGTTCGTGTTTCGCTGTGGGATTTGCTTGTTACTCTTAGTGGTTGCCGCCACCTAGACGGCTTGGAGCAGCGAGGATCGTCGAGCGGAGGTTGATGATTGTCTACGGCTCCGATCTTAGTGATTGTGAGGGGGTTCTTGACATTTCCCCGATGGAGAGCCAAAATATACTCTAGTGAATTGCTCGTGACTTGTGTGATCCTTATCTTGTGTTGGTTGTGCGGCACCCTATTGAGGGTTTGACGTGTGATGCCAATTAGCGCGTGAACCTCTAAGTGAGTGAATCACCACAATGAGGACTAGTTTGCCGGCAAGCAAATGAACCTCGGTAAAAATCATTGTGTCATCATTTGATTTCGAGGTGATTGGTCTTCATTGGTATTCATTCTTGTGATTGATTGCTTCACTCCTCGACTTGGCGGTATAACCATCTTGCTCACTCTCTTTACATTACCGCAAACTAGTTGTCAAGCTCTTTAATGTAGCTAGTTGTGAGAGCTTGTTAGTTTGGTTAGTGTAGCTCTTTAGTTAGCATTTGAGAGCACGCTAACTTAATGTAGTGACATAGATATTGTGTGGATAGAAACATGTCAACGTGTTCGGCTGGTCACATTCTAGCTTGTTTCAACTTGTTTTAGCTTATTCTCTCTCATAGAACACTATTAAATCAGTCAAAATCAGCCGAAATTAGCCACAACTGGATTAGCCGAACAAGGTCTATATAAACTAGAATTGTGGTAGGTGGCTTACAATTTTAGTAGGCTAGCGCAACACTTGCTTTGCCTCATAATTGTCTAACCGGCTTGTTAAGTGTTGTTGTAGAAATTTTTAATAGCCTATTCACCCTCCTCTACCATTAGGACCTTTCAGCCGCGCCCGCAGGGGGTCTCAACCGCACCATGCCCGTGTTAGTGGTTCGCAGCAAGCCGGTCGTTCTCCATAGCCAGGTTCTACATCTCCCCGTGTTGTGCCACAAGCTTCTGCTACAGGACCTCCGGCGGGACCAACGGAGGCAGCATGTATGGGGACAGACCACGTGCGCCAGCGCGGACGTGACCCTGTGCATCGTCCGGTGGAGCGCTGCCGCCAGCTTACCAGCCGACGCCTCCAAGGCTCCTACCCTAGTTCTCTCTTCCTCACTCAACAGCCCTACATTGAGATCTACTTTTTCAACACTAGATAAAACAATTACAACTTATGTCTAACACAGATGAAACAATTGGAACATACACTTACAACGTAGCCATTGCAAACATATACAACATCCAGATAAACACACTTGCAATATACGTCAGAAACAGATGAAACATGTGGAACATGTTGTTGCAACATATGTGTGTAACATATGCAAATGTCCAGATCAAAACGCTCGCAATATACGTTTAGAACAGATGAAACATTTTGAACAAACGCTTATAATATGCCTATGAAACACTTCAACATATGCAACATCCCATATCTACTTTTGCAACATCCATAAGAACAATTGCAACATCCCTTTGAAACGACTGGAACACCTGAAATATACATTTACAACATAGAGCAGAGCCTGGTCCGATCGATTCCAGCCGCTGGGGTGGGAGCCGACGGTGAGCAGCGGTGCGTGAGCACCACTAGCATCCGGTCGTGCTCGGGCGTGCTCGTGGGTGCCCTTGGCTCGGTTGGGGACGACCTGAGGTGCTCCGACACGTGCGCCCAACGGCGATCGGCATGAGCAGCTGCAACGAGGTTTCCCAGCAGCCTTGGGGTTGAGGAACAGGATGGGGGCGCTCTGCTACCATTGTACACGAGATAGAGAGCGAGAGATGAGGAGAGCGAGGCAGCGCACACGCACATGATGGGGCGTGCGGCGGACGGACCGCGTGAGGCGCAGGTCGAATCCGCGTGGGCCGGGCACGCCACTAGCGGAGCGAGTGACGGGAGACAGCAGTATCGCGAATGAGGCGCACGTCGCAGACAGGAGCAAACAGCGTGGGCGGAAGCTGCGAGGCAGAGTGTGGTACGCGGGCGCCCACCTGGAAGCATTATCGATTTGAGTTTGTAAAGAGTTTCACACAAATCAAATAATTCTCAGATGAGCTTATAAGGTGTCGTAATGGGCCAAATCTGCATTTCGTTCTGGGCCCATGAAGCCCATATATGTCTTGTTAACCTTCCCTGTTCTGTCTCCTATCCCCTTATCCGCTCTACGCTCCCCACCTCGCCTAAACCAACCGTCTGAGACACCACCACATCCTCCTCCTGCTGCTCGCTCGCCGTGCCGCAATGGCTACGGCCGTCGCCTCCCCTACGTTCCTCTCCTCCGCCTTCGCCCCGCGGCACCACCGCCGCCTGACCCGGCTCGCGGGCCCGCGCCGGGCTGCCCCGGTGGGACTGGCCGTGCGGTGCGAGAAGAGCGACAAGCAGAAGAGGCAGCCGCTCTCCACGCTCGTGCCCCGCGAGCAGCGCTTCATGTTCGAGGGAGACGAGCTCTGCGGCCCCGTACGGCGCCCTCTCTTTCCTCTCTTGAAACAATGTGCACACTTCCACAGCTCGTTTACAGAATCGTAGCCCTGGACTGACTGTCTATCCCAGTTTGTTCATGTTTCACCGAGGTCACCTTAATCCACCTCAGATTAGCCTTTTATGTGCATGATGATGAGTAATCAAGTTACAATATTACTGCTTACATTATATATGTTATCTGCCATGAGCCAACACATCCAAAATTAGCCATGGGCTGTTTATGGTGAGAGAGAATTCAGTAGAAATGAGCTTAATAGGAGATGGAAGTCAAAGTAAATTGATGTCGTATGAGAAATTACATTTTCGTACTACATGTGCGATGGTTGCCCACCAGCCTGTTCATAATTGCTACTGTTTAGGATCAGTTAGTATGGGCACAATGTGAACGGTTCGTTGGTACCATGCCTTGTTCTTTCTTCTTATGAATTACTCCACTAGTACCTGAGTCTCACTGAAATCTGATTGAGTAGTTAATTTGCAGGACATATGGAATACAACCTGGTATCCTAAGGCTGCAGATCACGTAACCACAGAGAAGACATGGTATGTTGTTGATGCAACAGACAAGATTCTAGGCAGGCTAGCATCCACCATTGCAGTACATATCAGGGGAAAGAATGAACCCACTTACACTCCCAGTGTGGACATGGGAGCTTTTGTTATTGTGGTAAGCATCCTCTCAATACCTATAGTGTTAGTATACCCGCTATGGTATTCTACTTCCCTCAGGTTATTTGATACTGAGGCGAATAAGCTTCCGCAAATAATCTTGAAACTGTGGTTGTGTTTAGAATAGTCCTTTTGTGACTGGTGTATCTCTGAAGGCTCATTGCCACATAGATGCTATGCATTATTGTGCTACTATGCTGAAAATCTTTAACAACTTTTTATGTTCACATAGGTCAATGCAGAGAAGGTTGCTGTTTCTGGTAAAAAGCGGTCGCAAAAGCTCTATAGGAGGCACTCTGGACGGCCTGGAGGGATGAAAGAAGAAACTTTTGACCAACTTCAGAAAAGAATTCCAGAGAGAATCGTCGAACATGCGGTTCGTGGCATGCTCCCCAAGGGCAGGGTAAGGCACCATCTTGTACTTAGCTGATTGCCTCAGGTCTACATGTTCTCTTTCTCATTTTAGTGCGCATGTTGTAATGTATACCAAATATGAAAATGACAACTGAATTTCTGGGTGACCTTTCTTTTGAGGCCCCAAAAATTACAACTTGATATTAGTTAGCAGCTGTGGAAGTATATTTGAGATTGAGAATTACGATGGTTAATGGTGAAGTGTATTGGGGTCAAAGTGTTGCTCATGCATCAGCATCTGCCCCCGAGTGAAAATGTGACTTTCAGAATAAATCACAGGACTAAATTCAAGGGAATGCTGTTGTTGAAGAAAATTAATAAAAGACGGAATAAGTTAATTATTTTTTTCAACCTTTTTCGCAAAAGTGTGCTGTGTGAACTCCCGAAAAATTGCCTTTTAACCTTTTCTTGCAAAAGAAATTGCTTCTTAGTTCAATTGTTGGGTAGTACGGATGCAGTTGCTGAAACTCATATTCTGGCAGGCAAATATCTTGTTATGTGAAGGATTCCCCCTTGCCATTCTATTCTTCAAGTTGATGACAAATTTAATTTAACTTAGTTTCATAATATGCTATTACTTATTCTATTTATTCTGCTCATCTTTTTGGACATTTTGCAGCTGGGAAGAAGATTATTTACCCACCTCAAGGTTTACAAAGGGGCAGAACATCCGCACGAGGCTCAAAAACCTGTCCCACTCCCGATCAGGGATAAAAGAATACAAAAAACTGGCTAGAGAATCCCATCAATTGAAAAGTATGCAGTGACGAATTCCTCCCCAGAAGGTTTTGCCCTTTTGTTTGGAAAATGCCATCCTCATAGTCATGCCTCTGGCCAGGGGGGAGTATAAATCCTTTTTGTAATTTGGATGTTTACCAAAGCATGAAATTCAGTCATATTTCTGTCAATGAGTAGTCATGTGATATGGTACGGTTTAAATCAACCTAAAATCTCTATTTTCCAGTTGTTTGTAATTTTGACCTGATACGATATGAGCTGTAGATGTTTCATTGTTCGGCCTGCAACTTAAATTTGGAAGGTGCCATCTGGACATACGGGGATTGATCGGACTGTTTTCATAACCAATTTTCTTGGGTGGCGGGGTGTGGTATTTTCTTCTGTGTTTGTAGAATAGTCATGTGCTTCCTCATGTGACCTCTATATGTTGGGGTAAAAGTCTTGGGAAAGAGTGCTTCCTTCTATGGCCTTTTATGTAGGAACTGTAGGAGTGATAAGAAGGATGCTGATCGAAATTTCTATAAGGAATGATTTATTAAGGGAATCCTGGATAACTGAAGATTTGTTTTAAGTGGGGCTCTTTATCCCCTAAAATTGTTTTTACACTAAAGGGATCCCTCGATAGGGAGCACAAGCGATGCAAGCAACAGGAGGACAAGACAAGCCAATGGGATGAAAGCCCCAAGAAAAAGAAAAGAAAAAAAAATCTATCTCTACGTTCATTTACTTTTTCGGTGGATCCTAAACATGAGCTCTTGACCTCGTGTTAGTTCCTAATCCATAGCAACAAAGCACGCTTTCTCAAAATAAATTAACTTTTAGAATCATCTTAAGTCAAGCTATCAGTTTGGCTAACTTTATAGCAAAGAATAACAATATTTATGACACCAAATGATGAGACTATAGAAATCTATTTTATGAGGTATCTTAGGGTATTAATTTGATGTTATAATATCAGTATTTTTTCTATAAGTTTGATAAAACTAAAAATGACTTAGCTTAGGATAACTATAGAAATTAATTTATTTTTGGAATCAAGGAAATCTCTACACCTAAAAATACCACAACGTCATAATGCTAACGCGTCCACGTCCAATAAGAGTTGAAGTTGCAGTCAGAATCGAAAATGAACATCGTTATGGCAAACTGCAGTGAAATAATATCGACTATAGGCCTGGGTCATTTGTTGGTGCGAATTGGGCTTGTGAGGGCCCAGAGAGAAAGAGAGAGTCTGAATCCGATTGTACTCCTGTCATGTGACTAGACTACGAGTTGGTTGCGTTCCTTGCTGCTACGTGCTACATAAAGCAACGCTTTGTTTAGTTTCACCCTAAATTCTCAAAAAGTGTTACAGTATCTATCACATCGAATGTTTATGGCCTGTGTATGAAGCATTAAATATAGACGAAAAAAAACTAATTGCACAGTTTGGTGGGAAATTGCGAGATGAACGTTTTGAGCCTAATTAGTCCATGATTGAATACTAATTGTCAAATAAAAACGAAAATGCTACAGTAACCCCAAATTCCAACTTCCTGAGACTAAACATGCGCTAAAAAGTAATGGATTGAATTCGTACTAGGCTGGTCCGTTCGTTTAGCTGAAAAGTCAGACTAAAAAAATATTATTTACTAATTTATTATAAGAAAAAAAAATATTATACCATGATAAATTTAAGCGAACAGGACCATCACATTCTTTGCTGCTACATAACGTTGAACTAAAGTTGATTGGCATGTTCGGCTGTGCGTTGTAGCGCTAGCGCTGCTGCTACAGTTATATGTGAGAGGGAAAAAAAAACAGTTGCGGTAGCCGCAGCCGCAGGCGCTTTTCTCCTCTCATATATCACTATAGCAACAGCGCTAGACATGTCCTCGACCATGTAAACTCCATCTTCATCTTCTCCTTGATCTATATAAGGTTAGCCTGCCCTCTCTTCTACAGCAGAGTATGTTTTTAATTCGTTGCAGGAAAGTATGTTTTCAATTCGATTTCATTGTTTGATAATTGTATAGATTTTTCAATATGTTTTTCTAATTCGCAAGCCACCTGTGTTATTATAGGCATAGCAAAAATTCATGACCTCAGATGTAACGCAAGTACTTTATTAAGTAGAATACTCCGTCATAGACAAGCGGTGACAAGCTCCTTTTTCTCAGATCCGACGGTAGCGGATCACGCGGTCGCAGAGCGACGCGGCGCCAATGGTTGCACAGGCCACAGGACGAGGGCACAGTCAACCCGCCGGCGAAGTCAAGGGGAGAACCGGGAGAGGGATCCAACCACTCGCCCTGAGGGAGGCCCGATCTCGCACGGCTCCCCCATGCCATCGCCTCCACAAGCCGCGGCGCCTGAACGCGTCACTGCTTACCTAACCCAACCAGGAACCTCGCACTGACAGACGGACGGACGTCGCCTGGCTCCGGCTCCGTCGAGGTCGAGGCCCACGCAGCAATCTGGAGTAGCCTTCTGGAAATTTCCACCAATCCGATTCCGAGCGGCAGAAAATTTCCCCTTCTCTCGGCCACCAACCAACCAAACCCAGCCTGAGCCACCGCCGCCTCGGATCACAATTCACACCTGGCATGCGCCGCCCCGCCGCCCGCGCCGCCGCAGCCTGAGGAGGAGCAGGTTGGAGGAGGCGGTGGTCTGGAGGGGATGGAGGCGGGCGGCGGGGGCGCGTCCTCGCTGCCGCCCTTCCTGAGCAAGACGTACGAGATGGTGGACGACCCGGCCACGGACGCCGTCGTGGCGTGGACGCCGCCGGGGACCAGCTTCGTCGTCGCCAACCAGGCCGAGTTCTGCAGGGATCTGCTCCCCAAGTACTTCAAGCACAACAACTTCTCCAGCTTCGTGCGGCAGCTGAACACCTACGTAAGCCAGCACGGCGCGATCCTTCATTTTCTTCGCCCCGTCTCCCTCCCTCTCTGTCCACCTGCGGTTTTGGTCGATCGGGGTGCGTGGCGGCGCGATACTGTCAGCTATGGCTGTTGCGCCTTTGTGAAAACTCTACAATTTGGGTGCCGGATCATGTTATTAGCCTTATAATAGAACAGTTGTTTAGGGGTATCGTCTTAGGCCGAATGAATTGCTTCCTTGTTATAACATAGCGTATTGGCAATTTGGCGATAGCTTTAATTCCATGTGTCCATTTTTGCCTTATATATCTATAGTATATGCTCAATTATCTTGGTGAGATGTTTTTCCTTTTCTAAATCCAACAGAACTAGTGTACGTTTTGACAAATGATGTGCTGTTAAGTGTTAACCCAACAGAATTAGTGTACCTTTTGGCAAATGAAGTGTTGTTGACGGTAAACGCTGTTGAAGTGGCATCTTTCTCCACACCCAAATTAAATCAAATAGAAACCAAAATGATTGAGGATGGTTTCTTCTGATTTATGAGCCTTGACGACTCATATTTCTATGATGTTGTGGTAACAGCTTCCTGCTTCTTCTTGTGTAGGGCTTTAGGAAAATTGATCCTGAACAATGGGAGTTTGCAAATGAGGATTTCATTAGGGGAGAACGGCACCGACTGAAAAATATACACAGGCGCAAGCCTATATTCAGCCATTCATCGCACACTAGTTCTGGACCGTTAGCAGATACTGAAAGGAGGGATTATGAGGAGGAGATCGAAAGGCTTAAGTTTGACAATGCAGCTCTGACCTCAGAGCTTGAAAATAATGCACAAAAGAAACTTGTTACAGAGAAACGAATGCAGGAGCTAGAAGATAAGTTGATCTTTTTGGAGGATTGGCAGAAGAATCTGATGGCATATGTCAGGGATATTGTACAAGCACCAGGATTTTTATCTAGCTTTGTGCAGCAACCTGATCATCACGGAAAGAAAAGGAGACTACCAATACCTATTTCTCTCCACCAAGACGCAAATACTGAGGGGAACCAGATTGTGCAAGGCGGCTTAACAAGCCCACCGGCTTGCAGGGAATCATTTGACAAAATGGAATCTTCCTTGAACTCATTGGAGAATTTCCTTCGGGAAGCGAGTGAAGCATTTAATATTTCATATGACGATGGTCTCCCTGGCCCTTCATCTGCTGTTGTTATCACGGAGCTCCATTCATCTGGAGAAAGTGATCCTCATGTACCATCACCTGTGTCAAGGATGCATACATCTTCAGCTGGTGCAGGTGATTCGCTCTCTTCTCGTGATGTAACAGGGTCAACTAGCTGCGCAGAAAGTCCTCCCCTCCCTCAAATGCAGTCCTGTACAGATCCACGAACTAAGGTGTCTGAGATTGATGTTAATATGGAGCCTGCTGTTACAGAAACTGGTCTGTCAAGGGAGCAACCTGCCGAGGAGCCTCATGTAGCAACTGGGGTAAACGATGGCTTTTGGCAGCAGTTCCTCACGGAGCAGCCTGGTTCTGATGCACATCAGGAGGCCCAATCTGAAAGGCGAGATGGAGAGGATAAAGGGGATCAGACGAGAATAGGAGATCGGGAAAAATTTTGGTGGGGAAAGAAGAATGTTGAACAGATGACAGAGAAGCTGGGGCAGCTCACCTCGGTGGAGAAAACCTGACTGTTTGTATTTCTTGTAGCTGAAGAACAGTTAGTACAGAAACACATAGGACGTTGGTGCCTCTGACATGTACTTTGCAGTGTATCATATCTTCGCCACCCGCACCTGATATGTTGACTGACATCGACTTCATACTTTTTCCCCTTGTACTTTGGCCGTGTTTAGAATGATGCAGAAACTAGTTGATATACTTTTGTTACGAGTGCTGCATTCATACTTGTTCAGTAGACACTTCCTGATACTGTTGTCCACAGCTTCTATGATTTTTCAGGTTTGTAGACGTGGTTATCTATGTAGATGATAATATTCACTTTTTCTTGAATAGTACTCCCTCAGTTCCAAATTATAATACGTTTTGACTTTTTTAGATTCATAACTTTTGCTATGCACCTAGATACATGTTATGTCTAGATATAGTAAAAATTATGAATCTAGAAATGCCAAAACATCCTATAATTTGGGATGGAGGAAGTAGTATCTATGTAGACTAAAGATCGAATTGCACTTCTGAAACATCATGTTTTTCATAGCCACACCTCTTCTGTCAGAATTTTCAAAGATGTGCTACCTCTCTTTCTTCATGTCTCATTTATTCATTTTATACTGTTTGCCCTGCTTAATTATACTCCCTCTTTCCAAAAAATGCAATTTTAGATTTAAATCTAGTCAAAATTTCTTTAAATCTGACTAAATTTATAGAAAATATTATTCTCCAAATAAATTTATTATGAAAATATATTTCATGATTAATCCACTGTACTTATATGATATCATAAATGTTAGTGTTTTTTATCTATATATATTTGTTAAAATTTAAAATAGATTGTCTCTTGTAAAAAACGAAAAGTGCATTCTTTTTTTGTTGGAGAGAGATTGAATTTCCTATTGGTATAGAGCCAGAATGTTAAATCTTTTAGATTGTTTTCAGCTTTGTGGAATGATAGACCTTTATTTTCGTTATGCCGGCCTGGGCGGCTTACGTCCCGAGTCCCGTTTTACCACAGGTTCTGCCCGGTGCGCAATCATATGGAATTATGGATCTGCTTCGTTCAAATGTTTAGAATATGGTGATTGCGTCGTCCTTCTTGCTCATGCCTGACCTAGCAACGTGGTGTGATGCATTGGGACTTTGGGAGGCAATGCTTCCCCTGCCTTCAGATTGCCCTTTCGGCCCACTGGCAGCATCTTCCCTGACCTGATCAACTTGCTGACGCTGACGCACCACGCACGGCACTGCTCCAGCGTCCACTATACTCAAGAAAGTACGGTGTACTGTATTTACGATGCGCCGGCTACAATTTCTAGTGTCCGTGTGTGTGTTCAGCCCACATGGCATACGGCTGCTGCACGATTTGATCGTTGGGTGCGATGTCTCCAAGCTCCTGTTCTGCAGGACCTGAAGCCCGAGACGATGTTTGCAATTACAGGGGCCAGCGTGCCCATTGTGCATGGTAGGTAGATTAGCGTGCTGAGATGCACTTTGCATTCCCATGTTCGCAGATGCATTTTAAGGTGCCGCCACGCATGGTGCTGTGCAAAATACTCATCAGGAGTGCATGTATATGCACATCGGCTGTACCTACGCCGGTCCATGGTTTCAGCCTACTAGGCCATGATTTCTTTCTGTCCAGCAGAACATTCATGCTGGACAAACGTCCAGTAAGGCCCGTTTAGTTCCACCCAAAAACCAAAAAATTTTGCGCATTATCTGTCACATCAAATCTTGCGGCACATGCATGGAGTACTAAATGTAGACGAAAAAAACTAATTACACAGTTCACCGAGAAATCGCGAGACGAAACTTTCGAACCTAATTAGTCCATAATTAGACACTAATTGCTAAATAACAACGAAAGTGCTACAGTAGCCAAAACCCAAAAAATTTTGGATCTAAACGCGCCCTAAATCGGCAATGCCCTAGGGTCATGGCAGTTGAATTCCGTGGTGTTTTACTTACTTTCTGTTTATATTATATTATATAATATAGATACGAGACGCATCACTTGTCCGTGTTAGCATAAATCGTTGTCCGTGTTACCCGAAGAAATGGGTAAGAACGTGACAAGTCCACACAAAATCTTTGCTACTACTCCAAGCAAAGTTGCCACACAACGCCCAACACAATCGCCAAGCATCCAGCTCTGATTCGCAATGGTAATCAAAATTGACAGGCAAGTAGGCCTAAAAATATGCTATCTTCCACCGAAAGGCATTTCTCAACGTAACCCCGGAAAACTTATTAAAAAAACACATGAGGGGAAAACGTAGGAGCGAAACCATCAGAGAGGAGCCAAGATCCAGCTTTGAATCAATTAATCAATTCAAACCTCACCCCTGAGATTGCTACTACTGATAGTTCAAAAAGTGACACCACTTTGTAACGGCGTGTTAATAAGGGATCGTATCACAAGCTGCGCACGTGCTCCTTTCACATTTGCCACTCCTACCTCCCCCAATCACTTCAGCCACGCAGTTCCCTTGCCTTCTGTGAGGCTTTCATTTTACTTCAACCACAAATGAGAAAGTGAAAGAACGTGCCAAGAAAGTCGGCGAGTCAGCTATGAACATATGGATCTACGCCTTGCAGCAACAGACTGTAGTATCTTGCCCAACTGGAGAAACTTGGAGTACAGCAGATTGAGAAGTTTCCCTCTGGAGCATCCATAGAACCAGTTGTTAGTAGTCGAACTTCATATCCATCAGAAAATCGTGTAGAATTGACTATTGAAACAATCATCATATTCTGAAAATACAAGAGAAAACTGGCTAAGACCCTCCAATTGGTCTATCACTGGATTCTGATTGTTCGTCACCAATATCAAGCGATGAGATAGATGCAGCCAATTCATCAGCCGAATCAGTCTCCAGTTCAGGTCCTGTGGCATCTGCAAGTGCGCTCAGCATAGTGACCACTTCGAATGTATCGTCCAGGTAGAATTTGGCTTTGCTTGGTTTTTGTCCCACAGTGCACGCAAACAGTGATGTTCTTGGATCAACCACATTCCTCTTAACGATATCAGCAATATTTTCAAACATGTCCTCATCGGACCTATCATCGCCGATGCACAATACGAAATCCGCCTGCTTTCCTCTCTCCTTCACTGATGCAAGTATCCTCTCCGCAACTATTCCCTTGCTTACTCCCTGCAGATTAGTGCACAACAAAGGAATCAATTTTAAATAAGTAAATACCAGAAACTAAGTGAAGGTCAATCATGCAAGGTAAAAAAAAACCATATGAATCAACTTATACTTCACGACTAGTACTAACCACTTGCAGGAAAATTTTTGCAGAAGGCAAGAAAGGTGGTAAAGTAACTACAGCCTAGTAGCCTAGTAGGCAATAAGGCAAACAAAATAGTGCCTTTCTACAAGGCTAGTAGGCTACTAAGCCAAAACTCTAAAACCTGCAGAAAAGCATCACCATGCTGCTTTTTAGAAAGTTGCTTTCACCACAACCAGATAAAAATCCAAAACAGGCCCAAATGAGATCTTCTTTAACTGAGGGGAGCTACTAGCTTAATACTGAACAAAAATGAAGCCAACATATTTGCAACAAGAAAAAGAACTGTACTGGGTCCTTTCAAACTTTTGAAGCTAATTATCATATTAACTGTGAGAAAACAAACAGTGCTAGCTGAACTCAGTGATCTACAATTCAACTCTACCTTTTAGACTCGTGAAAATATAATATGAAATATTTTTTTAAGGCGTAAATAACGAACTTATAAGTTGAAACCACAGATCTTCAAGAAAGGATTTGAAAGGCTAAAAGATGAACGAACCTGTGGTTTGACTTCAACAATGAACTGGCCACTCTTCACAGAGACTGGTTCATTTGCTAGTACACTTTCCAGGTGATCAAGCATCTCCTTTGCCTGTGAGGATCCAAAGCCTGGGTCAGCATCCTGATGGTGCCACACCAAGGCACTTTCCTTGGTCTCAATGTAGGATCCATCAGTTGCTTCTGTATACAACTTCATCACTGGTGTCGCCATTTGCATCCATCCGAAGTCCAAGGCCTGAGTGCATGTTTGCCACTCTTCTTCTCTAGACCACCTACCAAAATTTTGAAATCTTATTTCACAGAGCCTTTCTAGCTAAGACAATTCAATAGCAGCCGATTAAACCAATTACTGCCATTAACTAACTAGCACACATTATCTAAAAAACTAACCAGCAAACAAGATAGCCTATGATTGATCTATCACGTTCATGTTCTTATACAATCTCTAGGTTAAGGGATGTTAATGCTCCGTACAATCCAAAAAGGGGAAACATTAAGAACCAACTTAACAGCCTCCATACAATATTGAAGCGCTAATTGATAAACTTAAAACCATCAAACATGAAAGGTAGCAATACTCCCTTCATAATTCTTCAATTCCATAAAACACTATTAAGGGTTTTGTTTTTTAATCTCTTTTCCGATGCATTATAGCTCTTCCCAGTTTCACAGAGAATGTAATCAATGCAATTTGACATGTTGCACAACTATCCAAGCCACTTAAAACCTTATACAGTAAGTTCAAAGTTTAGTAGTAATAACTATGAAAAAAACAAGACAGCTGTATTGTTCTTGCTAAATATAGAAAAAAAAAATATCCAGCTGCCACTACTTCACAAAAAAGTATCAGTTGTGCAGAAATGGAAAATCGTACCTCAAGAAGTAACCATGTTCAGCTGCAATCCCCAATTTTGGACATGAGGAGAACCACTTTCCCAACGTATCTTTGTCTCGCCCACTGACAAGAAAAACGATGTTTCTACTATCTGAGCAAAGGGTATTGATGATGCTCAAAACCTCTGGACTAGGTTCCTTGTTGATGGAAGTTTGAGGAACCAGAGTTCCATCATAATCAAGCAATATAGCCCTGCTCTCTGAAATCTCATAAGCATTAACAATCAAATCCATGTTAAGCTTTGTGAAATGAGAGTCCAAGGCCACCACCCTGAAACCAAAACCCAACCCTATGCCCCAACAAGTCCTCGTAAAGTGCTCCTTACAAGCCCTTTGCAAGTCTTGGATGAAGCTCTTTGACCAAAAAGCAACATCATGGCTGCTGACATAACGGTAATGTTTCTCATGCCTCAACTGTTTTTCCTGTTCCGGCATTGAAATGGCCTCATTCATCGCCTCTGCGGTTGCCTCTATATTCCATGGGTTAACCCTAATAGCACCACTCAGTGATGGTGAGCAGCCAATAAACTCTGACACAACCAGCATGCTCTTCTTTGGCCCACTCACCTCTGACATGGACTCAGATCCTGGTGCACCCTGCCTACAGACAATGTATTCATATGGTGTCAAGTTCATCCCATCCCTCACAGCAGTCACCACCACACATTCAGCTATTGTATAATAGGCAATCTTCTCAACACTTGACACATCACGATCGATGAAAACAACAGGGCTATACCCTGACTGGCCAAAGTCTCCATTGATCCTCTGGCAGCTCTCCTCAATCTCAGCCTGGATGGCTTCCAGATCCTTACCCCTTCCACGGGCTGGGTTAGCAATCTGCACTAACACTGCTCGCCCTTGCCACTTGGGATGTGTCCTCAACATGTTCTCAAAGGCAAGAAGCTTCAAATTGATCCCCTTAAAGATATCCATATCATCCACACCAAGCAAGACAGTTTTCCCCTGGAACTGCTGTTGAAGCTCAGAAAGTCGCCATTCTCTATCAGGCAAGCGCAGACCTGACTGTAATTGACCCATATGAATTCCCACTGGCATGATTTTGATCCCAACAGTGCGGCCAAAGTAATCCAATCCAATGTACCCACGCTTGGACTGGTATTCAATTCCCAGCATCCTACTGCAGCACGAGAGGAAGTGCCTGGCGTAATCGAAAGTGTGGAACCCAATGAGGTCGCAATTGAGCAGAGCCTTCAATATCTCCTCGCGAACAGGGAGGGTGCGGTAGATCTCGGACGAGGGGAAGGGGCTATGGAGGAAGAATCCGATGCGGAGGCGGTTGAAGCGGCGGCGGAGGAAGGTAGGCAGCGCCATGAGATGGTAGTCGTGAACCCAAACGTAGTCCTCCTCCGGGTTGATTACCTCCACGACCTTCTCGAAGAAGAACTTGTTGGCGAGCACGTACGCCTCCCAAGCGCTGCGGTCGAAGCGACCGTTGCCTGGTGACGAAGTGGCGATGGAGGAAGGGGTGGTGGCTGCAGATGCGGATGATGAGAAGGGGAGCATGTAGTGAAACAGAGGCCAGAGTTGGCGCTTGCAGAAGCCGTGGTAGAACCGGTCGTTGAGGTGGTCAGGTAGGAACACCGGAGCGCAGCGGAATCGGTCGAGCAGCGCCTGCGACACCTCGTCCTGCTCGGCTACGGGGACATCGGCTCGGAGGGAACCGACGAAGAGCACTTCCATATCGTCGGGAATGCCGTCGCGGAGCTGGAGCAGGAGCGAGTCGTCGTCCCATGAGAAGGACCATCCTCGGCCGTCGGGCCTTCGACGCGCGACGATGGGCAACTGATTCGAGACCACTATGACGCGGTCCGCTGCCACCGACGAGGGCACGTCGGAGGCAACGCTGTTGGTCGCCGCCGGCTCCGACTCGTCCTCGCCGTCGAGCTCCGACAGCGTCCCCGGCACCGTCATCACCCGCGACATCCGCCTCATCCCGAACGATCCCTTCCTCTGCCGCCCGCTGCCGCCGGCTGGGCCCAGCGCCGCGAAGTTGCCCTCCGCGAGGTCGAGCAGGTTGGTATACGACCGCGACATCATGGCTGAAACACCGAGCAGAGCAAAGAGAAGGCTTCGCCGCGAGAGGTGAACAAACCCTAGTCCTTCGGATCAGGAGGAGGAAGAGGGGGAGTTGGTGTTCCGCTTTGATCTGATCTGATGGCGGCGGCGATAGAGGGGGAGGTGGTGGGTTCGCGAATTCGGAATGGGAAACGCGACCGGCGCGAGGCGAGAGGTCGGGGAGGGGGAAGGCACGGACGCGCCCGTATATTCCACGGGTGTGTTGGTCTCGGCGCGCGAGGCCTCTCCTGGACCACTCATCACGGACATATGGACCCATGGGTCTGTCGGTGTGTTAGAGCTCCTTGGACCGCGCCTAGGGACAAGTTGCCTCGGGAAAAGAGGATAAGGTTGCGCTTGCCCCCTCCGATTCCAGCTGGCGTCACGCGCCCCACCTTCACCTGTGGGGGCCGCACACTGGACGGTGCAGATACGAGCAGTTCGGGTCGCGCCGGCATGATCAACAGCCGTGATCGTCCAAGCCACCAGAGGGGGCTGGTGGTTCGAAGGGCAATGGGGGCCGCTTTAAAGAACTGTTGGTAATTTTATTTTATCCGTTCCTGGGGGGTTGGTTTGGATGTTTCCTTTCCTCAATGGCATAGAGGTGGGCGCCTGGCTGCGAGAAAAACGTGCCGCGTACAGGAACTGCCACGTCGCTTTGCCCGTGTGACGTCAGCTGTGACGAGTGGGGAGTGACTCCTTACCACGTCCTCTGCTCTATCCAACTCCGCGCGGTGTTCACCTTTTTTCTCGACAACAACAGGAATTATCGAGTCCGTCTTCACCTCAGAATCCCCTGATGATTTCTCGACAAGATACTGCAAAGTTTTATAAGGCCAGTATACGATTCCAACTTGTCGAATTGGTGGTACTTTGGGTAACATCGCGACGATTTTCTGTTGTTTTGCATTCCGTCTCCGTCCTATTCGCAATCCAGAGGCTTTCACATCCGTAGGCTGTAACAACAATGCAAATGCCACTTTCACCGTGTCTGTGTTCTTTACAGAAGAATAATCGTTTCAGTGTTTGATTTTGTCGTTTTCACCCCAAGACAAACCGCGCATCGCTGGATTTTATACCTAGTGTTGTCAGCCAGGTGCGGCGAGCCAACTTTGTGACGCTGAATACAACAGAAGACGTCGATGTAATCTGAAGGTAATACAAGTAATTGACCTGTACACGACGCTTAACGAAGCAGACCAAACCAAGTTTGTTTATTTTAATTCTCCGAACCGATTGCTGTCAAAAGACCCTCCCAAAGGCGGAGGAGGCTGGCTGGATCCGCGTCGTCCAGCGAGCGAACGCACAGATCGCCGCCGGGGCCGCGGTCAGCTAGCTGGTCGTTGCCAGACGCCAACTCGGAACCGGCTGGTCCGCGACTCCATCCGTCGTCGTACGTGTTGACCAGGCGGGCGGGGAGGGGCGGAACCGGGGCCACGGCTGGCGGACCAGCTAGCGTTGGTTGGTTGGTATTGTCGCTGGTTCCGTAAAAAAATATAGCTAACTGTTTTGTACTGTTGTTTAGTTCGTTTAAACACTGTGTCAACGCTATACGGTGGTGCGCCGTTTTCGTTTAATCACCCGTTTACCCCGTTTAATTGGCTGTTTAGCCTGTTTAATGGGACGTTTTGCCCGAATAATGGCTAAACGGTAGGTGACCGACTGTTTACCGTTTAGTGTTTAGGAAAACACTGTTGTTTTGTATAAGAGAAAAATACTATTCTAACTAAAAATTTACGACCGTTTACGACAAGCCACAGCCAGACTGTCACTCAGCCAAACGAACAGGCTGACACTGTGAGCGGGCGGCGGCCACCGGTCGCCCTAGCTGCGTCCGCGTCGGCGTCGACTCAGCCACCCCATCCGCGTCGGCGTCCAAACGGAGAAGGATATCGAAGCTGTCTTATCCTGTTCTATGTGTGGATTCCAGGTCGGACTGTTTGGTCAGGCCCAGCGCGGCGGCGACGGCCGGTCTCCGTGCGCGAAGCTATTCTTTATTTAGGAAAAAAAAAACCAATTAGCAACACGTACTACACTCCTACTACGACCACCGACCGCTACATGAACGGCCATGTAAGCCTGTCATCCTGTATTAAAAACGGTGCACGGAAGTTTTATCCCCGTAAAACTTATTTGAGTTATCCCATTAGGCTTTTATCTTGTCTCATATTATTAATATTATACCACATTAGCATATCCAGTATTCATAAAACTCTATTGAAACTAGCCTTAAGGTGTCGTTGTCACTTATCCGGATTTTGTTCCATCAAATGATGATTGCGAGTAGCCGAAACAGAAAGCCTGAAAGGCCACACAGCCCCGCCTACCTATCCACATAAGTTGCACGCGAGCTTTTCTAAAAGGACACTCTTTTTTTACAAAGCAACACAAGATAAAGTTATGGTGCCATAAATGATTTGTTGGGAGGGTCTTAATCATTCGCGACAATAATTTTAGCCAATTCCAAGTTCGATCTTATCTGACTTAATGTTTTTGGGACCGTAAACTTAAAACCAATCTGACAAAGACAACCGTTAAGCTAACATGTGTGCATCCAAATGCTCTCAACTAGACTCCCATCTCGACTTACTTTAACAGTATGGCCAAAGATAAAACAAATGCCTAACACTACATCAAGTTACTTTGAACACCTAGTTTGCACTTGAACCCTAGAGTGTGCTTAATTTTCATGAAAATCCTTTCTTTGATCTTGGCTGCAATGTGACTAACTCAATGTAGTTTTACTCTTACAAAATGCATGCTAGTCATAGGCACTTGCGTTCGTCAATCGCCAAAGCTCCAAATCCAAAATTAGGACGTACTCCATCTATCCCAATATATATGTCGTTCTGGCACAGCATTCAAGTGTCTAGGTTTAGAGATTCATCCATGCATTCGGACACAACCACTGTCCTGGTTCAGAGAATCTTTCCTGCACCTCGTTGAAAGCTAAAACGACTATTAAAACAGGACAGAGGGAGTACATGCATTGAACAACCCTCTACGCTTTGCTTATCCTTGCACCTTAGTGTTGTCTAGATCTCCTTTAGCTCTACTACTTGGATCTCCATTATGCCAATGGCATCGCCGCCAACTCCTCCCCTTTGGCACTATAAGGATGGGCTAGCAGGCTCCGGCGCATGCCCAACACCATACATGAGAACGTGCCCTCTATCCATTGGCTTATAGTACTACAGTGAAGAACTATCGTCTCTTGCTATGTTCGCTTGGCTGATAAGCCATGACTGAAAGTAATATTGACTGATTTGTTGTAAGAGAAAAATAATGTTCGTTGGCTGAAAAAATATGGCTTATAAACCAAGCGAACAGGGCGTCTATCGTCGAGAACGACGACATGAATTCTCGGTTTCCCAGCTTATTTACCATGGATTTGTGAAGGCAAATAGTAAAATTGATTTGCAACATATCAAGGAAGTTCCAAGTGCAAGTGATTGAGCTGGGGACTCGACATGGGAGACTAATTTGATGGCAGCGCGAAGGACACTAATTGTATAGATTACGGTTAGGAGCAAACACGGTTCATCCCGTGCTTCTTTATCTATCCTACCAAACAAGAAGCTAGGATTGACCTGACCCACAAACCAAACGGACAAATGGGATCATCCAATCCCCTAAATCCGGGATAGGACGATACTAATTTTATAATAATATATATTTGTTTTATATAACGATACAAATTTTATGTCACGAATGTTAGTCTTGTTTTTATAAAAACTAGTAGAAATGTACGTGCGGCACGCACGTGTGTATAAAAAAAAGCATACGCAATCATAAAATATTTTTTCTCTCTCGAAATACAACAAACTAATAGTAAGTGTATTTAACAATTTAATCATGGCGTGTTCCTTCCCTCAACCTGGGTCCAGGATAGGGGTAGAACATACAAACTAATAATAAATCTATTTTACAATTTAATCATGGTATGCTCACCCCCTCAACTAGGGTACAAGGTATGCCACTTAGGATATTGATGCTGCAGTGTATGTTTCAATAGCTAAAAAAGTGATATGTTAGGTCTTCTTGTACGGTTAGGTCCTTTCAGAGAAAAAAATTAAAGGTCATTGGCTCAATTCCATGACCTAGGGTCGATCTTTTTTTTTGCATAACGTGTAAACATAGATACATTGACCTCAAAAAGAAGTGAATCCAACGCGAACAAAATTACTCCATCGTATATAAGTGAAAGAGAACACTTTTTTTAACGAACTTCTATTTGTTAGATTAAAAAATATTGAAACTATTCACACATACATCAATGGAAAGTAAATTTCCAAAAAATGGGAGATTTTGCTCACAAACATCGAAAATGAATGTTCTTATAAAAATGTTGTCTTCCATTGCTATCTATGCCGCTATATCCTTGATTTGCTCTGCTTTCCAAATAGAAGAATCAAGAAATCCAGCCGTCAATAGTAGTAGTGTACAAAGATCGACTATTGTGGCAAACCAATAAATCTGAAAATGGAAAACACAATAAGTTAGACATCTGGCACTTTCTTTAGTGTCCATATTTGTTAATCAACCCATAGTCAAAGAAACAGGGCTAAAGTGTCCTTTGTTAAAAAAATCATTGATTTTAGTAATTATATGGTTCAGTTTCATTAACAAGTAACTCCGTATACAAATAAAAGTTGTGGACTAACCTTGCTTGATTTAGGAGAGATGAATAATATAATATTTAGGGAAAAATTCTAGACAATTCTACTGTCAATTGGAGAAGGCAAGGAATTTAGGGACAAACACAGACATAAAGAATATTTAGGACAAGGCTAGTAGTTCTTCGTAGCATTTTTGTAATAGATAGCAACCATTACTTTTTTAAAACAAAGTATCGACTATTATCCTATAATATGCGTTTATTTTACATTTGTCATAGCATTATTGTTAATTTCATGTTGGCTAAGTGGTTAACAATATCAAACAATGGAAAGTGACAAAGTCCATGGCCGTCGTGGATGCATCCCTTTCCATCAGTGATGGATGGAGAGATGGATGTATAATGAATATGTCGTAGATGATGAAAGAATTTCCACAACAAAACTAGATATGGTAATTTGTTCTTTGTCAAGATTTTTATATGACTAAAGTACTCCCACATACAGCAGGATTTCCAGCTGAACACAAAGGCAAAGTGAGGTGACCTTGAACAGGCCTAAGCAGATCGGAACCCGCGGCCGAACGCCACTGAATCGAGCACCCCTAAGATCTGCCTCTGCGCAGCGCATCTCTCACAAAAGAGAAGACAGGGGGAAAGTGCCATTGGAATTTCATGAAAGATATTTGGCACAGGACTATTAGCACTGAATTCACATAATAAAGAAGACCATAAACTTCAGATAATTTGGCACAAGATTATTAGCACTGAATTCACATAAAGGAGACCATAAGCTTCAGATAATTTGTCACATGATTATTAGCACTGAATTCACATAAAGGAGACCATAAGCTTCAGATAATTTGGCCAGGATTATTAGCACATAATTCATACAAAGCATATCAGCTTCACAAAGCATCTAACCACTCATGACTCAACCAATGCGTAAGCAGAAGATTGTCATTTTTAAACAAAATTTGCAATCAAAATTCAAACTATGAACCTAGATAGAACAAAAAAAAGAAAGTTACCTAGCATCTAATCATATCAGGCAGATATTTCATATTAATTATCTAACCAATGGTGACAACATAGCTATTTGGGCACAAGAATACGTAGCACACCGTTTGCTCAAACTGCTTACCTCAAACTGCTATTACATGTATATGATGCGGCAAGGGGTTGCTTTGACCCAAGGCAACCTTGACACAATATGTTTTCAGTTTGTGATGATGAAAGAACAAGCTCTGTAGGATTTGAAGATGTCGTGAAATGTATTAGAGGAACTTGTGGATGCACTTAGAAAATTGCTCAAAGCATGAAGTTCTTACCGTTACAATTCAAACAATTAACACAGCTCCTTTTAACTACTGGATCAATGGAGGAACAAATCGCTTTTCCCACAGCCTCCAAGGGAGATCAGTCATGTGCTTGCAGCATGTTACGCAAACTATTGTCATTCCCTAAGTAAATGTAATCCGCAGGTTGTTTTTTGGTGCTTCCAGTACGTTGTTCAAAGTAATAGGCCGAAACAACCTGTAACATGAGAAGAAGAGTAGCATAATAGACAAAAAGTTTTTTTCTTTAACAGTTGATAGACTGCGGAACCCATACCTTTGAGCCATTACAGAACAGACAAAAGCAACGTATATTGCAATTGCATCCAGTAATCACTCCTTTTAGCACAGCCTTCTGCAACTTACAAACATAAATTACTTGTTAATAATTGCATGAGGTACAAAAATCAGGCAGGTAACAAACCAAGGCAAAATGCCATCAGAGCAACTCTAATTCCATGATGTCAACTTTATCCTTAAGCAGTATAATAAGAATAGAAATTCAGTTACACTTGTGCTCCTCGGTAGCGTCATGTACTCAGCTTCCACCCCCTCTGGCACCCGGTGCAGTACATCCCCACTCCCTCAACACCAGCCGCCAGGGACAAACACTTAAACTCCCCATCCTCTGTAGAGCCGTCATCAAGGAAACGCACCACCACAACGGCGATGCACACAGTAGTCGCTCACGCTGTCGACCCTCCCATCCCGAAGCCCTTGCTTCCCAGATGTGGATTTTGTAGGGGATGCCAGCGACCTTGAATGGCCCGGCAAGGTTGTTGGTCTTTGAGGCCATGAAGGCATCGTAGGCCTGTAGGGGTGAGGGCGTCGTCGCTATCCCATGCTTGTCGTCGCCAAAAGAAGGCAGGGCTCCGGCCGTGGCGTGCTCCACGGGCGCCGGAAACGAAACGGCGAGGTGAGCAGTGGGCGCTAGCGGAGCGGGGAGACGAGGACGACGAGATCGGGGCGAACTCTGGGCAACTTTTTGGAGGCGGAAGGGATGAGCACGAGCCGCTCCTCCAGCTGGCGGCAGTTGGGCGCTGGCGTGGAGGAGAAGGCCAGCCTAGTGCCTCAGCAGTGGCGGCGCAGGGTGGATGGTGATGGGGAAGGAGGATCGTCCGACGTCTGCATCTCGGGGATTCGGAAGTTACCGGTGGATACATGCAGATGGGTATGCGGAGGGTGGGTGAAAAAGAAAACGCGATTGAGGCGCCGCATAAGATTCTACGACAGCGGGAACACGTAAGATTCTTACGGTGAGCGTAAGATTTCATTGTGGCCCACACTTACATGGATAAGCACCGTTAGATCTAAATACAATAATGCATCCGAGGGTTATGATCTAAGGTGGGTAACAATTTTTGAGTGAAATATATATTTCAATTCCTTCGTTCTCTTATAGTATAGATTTAGTTAAGCTTAAAAAATTTGAGTTAAGACTAACTCCAGAAGTTGATTTGGTTAGGAGCCGAGAAAATATTTCTCTCTTCCTCCGTTAATTTTTTCCTAGGTCAGCAAAAGAAATCTTTGAAGGACCACGATATCTGCACTGAGAGTAGCTCAAGTCGGTCTATAAAACACTCCTTCCAAACAACCTAAACTTGATTCCTCACATAAATACACACCAACTTGCCTTGTACGATCTCCGTCGATCGCTATAGCACGAGGCACGAGCATCATCAGTGGAGAGCCGGTTTGCCGGCCCTAGCTCGTGTGGTTAATCCCCCAGCAGCACCCTCGTGCGGTGGTGTTTAGTGGCCTCTCGCAGGCAGAGATGGATCCCAAGGGCTCATCGGTGCCTGCTTTGTTGTCGATGCATCTGACGATGCTGCACGCATGCTGGTGATAAACCTTTTTTATGCTTTAAGTTGAGCACTAATGCGTTTGCCGCTTCCTTTTCCGGTTGCTTGCTTTGCGTCCGAGCGACCCAGGGTCTTTTGTTCTTGCCCTGTAGCGCCTAGCCCCTATATTATGATGTGACTCATGTGTCAGTGACACAGTATAAGATACCATCTATAATAATGGTAAATATGTAAATGCCCCACCGTCTACAGGTGCCGAGGAACAAAAGCTCTGGACCTGGCGACCTCGTGTTCCTTTTCCTGGCTTTGTGCCCGTTTAGTTCCCAAAATTTTGCAAAATTTTTCAAGATTTTCCGTCACATCGAATCTTTGGATGTATGCATGAAGCATTAAATATAAATAAAAAATAAAACTAATTACACAGTTTAGACAAAATTCACGAGACGAATCTTTTAAGCCTAATTAGACTATAATTAGACACTAATTACCAAATAACAACGAAAATGCTATAATACCATTTTCTAAAAAAAAATTCGCCAACCAAACAAGGCCGTGTTTCTTGCTTGTGGTGCTTCAATTTAATAGCACTCCAAGTCCAAGGAAATATAAACGGAAGGTACGCACATCGTCCACTTGCAGTTGGATCTTGCTTGCAAAAAAGCAGCGTGCCTCTGTCAGCAAACCGGATCCTGCATATCCCGGCTGGCCTGTATTTTTTACATGTTTCAAATGTGCCTGCCTGAGCCCTTGGGTCTTCAGATAGCCGTACGTGTACAGGAATTTGCCCCTAGCATTGCAAGAGGGGCAAGAACATCACGTTTCAGGCTCCGTTCGCTGGTCTGAACTTTGGCTGAAACTGGCTGAAAACACTGTTTCTGTTGAATTGTTGTGAGAAAAAAACTCTGTTCCGGTTGAAAAAACAAGCCGAACAAGCCAAATTTAAGACAAGCGAACCGGACCTGAAACGTGATGTTCTTGCCCCTTATTCGATGGAACCAATTCTGGTTTCTGGGTCACCGATTGGTCTTCATGCATCTCCGCAATCGAATCAAATGTGATATTACTACGATTGTAAGCGTAGTATTGTAGTGGCAAAATCAAAAACCGTTTTCCCTCTATTTCAGCGAAAGATACTTTCTGGCTTCCTTTGGATGCTAGTGACAGAAATGCACGTGGTTTTAAATAACAAAGCGGATTTCTCACCTGGTACCTGACATCCTCTCCCCCGCGGAGAGAAATTCTCGACAACAATTTGAAACATGCTGAGATTGAAATCTCGTCCAGCTAAAACAAATCAGAAATTTAGGAAACAAACAAAAAAAAATCAAAAATGCTGCTTCCAACCACAAGATTATTCACGTGCTCAAAAGTCTAGAAAACGTTGATCTCGGGTTACACGGATGAGGGAGCTTGGAGATTTGGCCGGCCATAACAGGAGACACGCGCTGCAGAACGCCATTGCCGGCGACGTGAGCTCGCCGGGATCACGCTGAAAAGGCGCACAGACCTCGGTTGGCTTCGACAAGGCACAGGAAGGTGGAGCTCTCCACGCTGAACTCGATTGTGGGGTCCCCGTCGTCCCCCGGAGACTGGAGATGGCGGCCATCGCGTTTTGGCGGCTTGGTCGTAATGGAGCTACTTCTGCAGCGGCGAGCGTGCTGTAGAAGACGAGGGAGAGGGCAAGGATGGAATCTACTGTTTCATTACGACCTTACCTCAAGGCGAATCGCGAGCGACAACGAGTTCTTAACGGCGGAGGGGCAACTGACGGCGCGTCGGTGGGCGGCTCGATTTCCCGGCGACATTCCGAGCATGCGTGGCGCACTGGCGGCGAGATAGGGCGCTGCATCGAGTTGGAGAAGGGTGCTCTGAAACACTAGTCATCATGGGAGGCACGAGGTGACAGGGACGGATGAGCAGACGACGAACGGTTGCGGCGGTGCCACGCCTAGGCTCTCGCTCGCCAGAGACCGCGACAGCCATGAGAAAAATAAGCAATAGTCTAGAGATGTTTTTTCTAAGCCGTGGGGAATGACGAGTATGGGGCTCCAAAGACACATTTTCTTAGGCTCGATGTGTATCCAAATAGTCCCGTGGATAATGAAGGGGAGCAGGGGCACGGGCCTTTTTCCACCCGTGGATGAGGCGGGGATACCGGCGGGGTTTTGGGTATCAAAGAGCCCTCCGGCTTTCCTCCGCCACCAGCCCGCCACTCGCACCACATACCGATATATACGTACCACATGTTGTTGGTGGTGAGTGGGGCTTGATTGACCAGTCACAAGTGGTGGAACACATGAGAGCCCGGGTTATCCAGCAAGACGAGACAGCAGGATATGCCGGCACGGCGGCGCCACAAATCCCCAATAGGCAAAATCACGCGGGATACGGAAAAAGATCGGACGACGGTCACGTCGCATGGCTGGATCTGGAAGTGGAAGTGGTAGTATCCGCGAGCCAGAGACGCGACAAGCTGGGGAAATTTTGCGCGCACTTCAGTGAATCCCAGGGGGGAGGCAGCAGCCACCAGCTGCAGGCAGATGCGTTTCTCGGAGAGCTCAGCCAGCGAATACGGCTGCGCGCTTGGCCTCGGCGTCGCGACAGGGTCGCCGTCGGCAGAAAGTGGAGCGGAAAAGGCGCCATGGATGGCTTCGCCTTCGGCCTTGGGCATCACCGCATCAGGTCAGGCCGTCGTCGGCCCCGTCGCGACGCGATCTGATCCGGTTGGGTTGGGTTCGGGGTGCTGCTTGTGCGGGCTTGACTGGCGGGTCGCGATAAGACGGCGATGCGCATCCGCCCAACGTGCACGCGTATCCGCTGTGCGCGATTTTTCTTTTCTTTTGGTTTTGGATGATTTGCAGGGGACCACGGCGGCGGCCTTTCTTTGGTTTCTTTCTGCGCTCGTGCTCCCTGGCCCCGGCCACCATGTTCGGGAGACCGTATCGTATCGTGAATTATTTACTGCTGACTGGTTTGGTGTAAGAGAAAAATACTGTTCTTAGCTGAAAATTTACGATCGTTTACGAGCAAGCGAACAGGCTGATTGATTATGGGCTCTTCTTTTCGGACGCCTCTGCTCTGCTCGCCGGTGCACAGTTCGGCGGCTCTGTTTGGACAGCGATGTTTCCACCGCAGAGAATCGAGACCATCGACCATCATCGTCTTCAGTTTCGCGTAAGTAGACCACTACTGTAGAACCCATGCCGTCTTTTGCAGTATATAAACATTGCCACGTGATGTGCGCGCAGTTTCCGCTTTGACGTCGGACCGTCGGCGCAAGTGATAGGCTCATGCAGCAGCAGCGAAAGAAAGAGGAAAAGCAGTAGGGATGCCACGGGAATATGCTTATCCCCCAATCCCCAATCCCTAATCCCTGCTTCCAAGTCAAACGTGCTGATCGTTCCCGTAGGTACAACCAGTAGAGCCTACAACAACTTGCGTATCTAGCGCCAATCCATGAGCCGCAACATGCTGCGACCAAGATGTGTAGAAGACTTGAGTTACCGCGTGGTTGCACGCACGTAGAACTTGACGTATTCGTCCGTCCATCGTTGGTCCATGCATATCTGACTATCAAATAGTATGTTGTATGTATACGTTTCGAAGATACGTGTATATATAAAAGCGAGTCTCCGGTCAAGGACTTCGGTGAGACTGTATTATTTTGATAGCACAGCTGCACCGTTGGGAGTCAAGTCTTCATTTTTATTTCGTGTCTTGTCGGTTTGGTTTAGAGGATGGTCCCGACATCGTTTTTATTTTTGTGGACCAACTGTTTTTCGGGGTGTACAACATAAATGCTCATGTATACTTCTTTTCACACGGTGTAGGTGTAGTACTTGAAAAAAAACGCATGTAGATGTGTACTGGTACTACATCGCAGTATAAATGCTAATGTACTTCTTTTGGCGCTGTATATACTACTCGAAGGAGGGGTTCATGGGCCGTACAGTAGAACCCATGCCAGCATAACAACTGGGCCTCGTTGGGCTGTCCTTCCGGGAAAGTTTTTTTTTTCTTGCAATTTGTCCTTTTTAACCTGGCAAGGATTGTGTATCATCATCAACTAGAAAAAGCGGCGCGGCGTTGCCGTGCCCCATCCTGTGCAGGCCAGGTCGCCAGGATAACGTTTTCAGCTAAGCAGTAATGTGCAGGCGTTTTCGATTACTATATGATATGATAACATCAGTTGAGCATGCTGACCAAAATGCCCAAAATTTAATTGCATTATATTTTGTGTTATATGAAACAACTGTTCAAGCATCTAGGCTAGAGCTGGTTGGTTTCTGGGTTGATAAGCCTAGCTGATGCTGGTTTGTTGTGAGAGAAAAACACTATTGGCTGGCTGATAAGCCCTGGCCAAAACCAACAAGCGAACAGGCTGATTGGCTTCTGAAGATTGTATCAAGGTTCTATCCCAGCAATCCTAGGACAATCCTCAAGGTCTGTGCTATTTTATAGTTTAAAACTTTAATATGCAAAATATTTTAGGGTGAAATTTTCACTACTGAAGTAGAGTGCAAAATATTTTAGGGTGCAAATTTACAGCCACAGGACGGTACTCCTTGTGCAAAATCTGCCTTCTCTTTTCTTAAACAATAATCTGCCTTCTTCTTTAAAAGAGGAACTTCTGTTGCGCAGGCTGGGGCCCACCTATAAACCCCAAGACATTTTTTTTTCCCAAAACTTCTAATTGGTGAAGATCTTTTCTGGTTGTCTACTTCCTGGGACACTGGTCACAAATTTGATCTTCTGCAAGGCCCCAACTACAAAAGTACAAATCTGTAACATACTTTATATGGCTACTTGACCAATGTCCAACCTAAATCGACTTATCTGTTGTAAAACTTAGGCTAACTTATCAAAGTTATTGATGTTGATTCAAGATGGGAAATTATATATTTTATAAAGGAAATTTCTCAAAATGGGATACTGTACTATACATAGGAAGCTTCGAATTGAATGTCCTTTGTTTATTGAATCACTTGTTTGAACAAAAACAATGTAAGGACCTCGAGCCAACTAAAGTAAGACTTCAAAATGCTTGCTGAAGATATTCCCTAGGTGGGGGACAACCACCACAGTAGCAACTTCAAACCAAATGCTCCTGAATGCTTTTGTAAGTGAAGCAAACTAAGCACCATATAACGATGAAAGATAGTTAGAATGGGCGACTATTTCCATTTGCACAGTTCATCAATCACTAAAGCCAATTCAAATGGCCATATTAGATTGATGCTTCTGCTCTGCATTTAGATACCGTACCATGGCAGTGGTATTATCTTAATTGGCTACAAGTTTGGCACTTTTAGCCCACAGTAAAAAATCAAAAAAAGGTTCTATAGCTCAAAATTCTGGTGGTCAGGAGTTGGATAAAAAATCCAGGAGAACTTAGTAGTTAAGAGTAGCTATTAAAATCTACTACTCTTTTTTTGTTCATGTTAACTGAATAATTGCAGAGGCTGTGTAAAAGAATGGTCATTTGAAAGTTTTTTTTTTCTTTTTTTAGCCTGGGCTAGCTAGCATATTTTTTGGATTATAGCTGATTGACAAGTTAATTCCACGAATTTTATGTTGGAAGATGATGAACGTTGTATATGCGGTCTATGAAAAAAAAAGTGAACCAAACTTTGGTATTATTTTCGACACCAACTTGTCCTGAAAATTGTAGCTTTGGAAATGGTTGTATTATACCGTGCCTTTGTTGCTGGTTTTGCTAACAGATGTCCTCCCTGAAGAATCTTTGTTAGTTAGAAATGGTAAAGGCTAAAGCTAGGCACTAAAATCCAGCTTCGTTCTAAGCTAATCAAAGCCTGTGAAGCAACCTCTTCAGTTCAAATTTACGAACACAAGGCAAGGGGGCGTGAATGACCTGGTCCTAGTGGATCTACAGGGGGCGTGAATGACCTGGTCCTAGTGGATCTACAGGATCATAAGGTTCAGAACCATTCAGATCACATGAAGGAGGTCATAAGGTTTAGAGAGCAATATGGCGAACTGCATGTATCTATGCACTCAATCGTTTGGTAAGCAAGAAATAATTGTTTCCAAGTATACTGAAATGAATCAAGCAAGTTATCAGATTAATTCATAGGTTTGGCACTTCAAGCACAATTTTAAATAAATAAACAGTAAGCAAGAATTCTGAATTCGAGTTTTGGAGTTAATAGTCTTGCTACTAATGGATTATATTTATGACAAGACTATAACACTTAACTGACAAGATGGTCCCATATGTTTCAGAAAATTTGCTACAACAAAACAAGCTTATGAGCTTTAGAGAAAAGTATGGTTGGCTCTATATATGTAATTATGCATCCAATGATTTAAGTCATTAAATTGTACTAGCTATGGAAACATAGCCGGATACAATATGGTTCTTTGCTTGAACAATGATAAATATTATGAATGCAAAACTCTGTATTCAGAAGTAACTGTCCTCATCAAGCTTGCATCATGCTCCCTTGAATCAAAGCCACGTTTCTCTGTTTCACCCAAAATTAGATATATTCAGTGAGCATTTTACCTTGCAGGCATTTCCTCGAGCTGCTGTTGGGCGTTGTACATTTGGGCGACCTCCATTAGGGTGCGTATAGAGGTTGGTGAGGCTGCGTTGTGCGTAGGGAGCAGCACTGGTGTCGCTGGCCTTTTTCGTCATGTGCGTCTTGTGCAGCACTGAGGGGGCATCAGGTACGAGCGAAGGGAGGAGTAGAGGGGCGATGTGGTTCGCGGCTGGGAGCAGAGGGGGGCGGCGCTGCAAGGATAGGAGGCGGCCGCGGAGGAGATTCAGTTGCTGGGGGTGCGTGAGCACGAGCGAGGGCAGTGGCTGGATGAGGGCGCGACGTTGATTCGTGTCTCGGCGTGCTCATCGCTCGCGGGCGTGGGGATGCCATGGCGTCCGGTGGCGCTGCTGGTGCCGTCATGCTTCATTGCCCAGGCGGTGGAGCTCGAGTGCATGGCGCCGCGACCCAGATAGGGGCGGTGGCGTCCCGAGAGCTGGACGGTGGGTGGCGCAAGAGGTGGCGGCGAACGCCGGTTGACCGCAGGCGACGCAGCGGGCGGAGGGCGGAGGGCGGAGGGCGGAGGGCGGACGCCGGCATCTTTGCAGAGGGCAGAGGGCGGAGGGCGGAGAGCGGAGGGCGGAGGGTGCCCGCTCTTGTGGTGCGCGGTGGTGGCCGCGTCCGGCTAGCTTGCGGGGCCGCGCTCAGCTCGCCCGCGGGCTGCGCCGCCTCGCTGATGGCTGCCACCCGTGCTGCCACTCGCTCGAGGGACGAGCCCGAGAAAGTTCCCAAGGTTTCGGGTTAAAAAAAACGGGCAGGGACCAAATCGATCCGCAATGGAACGGACAACATCGCAAGCGGACGGTCGGCGGGCTAACAGTACGACGTGGCCTATCCGTTAGCCCGTTTTCGGTGCAGAAATCGTAGATAGAGATCATCGAAAGCACATTTTGTAACCGCAATCAGGTTGCATCTTCATTCTTTACAGATTTTTGTTTCAAATCAGGCGTGTTCGGCTGGCTTATTCGGCTGGCTGGGCCACTCAGCGGGGCACTGTTTACATTCTACCATAACAGTATTTTACTCTCACGACAATAAGCCAGAAGGTCCTTTGGTGTTTCTTGCTCGTGGTGCTTCAATTTAATAGCACTCCAAGTCCAAGGAAATATAAACGGAAGGTACGCACATCGTCCACTTGCAGTTGGATCTTGCTTGCAAAAAAGCAGCGTGCCTCTGTCAGCAAACCGGATCCTGCATATCCCGGCTGGCCTGTATTTTTTACATGTTTCAAATGTGCCTGCCTGAGCCCTTGGGTCTTCAGATAGCCGTACGTGTACAGGAATTTGCCCCTAGCATTGCAAGAGGGGCAAGAACATCACGTTTCAGTGTTTCATCACGTATTCGATGGAACCAATTCTGGTTTCTGGGTCGCCGATTGGTCTTCATGCATCTCCGCAATCGAATCAAATGCTGCCCACATGCCGCGAAGTATATAAAAAAAACGAAAGCCACCGTGATATTACTACGATTGTAAGCGTAGTATTGTAGTGGCAAAATCAAAAACCGTTTTCCCTCTATTTCAGCGAAAGATACTTTCTGGCTTCCTTTGGATGCTAGTGACAGAAATGCACGTGGTTTTAAATAACAAAGCGGATTTCTCACCTGGTACCTGACATCCTCTCCCCCGCGGAGAAAAATTCTCGACAACAATTTGAAACATGCCGGAAAGTTAAACTATTTGCCGGGTGAATTGACAGTCATCATAAAGTAAAAGTAAGATGACCACAAACAGCAGCTACTCTAGAGACTAGACCTACCTACCTGTTTGCAGCTATCAACCTGGAGTATATCATTTCACATCCTCCGATTCAAATTTTCAATTCATACGGTTCATGGTTTCGCTGACTAATAAGTCGACGGATACTGTTTTACTGTAAGATAAAAACATTATACCATGCAGACCAATAAATTCAAGCGAAGAGGGAATTTCAAACCATGGTACTGTGTCGTGGACAAAACCGGACCGGAAGGACGGCTGCGTGCCCCCAATCTACTCCTTTGCCCTTAGGCACGCTGCATGGCTAAAAGTGAGCCTGCAGCTTGCTACGACAGAAAAAGGACGACAAAAGGGGGACGCGATTTTTGAACCGAGACGACCGAGCACATGGATGAGACCGGCGACGAACATACAAATCGACTGCCTTGGCGCAAGTATTTGAATGAACGAATGAATGATGAATGAATGAATGATCTTGCATCAGCGAAAGTAGCTAGGAATTCAGAGAATTGAATGATCTTTCACCGGTGGGAAGCAGGAGTAGATCGAAACGCAGAGAAAAGCTGTCTTTGGGATGCATGGACCAGCTGCCTACCTAGCCGACCTGCCCCTGTCACCGTGCCACGGAAGTGTAAGCGCTGGCCATGGCTCAATCAAAGGTGCCTCGTCCAATTCTTAGCGAACCGCACGTACTGGCAGCAGGAAATGTTGAGTGCTTGGGTTTTAAAACTGTTTTCGTTCTTGGAAAGATGCAATCATGCCATCTCTGTAGCATGGAGAGAGCTAAGTATTGTGAATATTTCGGACCTGTTTGGCTAGGTGTCTAACCTTGGCCTGGCTTGCTGTAGCCAACTTAGGTTTGTATGGTTGCCTGTAGTTGGGCTTTAGCCTGGCTAAAGCTAGCCAACGTACGCCACTTGGCCTGGCTACCAAAGAACGAAATCCCGATCCATTTTCCTGGAGCCAGGCTTGGCCAGGTGCAGGTTCTGCTCCCGCCACCTCCCTTCGCGTCCTCTTCGCTTACTTCGGTGCCATGCCTTCTCCAACGTCGGCAACGAGCGCCGCCCTACCTAGCCGTCGCGAGCGCCTTGCTCCACATTCGGCCCTCCGCGTGTCGGCCCTCGCGAATCGCGCCCCCGAGTGCCATGCCCCACCACCGCAAACACGGCCCTCCACAACGGTGGCCGTTGTAGGATCTCTGATACGCCTAGAGGGGGGGTGAATAGGCCTGTAAAAATTCAACTCAAACCAAAGTCAAATTCACCCGCGACACTGCCGCTCTGTGAGCGCGACAAGTGCCGCACCTGTAGGAGAGATTAGTTCACAGTTCAAAATCTATCCAATAAAATTTAGATCTGGTATATTTTTTAGCTTCCTGCAGGGTAGTAGAATGCCGATCGAACCTGAAAGTGGTGGAAACACCACACACAAGTAGATCGGCCTCAATCCTAGAAATTACCTCAACACCAACAAGAACACAAGTGTAGCAACACAAGCACAAGATGACACAAGGATTTATCCCGTGGTTCAGCTCGCCACCAAGGCTTGTCTATGTCCACGTTGTTGAGGTATACCACTAAGGCTTAGGGATTTGCAACCCTACCTCGTTCTCAAGTCAAGAGAGTGAACTCTTAAGATGCGGGGTGATTTTACTTGCTGCAAGAGGTGGTTACAAACTCTTGACACAAGGGATCGTCCAAGGAATTGACATGTCTCCGAAGTGCTTTTTCGATCTACTTTGCAACCGGTGTAATCGAAATCCGAATACCCAAGTTGATCAAACTTAGAGCTCTTAGGATACCACAAACCAAGGTTAGGAGTGTGTACTAAATATCTTAAGATTCTCTTAACAGCCACCAAGTGACACACTTTTGGGTTAGCTTGAAATCTTGCATACATGCACACACTAAGCATAATATCGGGCCTAAATACACATAAATAAAGTAGAGAACCGATCATGGAACGATATACCTTGGTATCCATGGCTTTCCTTTCAATGTTTAGACAAGTTCTTGAATGGGGCCATTGAGGAATGCACTCTTTACGCTCATTTGATATAGCTTGAAATTGTGATGAGCGGCATAGTCTAGAAGCATTTGTATTGCTTCAAGTCTTGCCACTGGTGCATATATTTCCTCAAAGTCCAAGCTCTCTACTTGAGTGAAACCTTGAGCAACCAATCTTGCCTTGTTTCTTGTCACCATGCCATTCTCATCTTGTTTGTTGCAGAAGACCCACTTGGTGCCAATGATATTAGAGTTGGGTCTCTCCATCAAGGCCCACACTTGATTTCTTTCAAAATTATTGAGCTCATCTTGCATGGCCATCACCCAATCCGGATCACCAAGTGCTTGCTCAACCTTAAGAGGTTCCAAAGAGGAAACAAACGAGTAATATTGACAAAAGTTTACTAAATGTGAACAAGTTGTTACCCCCCTTTCGAAGACTCTCAAGGATGTTGTCAACGAGATAATTCTATTGTATTATTTGGCTTAGCCTTGGATGATCAATGGCCTCTTGTCCATCTTCTAGATCTTCATTATCTTCTTGCTCGAATATGGGTTGTAGGTTCTGTCCTTAAATCGGAGTTGGACTTGCTGCTGTTGTCAGAGGGAGTGTAGCACTGCTGCTCTTATGTGCCGCTTGGGATGAAAACGGATCGGATACGGACGGATATCACCGATATTACATTTGTTTTTATATTTCTGTCCGAATTCGGATTCGAATATGGATAGTATCAACTATGTCGGATAAGATATGATTGGATATCGACATCATAAATATGCGATTTGAGTATTCGGATACGGATACGGTATCAGATGTTGGATATCCGGACTCAGATACGGACATATCTCAACCCCTCTAAATGAATTCGGTTTCGAATACTGTCGGAAAATATCCGTACTGTTTTCATTGTGCGGCACTATCACTCTGCTGATTTGCAGCAGGGGTCTGTTCCCCCTCAGCATCAGGTACATTAGCGGAACTTTGTTCATCAACAGCTTGAGGAACCTCCACTTCACTGACTTCGTCTTCTTGTGATCTTATATCACCAATAGCCAATTGCTTGATTGCTTCACGTGGTGGATCCTCCTTTTCTACAACACTTGAATCAACTTGCTTACTTGAGAGCCATTAGATTCATCAAATGTCATGTCTACCGCTATTTCAACTCTCTCGGAGGTTTTGTTGAAAACACGATGGGCATGCTCATTTGATCCATAACGAAGAAGAAAACCTTCATCAATTTTAGGTGCAAACTTAGAGGTTTTGGGTTTCTTATTAAGTATGAAACACTTACACCCAAATACTCTAAAGTAGGACAACTTTGATTTGTTACCGATTAGAAGCTCATATGAAGTTTCTTCAACTTCTTGTGTAGGTAGAGGTAGTTGATGACATGGCAAGCGGTGTTGACGGCTTCGCACCAAAAGAGGTCTGACATCTTATACTCATCTAGCATTATCCTTGCCATATCAATTAGTGTATGTGTCGGGTTCATAAACCTAGGGCCCCTCATAGACCGGCTTCCCAGCAAAAGGCTCGGCCCAACAGACAGCGTTGTGAACCAACGCGCAAACTCTTGGGCAAGCCCATGTACCTAAACGATAGGCTAGAGGGGCAATCTAATCTCCAACCGGAAGGCCTGGCTGAGGAGAAGCGGTGCCCGCTTCTAACTCTGGCCTGCCTCTCTGACTGGAGCGCTCGTGTAACACCCACGGTGTTACATTATACTGTTTTTGCTAAAACGTTGCATGAGCATCATACTTATGTGCACATGTGTGTAACATGAAGTATAAATCAATGTACGACACTTGAAATGTTTATCCAAAATAAGAAACAAATGTTACAGTTCATGTCGCAGAATATTGTTTAGTATTCTAAGCGAATTTTTATCGAACAAAAATACGATAGAACGTTTATGCGAACTTTCATAAAGTTTGTAGTACGTACTTCGTAGGCGACGATGAAATAGGTGCAGTCGAGGACGAGGTTCGCTAGCTAGTATATCGAGTATGTTGAAATTGGAATTCGACGCGAAACCGTTCGAAGTTTAAGTCATTTCGCGTAAGTTTGAATGGTTTTGCGTCCACCGCTGTCCAATTCCTTGACACTGAAGCTTTGCCCTGTTCCACTCTACCACGTGCGTGCCCTAGTTCACACTATTGCAGCCTACCTAGCGCTGCCACCGCAGTCGCGCCATCGCTGTCGTCGCAAAGCCTACCGGGTGCGCGTGGCCAGGTCCACTCGAGCAGCCTCCGGTCAAGACACCAAGGCCAGTAAGCTCGGGGTGAGTCACTTTTGCCTATCTGTGAGTTGGTTCGCGTTGTCGATGTTGTGGCTCATGGGAACGCATCCGCCGTCGCTGGGGAGGGAGCTCGAGACAGCACCCCTATTCGCCGTATCGCCTCCAGTCACTGCGCATTGACATCAAGGTAATCATTGGTCCCTTAGATAGGAGTTGAAGGGTCGGATGGGACCGACATAGTCGCCCGATGCCCGTGCCGCTGCACGCACGGGTGTCGGGGGACGTCGTCGCGGTGAAGAAGGGAAAGGAGAGGGTGGTAGATGTAAAACCTGTGACTCGGCGTAATAGTGCTCGAGTTAGTTGTGCGAATAGGGTAAATCGTGGGGGCTTCTTCGCCAATGCGCCAGACACGCGTGGCTCCGCTGTGGGGCACCTGCGTTGGGCCACGTCGTGTGACGTAGTGTGGGCCGCACCGATGGCTGCGTGCACGCGTGGGCAGGAAGCCGGGTTGGGCTGAGCCGGCGCTAGCGTGGGCCACAAAATTGAAAGCAGTTTCATCTTTCCAGTGAATTTGTTAATGCTTATTCAATTTAGTTTTCAAGCTAAACTTTGATAATTTGTATTAAAATGTGTTGTGGTCCAAAAATAGTGAGACCAATATTGTTAGGTTCACAAAAATGCCATCTACTTGTTAGTACAATTAGATTATAGTTAGCTAGGATAATGGTAGGTCCATAAATTCAAACTAGAAAGCTTAATATTATGTGGATTAATAATTGTAGGAATTTTCGTGGTAGATTGGTGATAGATATGACCATGAAAATTTTACAGTAGGCTCGCTAGGTTATTATCTACTTGTTGTAAATTTTGTAGCCTTAGAATGGGTTGCGAAATAGAATAGCTATTACCCTTGCTTAATCGTATATAGCATAGATCAGTGTTAGGAGTAAGAATACATGTAGTTGTTATAATATTGTATGCCATACATCAAATTTGTTATCGTCAATGATAGATAGCTTAATACTATGGTCAGTAGCACTAGCTTAGTGGTTAAGCAGATGTACCTTTATTTTAAGAGTTGTTGTTGCTATGCTACTAAGCATTGCATCATCATTTCATGCATGTAGATCACGAACTGGTAGATTTTGTGCCCATCGGCGAGCAGGAGTACGATGAGGTGATTGAGGAGTACGAGGAGGAGATCCTCATGCAGGAGGAAGCCCCAGAGCCTGTTAGTGCTGACCTTAATGACCCGCTGCCTGCCCAAGGCAAGCCCTGGTGCATAACCCTTATTTGAAATGATCACTGGATATATATATGATGTGCATTTACGTTACAAGCATTTTATGAAAACCATATGCATAAATATATCTACCTATGAGTCCTACTAGTACAGGGCGAGTAGCCGCTATGCTTAGGATATCGGTAGCGTGAGTAACCTACCGTTACTCATAAGTAGGTGATAAATATGATCACTCATGGTAAAATATCGTAAAGGTAAATGGTTACTGGGTAGGGATATGGTTTGGGTATTGGTGGGTGTAAGGGGTTGTGTCCTGCGGCCAATAGGGCATAGCTCGGTTACACTTTTTCCCTGTCTGTGTTGATTAAGGACCGGTCGTTGCATATGGCTCTAGGCAAGTCACAAATCTATTGTCCCAAGCACATCCTTGGGTATGGGAGTAGGGAAGACTTGTTGCTCTCTTGTCATGGATCCGGCTCTTTCTGGACCGACTGATTGGAGGCAGAGATGGTGGAGGTCCTTGCACCACACTGAGTCTAGGACTTAGGAGTGAGGGTTTAGAGTCCAAGTTTGGACGGGGACCTAGACACCCAGGATAGGAGAGTGATGGGTTGGTCCTGCTTGTGCCTGGGGTACAAGCGGGACGTGTGTCTTCGGGGCACCCAGCTGGAGGCATTGATTCGTGAATCGCTGGCGTTTCGATACGACTTGTCTGTGGTTTAGCACCATAGTAAGAACTGAAAGTTAAAAGGAGAAGAAATGGAACTGATTGCATAACTCTTGCTTGAAAATAGAACAAGTGCTTATATAGACTGGCTACATGATAACTTAATATGGCTGATAATAATACATAAATAAGGACTCACTATTAGTATTGCTTTCTACTCAAAAGAAACCAACAAACCATAAAGCTTATCATATTCCTTGGAGTCGGAAAATTATTTCCACTAGTCGGATAAGTCTTGCGAGTACATTGTGTACTCAGGGTTTATTTACCCCTATTGCAGGTGATGCATGAGAAGTACCTTTGTGTGGAGGATTCTTCTGGTGGGCTCAGACGAAATCCTCGCCCCTATCGCTAGATGTTTATTTAAATTCCGTTGTTTATCATTCCGCACTCTAACACTTGGTAATGTAATAATGTACTGTTTAAGAACTTCTGATGTATGAAATGGACCTATATTGTAACTCATTCTCATTATTGGATCCTTGGGGAAAATATAGATCTTTCAGGTTCTCCCTCAAGGTGTGCTCGATGGATACCGCTCGCTGTAGCCTACTTTCAGGGTGCTTAGTGTCTGGTGGGAGAAGAGCACCTCTATAAGCATGCTATTTCGAGCGGTTCTGCCATAGCTCGCTTCGGTCTCCAACCCACCTCCGGACGACCTCTCTGATCAGAAGGCCTAACAAAAAAACTACTTCCGACTCTGACCCATGTCTCTGACTACGGATATACTAAACCCCTGCTCACTGCTCTCCTCCAACTAGCGCAATCAGAGCTGACTAGGACCAACCAAATGGGGACACCCGCTCGATAAGGACCAGGAAATGAACGGAGAAAGTAAGGCAGGGCACTCAAGTCAAACCGTAATACCAAGGACTGTACCCTATACACCTGCGAGATAGTACTCTGTGACCTCCCTAACATGACAGGACACAAGCAGTGTTGTAGGCGCCGATATTTATCTCTACAGTGTTGTGGCGCCATCAACTCCCACTGCACTATGAGATGCAGAGGAAGTCGTCTGTAGGTGTGAAGGATGCCAGTTTTATGCTCGACAAACCCATTTGCCAGCACAAGAGCTCTAAACCATCCCCATCACCTAGCAATTCACGATCTAGGGCCTCGACATGGTAGGACCCCTCAAAAAAGGCCCGAGCGGCTTCACTCACCTACTCATGGCGGTCGACAAGTTCACCAAGTCGATAGAAGCCAAGCCCATCACCAACATCTGCTCAGAAGAAGCGGTCAAATTCTTCCTCGACATCATCTATCGGTTTGGTGTTCCTAACTACATCATCACTGACCACGGGACTAACTTCACCGGGAAGAAGTTTCTAGACTTCAGTGATGGATACGACATCTGGATCGACTAGGCCTCAGTTGGACACCCACATACTAATGGTCAGGTTGAGCGTGCTAATGGCATGATCCTCCAAGGACTTAAGCCATGCATCTTTGACTGACTCAACAAGTACATCGGGCGATGGGTTGCAGAGGTCCCAGCGATCCTCTAGAGCCTAAGAATGACTCTGAACCGATCCATAGGGTTCACACCCTTCTTCCTAGCCTACGAAGTTGAAGCAGTGCTGCCCTCTGACCTCGACCATGGTGCCCCAAGAGTGAAGGCTTTCGACCACGACTGAGCCACGGAGGCTCAGCAAGACGTAATCGACCTGCTCGAGGAGGCCCGTGAGACGACCATCATCTGCTTTGCTAGCTATCAGCAAACTCTCTATAGGTACCATGAAAGGAAGATCAGTGGGGAGGATCCTCGAAGTCGATGATCTCGTGCTTCGGAGGACCCAATCAATGAAGGAAAAACACAAACTCTCTCCACTATGGGAAGGACCCTATACAGTGACCGAAGTGATCCGACCGGGCGCCTACCAACTGGAGGACGACAATGACAATGTTCTCACCAACACTTGGAACATTGAACAACTACATTGTTTTTCCCCTAATTTTGGTCTTACCGCTTTTTAGTCAACACTTGCTCCTATAAAGCACCCTAGCCCAAACATTTTCAGCCCAGGTCGCTCGGGGCTCCATAAGGGTACAATACTAATACTACCTCTCTTTATTACTATCACAATGTAAAAACTTTTTACCCAAATAAAAGGGCATTCCATTCCTTTGATTACCCTATGTAACTATGTTCTTACTCCCAACCGAACGTACCCCGACATGACCTATGGTTACAGCAGCCGAGCCCCACGGGCCATGCCTAGGTTCTTAAAAGCTATAGCCTACGGAATGAATGGGCAGGTGCAAAAAAGAAAGGATAAAAACAAAGCTATGCTAGGATAAAAAACAAGGAACGGGTAGTGATTCTATCACAAAAACAGAACTAATGTATTCATTAATAAAAAACTATTCACACGGGGGCTCTCCCAAACTTAATGATTACATTTGCTGACTACTTCTACTCCAAATACTACTGCGGTCGCTCAACGGCATTGGCTGATGCCAAAGGAGAAGCCACGGCACATGCCGCTAGACATAACCACCACCGCAAGAGCCCCGCCCGGTTCCACTCCCTTGACTTTAGCGAGCGCAATGGTACCTCAAGGGACCCACCCAGTTCTGCTCCCTCGACTTCGGCAAGCGTAACGGGTACCTCAAGAGCGTCACACCCTTAGATGCTCAGTAGAAGAGCATGGAGCTCCTGACCTTCTCATGTAGCTGAGGCAACTCCTAGGCAGGGACGCTGCCACCGAGGTATGGCCACCATGGCTGGAAGAGATCTCATCAAACTTTATGAACTGGCCAAACGGAGCAGCTATAGGCACGGAATCCTCCACCAGCACGATCCTAGGCAACTTCCCCTCCGACAAAACTTGCCCGATGAAGATCCAAAGGAAAGAATCCATGCATGGCTCCATCCCGAAAAAGGCCTCATAGATGAATCTAGCGCGCCACCTGCTTTAGCAGAAGCCGCCCCTTCTCAGACAAAGATGGCCGACACCACCTCGAGCAACCTCCAGCTTGACATTATGCTCTAGATTCATGAAGGGATCTATGAGTCCTTCCCCTTGTTTACCCTCTCTCTCACTTAGGAACTGCCATGACATATATGCACTCTCGGTGAGGAGGAAGAAGGAGGAGAGGCAATAGTTGGAGAACAGGCAAAGGACTGCGATGAGAAGCCCTCTCCCTTCCCCTATTTAAGGAGTAAATATGGTAGCTAAAGAAGGGCAAAGGATCAGAGCGAAAAACTCTCTCTCTCTTCCCCCATTCAATGCAGATGAGAAACAATGGGATGCCCACTGACTGACGGAATGACACCTGGTCAGACAGGACATGGCCTAGGTATGGCCCACCACTACCACACATCGGGCACAAGAACCAAAGCACCACCACGCGTAGGCGGCACTCTGCCTTCCTAGGCGGGACTTGGAAAAACCCAAAACAATAGGACCTCCGCCAGGAGAGACCATTAGGCTTCCTAAAGACAATCGAATGGCTTAGGAAAACACTGAGAGACAGGTAAGGAGCAGAGGGACACCCCATGTGCCCATGCCGACACCATCACAACCGACGAGCACGGGTCCCGGTCGGACACTTTCGATTAGAGCTCTTCAAACCCCGTCACTCAAGTCATCAAAGTAACAATTACTGACCCCTGCTCTTTCTTTATAATCATTTTATGCATCCATACACGCATTCATTCCATATGCCTGTGCTCCCTAGACGATTCAGGCCCTGAATCACCTAGGGGCTTGGGAACTAAGGCATCACACATGCGGGTAAACACATCACAATGCTCTATGTTGCATCATGAAGCGGCAGTTGCCTCATTCAACATGAGCAACGACCAACCAGGGTTTGAAGGCCGGCCCACGAAGGGCTCGAGGCCGCCTCGCATCAAACAGAGCCAAGGGAGAAAACACAAATGAGCCCCATATGGACCTAGCCCAGTCTGCCCTGAAGTGGACAGGGTCATCTCAACCTTCTCGTTCGATCCTAAACCTCTGCCAAACCCATAGAATCTACATTGAGGGGAGGCCAGCAGGCCACCTGGGTCGGTCTCCGAAGTGACCCAGACATCTACTAGGTTGTAGGTAAAGGAGTAGTAGAATTTAACAAGAGAGCTATGCCAACCCCATCATGAATGACGAACCCGGATTCCACTTGATCATACCTGTTAGCAAGCTCACCGAGCGTGTCACTCAAGCCCGAGCGATCAAGGCAAGCGAAAAGCTCAGCCCCTTCGGCTGTGAGAAACTAAGGACGGGGTAACGCACTAAACTCAAAACCGACCCCTACCAACCCCAATGGGGCTCGGGGGCTCAAGACACCCAATACACCTAGGTCTATGACCCTGAACTCACCCCATCCCTTGGCTACGCCTCGACTGCACACCAACGCCTAGGTCTGTGACGCTGAACTCGCGCCCATCCCTTGGCTATGCCTCGACTGCACACCAAACGCCTAGATCCATGACTCTAACTCACCCAATCCCACGGTGCACACCGACACTAGGATCCACGAGCTCCATCTCGTCCGATCCCTAAACTAACTTCCTTGGCTGCACAGGCTGCACCGACACTAGGATCCGCGAGCTTCGCCTCGCTTGATCCCAAAAACTAACTACCTCGGTTGCATGGGCTGCACCGACGTCGGGATCCACGCGCTCCATCTCGCCCGATCCCTAAACTAACTACCTTGGCTGCGTGGGGGTCCCTAAAAAACTGCCTCAGCTACGCACGACACCTTGGTCGATAACTCTGTCTTGACTAAAATGCAGGCACACACGCCCGCTAACAAACCCTCCCAGACGATTCTACCCGAATCGCCCGAGGGCTCAGGGCTACACCCGCGGGTGCGCTCATGCGCACCCACTGACAAAACAAAAAGTTCCCCCACTAGCAACATGAAAAAACCCTAGATGATTCTGCCCAAATCACCTGGGGGCTCAGGGGCTACACCTGCGGGTGTGCTCGCGCGCACCCGCAGTTAAGACAAAAATTCCCCAAACGATTCTACCCGAATCGCCCGTGGACTCGGGGGCTTCTGTCGGGTTCATAAACCTAGAGTCCCTCACGGACCGGCTTCCTAGCAAAAGGCTTAGCCCAGCAGACAATTTTGTGAACCAATGCGCAAACTCTTGGGTCGACCCAAGTACATAAACGACTGCCTAGAGAGATGATCCAATCTCTAATTGAAAGGTCTAGCCAAGGAGGAGCAGCGCCCGCTTCTAACTCTAGCCTGCCTCTCTGACTAGAGCGCTCACTTTGGTCTCCAGTTCGCCTCCGGATGGCCTCTCCGATCGGAAGGCCTGGCCAAAACACTACTTCCGACTCTAACCCATGTCTTCGACTAGGGATATACCAAACCCCTACTCACTGCTCTCCTCCAACTGATGCAGTCAGAGCCAATTGGGACCAACTGACCGGGGACGCTCGCTCGGTATGGACCAGGAAAATAATGGAGAAAGTAAGGTAGGGCACTCAAGTCAGACCGCAATACCAAGGACCATACCCTATACACCTGCGAGACAGTACCCTGTGACCTTCCTAACATGACAGAACACAAGCAGTGTTGTAGGCGCCGATATTTATCTCTATAGTATTGCGGGCGTCATCAACTCCCATACTAGACAAATACGGTAAGGCTCCCCCCACATGCCTCTGAGGCATCGACAGTGTTGTGGGCATTGGCATTTACCGTGCCAGGCGAACATGGTAAATGCTCCCTACATGCCTCTTGGCATCAATAGTATAGCAGGTACCGACATCTACCATACCTGAAGAAGACGACGCAACCTCCCATGTGCATCTAACATTCAACAGTATTATGGGCGCCTACCATCATCTTGTACCCATCGGTGTGGGTAGCAAGACTTAGCAGCGAACGTGCTCTCCCCCTCTCACTTGTAAGGCCATCCCCTTTATCTATAAAAGGAGATGGGCTCTCTTCCAATAGATAGGTTGATTCAGATCGATCAAGTTCACTAGTACACAACAATAGAACCACCAGGTTCAAACCTCGAACACACGCTCGAACACATAGCACATAGCGGAGCTCTCGTCACTCTCGCCCTCCCTGACCAAAGTTCAACTGGACCTCTTGTACCCTCCATCTTTCTCCTTCTCGTTTGTAACCCTGCTGCAAACTTCAAGCACCTGGGCTCAGGAATAAAGTCACCGAAGGACTCAAACTAGACATAGGGCACGTTGCCTGAACTAGTATAAAACATGTGTCATTGAGTGCTAGGCCACCTCCGATCACAACGTACGGCAAAACTACAAATATTTATGTGTTGGTCACTTTCTGCACCGACAATATGATTCTTCCTCTCTATTACACCATTTTGTTGAGGGGTGTATGGAGTTGAGAACTCATGCTTGATGCCTTCTTCATCAAGAAACTCCTCAACTTGGGTGTTCTTGAATTCGGTCCCATTGTCGCTTCTCATTTTCTTGATGGAGAGACCAAACTCCTTTTGAGCTCTTCTAACAAAAGTCTTCACTTTGTCTCTAACTTGACACTTATCGAACAAGAAAAATACCCAAGTGAAACTTGAATAATCATCAACAATAATAAGACCATATTTGTTATCCCCGATACTTAGGTAGGCGACCGGTCCAAAGAGATCCATGTATATGAGCTCCAATGGTTGCGTCGTGGTCATGATACTCTTTGGTGGGTGAGGTATACCAACTTGCTTTCTGGCTTGACAAGTGCTACATATCCTTTCTTTCTCAAAGTGAACATTTGTTAGTCCAAGAATATGTTCGTCCTTTTGAAGTTTGGCCAAGTTCCTCATCCCAACATGGGTTAGACGGCGATGCCAAAGCCACCTCATACTAGATTTTGCCACTAAACAAGTCTCAAGATTAGCTTTACTTTTGTTGAAATCAACTAAGTAAAGCTTGTTCTTTAAATGACCCATAAAGACAATAGAGGAATCCTCCCTTCTAAAGACTTTCACACCCTTATCCATAAAGAGACAATTGAAGCCCATCTCACATAATTGAGAGACGGACAACAAATTGTAACCTAACGAATCAACATGTAATACATTTGTAATTGAATGCTCAAGGGTTATAGCAACTTACCAAGACCAATCACATCCCCTTTTGAATTGTCTCTAAAGACAATATTTTCATTTGAGTGTGTCATCGGGGAATATGATGAGAACATACTTCTTTTTTGGTCATATGATTTGTACATCCACTATCAAGCACCCAACTTGACCCATCGAAGGAGTATGCCTACAAAACAGATTTAGTTGCTTGGTTTAGGTCTTCAATTTGACTTGGGGCCTTGCATGTTAGTCATAAGAATCTTAGGAACCTAAATAGAAGTATTTCTATATGTGTTGGCTTCCTTTTCAACATATTTGGCAACCACTTTTCCACTGTTGTTGTTCCTTAAAATAAAACATGAAGTCAAGCTTTGTCGAGGTGGTTGAAACTTTGATTGGTAGGCATACTTGTTCATAGTGCCCCACACTAATTCATTTGGCTTCTGCTGAACCTGTTTCTGCTAGAACACCTTCTTCTTGGGCTTAGTTTGATTAGGAGTAGAGTTGCTAGCCTTCCCATTTTTGTGGGGAGTGGCACAGCTGGCCTTCACTATGGCACTGCTGCTCTAGACTGCGGCACTGCTGCTATCTGTGCAGGCTGATCTGTACCAACTCTTTTCTTCCTCTCAAACTTGACACACTCATAGCCATTTATGATCTTTCTTCCATTTGTCTTGGCTCCTGCAGTGTGCCTAAGCCCATGCTTGATTGAGGGGTGTCTCCCTTGCTTGAATTGAGGCACTTTTGAAACATTTGCCTTCTTGTCACTTACTTGAGCCTTACCACTCAAGCAACCCTTGCCAATGATCTCATTGAGTCTAGCAATTTCTTTTCTCATTGCCTCCATGTTTACAAGGTTAGTGGAATAAGCATTCAAATCAATATTATAACATTTTTTACAACCTTGACTAGTGGAGGTAGTAGAGGCATCCTTTACCTTAGAGGGATGTGAGTTGCTATCCCAAAGAATGTTATGTTGCAGCTCAAGTTCTTTATGCTTTTCATCTAAGTCACAATACTTTTTCTTGAGAGCAATATTTTCTTTCTTTGTGATAGCATGGTCCCCTTGTTCTTTGGCCAAGGCCTTGCGCAAGGATTCCACCTCATTCTCTCTAATGCAAGAGCTTCCTTGCTAGCAATGTAGAGATCCTCTTACTACATAAGAGTTTCCTCTCTAGATTCTAACTCGGCCTGGACACTCTCTAAGTCTTCCATTAGCTTAGTGATGAATAATTTGATCTTTCCATCTAAATTTTTAGTTATCATGTCTATTTCTTCATCACTAGATTCATCGTCACTAGAGCTATCACTAATATCACTACTAGAGATATCACTAGGTGGTGGGGGTGGTGCTTTGGCCTTGGATTTAGATTTTACCTTCTCACCCTTTGCCATAAGACAAATGTGAGGGAAGTAGTACTCATCATCGGACATGTTGGGGAAGAGTCTTGGTGAAGATGATGGATCATGGATAGCAATGGTTGCAACTTTCTCATCTTCTTCACTTGAGCTTCCTTTAGTTGAATCCCATTCATGCCCAATGTGAGCCTCTCCCATGTACTTCTTACTCTTTCTACGGTTGGCCTTCTCCTCTTTCTTACCCTTCTTGTATTTGTTGTCCTTGATCTCATATGGACACTTAGCAATAAAGTGATTGGTGCTTCCATAATTGTAGCATATCCTCTTTTTTCTTGTTTGGGAAGCTTCTCTTCACTACCTTGTAGCCTTGTTTATTTAGCCCCTTGTGATACCTCCTCATGAAGAGAGCAACATCATCCACTTTCTCGTATTGGTCATCATCATGTTCACTCTCACTAGAGGATGAGGTGGTCTCTACTCTTTCTTGAACTTGCTTGCTTGTTGGTCTTGGACTTGCTAGTAGAGCCTTGCTTGCTTGATTTGTTGGCCTTGAGAGCTACATCCTTGTTGATCTTGATGCCTTCGAGCTTTGCTTGCAATTCTCCAAGCTTCTTCCTCTCATTTGCTTCTTTGCCTTGCATATCAAAGGTCAAGATCCTCCTAAGTACATCATTTAGTGTGAAGTACTCAAACTTCATCTTGTCTCTAATTAGAGTGACTACGATCTCATTTCTAGGTGAATAAGCTTCCAACATAATCTTGACAACTTTATGATCATCTAGCTCATCACAACCATAGCCTCTAATCTTGCCTACCATTGTTATCAACCTATCAAACATCTCTTGTGTCCTTTCTCCATCCAAGATAGCAAATCAGTTGAGCTTGGACATCAACAAATCAATTCTTGCCTTTCTTATTTTGTCAACTCCTTCATGTGAAAGATGCAAAGTATCCCAAATTTGCTTGGCAACATCCACACCAATCACTCTATTATACTCATGACCATCCAAGGTACTAAGTAGCACACTAGTTGCTTGACCGTTGAGGGGGATGATTCTCATTTCTTCCATGGTTGGATTCTTGGGATCAACCGATGGCTCAAATCCATTATAAACAACCTCCCGAATGCTGGGATAAAGTCCGATAAGACAGGTTCTCATCAAATGCTTCCACTTGGCAAAGTTAGTCCCATCGAAATGGGGTAACTTACCCGCGGGCACATTGATGAAAGACTTGCGATCATGATTAGTCATAGGCATAGAAGAATAGTTAAATGATATAGCAATATATTTGTTGTCGTTATTCTTCTTGCCCTTTCCTTTGTTGTCCTTCTTGCTATGTGTCAACGAAATATGGTCGGCAGTCTACCTAGGGGTATGCCCAAGGTAGTAGATTGTCAGCAGATAGATGCGCAAGCCATAAACAAGACGGTGATGCAAGACAGACACGAGGTTTTATCCAGGTTCGGCCGCCAAAAAGGCATAATACCTACGTCCTGCGTCTGATTGTATTGTTGTATGTCAATGAGAGATGATTTTTAGAGGGGTCTCCTGCCCGCCTTATATAGTCCGGGGGGTAGGGTTACAGATCTAGAAACTAATCCTAGTGAGTTATAATTGTCATATGTGGCCGGATAAGGATTCCTATTCTAACCGACCAAGATCTTGCTTGATCGTCAAATCTGCCTTGACTCCTTGCGCGGGACTCCAAACAGTTTGGTCGGGCCACGCGTCGTCTTTTGGTGGACTAGACCCACTAATCTAGGCTAGCCCAAGCCTAGCCGTAAGGGTATAGGGGTTAATACCCCCACAGCTAGTCCCCAAGCACCATGTATTATGCTGCGACATGCCATTTTAACCTTCTCTAACAAGTAAGGCTTGAGTCCTTGACATCTCTGACCACCGTTGTCACCGGAGAAGTAGGTTGTCCGAAGAATGTATGGTGCTCTTAAGAAAAAAGAAAAAGATTTCCATCCTATGAAGTGTGCCCACTTGTATTTCTGAAAAGAAACGTAAGTGAATCTTGAAGCGTAGCATCCTTGATCATCAGAGGCGTAGGGGTCGAAAAACAAACACATTCACCACAAGATGAAGTGTGCCCACTTAGTCCCCAAGCCTGGTAGTAGGTGACGTAGGCATGTGGTGCCAGGGTCTAAAAAGAATTCCTAGTTAAGTTGAGAACCCAATTGTCATACAGGCAATACGAGATGCACCGGCAGGTGCATCGTACCGATGTAGTCCCCGGGCTTGCTAGAAGGCGAAGTATGAGCCTTGTAGCAAGGTCTAAATAAATGTTTCTCAACTGTATGTGAGTACAAATCACATGTAGCCGAGGAGAATGATCTCTGATTAGTGGTCGGGACAGTTCCCGAGCACAGCAGTAATCCTTACAATCAATCAAAGCATAGGAGTTGATTAAATAAACACATTCGCTGCAAGGTGAAGTGTGCCCACTTAGTCCTCGAGCTTGGTATTAGGTGACGCAAGCACATGGTGCCAGGGTCTAAAAAGAATTCCCACTAAAGTTTAGAATCCAATCGTCATGCAGGCGATACGAGATGCACCGGTAGGTGCATCGTACCGATATAGTCCCCGAGCTTGCTGGAAGGCAAAGTATGAGCCTTATAGCAAGGTCTAAATAAATGTCGCTAAACTGTATGTGAGTACAAATCACATATAGCCAAGGAGAGCAATCTCCGAGCAGTGGTCGGAGTAGTCCCCGAGCACGGTAGTGGTCGGAGCAGTCCCCGAGCACGGAAGTGGTCTGGGCAGTCCCCGAGCACGGCCGTGGTCTGGTCCATTCTTGAGCACAAGATATGTTGCGAAAAAACGAACGCCTCTTGTATTATTATTTGGTGTATGTATTTATCTCCTTACTCTATCAAGTCCAATCTGACACATCTGGTCAAAAAAGCAGACAGGTATAGCACATCACACTGTCTTCTTACTCTTTCTAGCAAACAGTCACTTGGCACCTGTAAAGAGGTGCGTCAGTGTGGGCCCTCTCACACTATCAACGAAGAGGCGCGTACACTAGTAACGAAGGGGCGCGTTTATTGGCATAGATCTCAAGGTTGTAAAAATAACCGTCTGTGGCACGTGCGCACGTCTCCCAATAATCTTGGGCGGACGAAACGACGGAGCTCTTGGTTATTTATAATATAGAACTAGTAAGTTACTTTTTACCGATCCCCATTATCATTCGCCACCGCAACCTTCTTCTTCCTCTTGCCGAACCCTACACCTCCAAAATCATCACCAATCCCCTCTCCACCGCATTCACCCCTTTAGCAAGGACAGATTAATGGCGAAGAGAGACGCCTAGAAGAAATCCAGAGTCATGGTGAAGGAGTGGTGGAAGTCAAGGAGCAACGAGCAGACCATCGAAGACCTCGTCGCCATGGGAGTGCTCCACAACAAAGCACTCGTGGGATGGCATGCGCCGGAAGGAGAAAGCTACCCCGATCCACAACCAGGTGAGATTGTGGTTTTCGAGGATTTCTTCAAGCGGGGTTTTAGGGTTCCAGTGCACCCTTTCCTTTAGGGGCTCTATTTGTACTATGAGATTGGGATTTGCAATCTGCATCCCAACTCGATTCTTCTTGTCTCCACCTTCATCCATCTTTGTGAAGCCTATGGTGGCTTCCAGTCCCATTTTGACCTCTTTCGCCATCTGTTTTGTCTATGAAAGAAAGGGAGCGACGGCTCAAAGATAGCCAGAGGCATATACCTCAATCTATGTGACAGGATGAAGGCCTAGTACTTGCACTGCCCTTGGAACACATCACTGGACGAATGGTGCAAGAAGTGGTTCTACATCCATGAAGAGCCAAACACGATCACCCTGTACGATGTGGGGTTGATTCCGGAGAAGAAGAACAGCTGGTCGAAGAAGCCCGAGCACTTGGGATAGATCGCAGAACTGCTTGGGATGATCCCATGGGGGAAGCTAGATGATCCAAGCATGGTCGGGAACTTCATCAGCCGAAGGATCCAGCCCTGCTAGAAGAGGGTACATCCTAGCTACGAATACCAGGGGAGCTCAGATCCAATGAGGACCAGAAAAGAGGCGCTTGACAAGATCAAAGTCAAGGCCAGGATTGGGGAGCTATTCAACCTAGCCGATCCCAATTATGTCAGGTTAAGCGACATCGAGCATGCCTTCAAGCTGGCCCGACCTCCCCCAAAGGTAAATTATGAGTCCTTGTAGCTGTAGAATTATGCTGGAATAGAAATTGACTGTGCTGTCGTCTTTATGTTTCCTAGAGTAATGGTCGTGATAGGGCAGCAGTGTTTGTGTCTCCACCCCCTGGTGTGGATTGGCCACAAGTTGTCGGCCCAACTGCCTAGACCAGTGCTAGGGCCGAAGACGTCGACTGGTCCGTACTTGAGGTTGGAGAGGAGGCAACGACCAGGGCTGCTATCAAGCGGCCGGCAGCCAACAAACGTTGTCAGGCCATCTTCCCTCTTTCAGACGATGAAACAGAGGATGCGGACATCTTTCGACTCGTCCCTCGAAAGAGGAGGAGACAAATGGAGTCGATGGAGCAGGGTGGCTCCTCTGTGCCAGCAGGGATTGCATCACCGACCACTACAACACAGAGGACAAGCAGAGAAGGGGTCGAGCACCAAACCCTAGCGCCGGTACTAGTTGTAGAAAAAGACCCGGTGGAACCCGCCGAGCACATGGAGTAAGCACGGTCGAAGAGACGCTCCTTCGCCACGTCATTCCATGCTTCCAAGCTGTAAGTATTTATACCCTTGATGTAAGCTTACAATTTGTATTGAATACTATTGTTTTCTGAACTTATCTCTGATATATTAGGTCAGCGTCCACTGAAAATCCCGACCAGCTAG